>NC_137841.1:5328084-5928084 GCF_948465745.1 Chenopodium album | reverse complement strand
TTGGTGCTGAACTGAACTGAATTGATTGGAGCTGAACTGAACTGAACTGACTTGAAGAATATCGCTTAAGTGAACAAACCCTTAATATGTCTGCAATGTAGTCATTGCATAATTAATTAAAACATGTAATCTAATTAGTGAAGTAGTCTCAACTAATTAAATTAATTAGTACAAGGACAACAAAACTTGATACAGGTAATAATAGGAGTGTATAATAAGAACAAAGGTGACATATTAACATGTTTTCTTTGGACAAAACATTTTTTTAAAAAATAATAATTGGAAAAAAAAAAATCATTCTTCTAATTAATCAAAAGATTTTTTTAAAAAAGAAATTAAATAATAATTCATCAAAATCATTACTAATTATTTATCATTAATTATCGAATTAATCTTAATTTAAGTTAATGAACCTCAAATAGATAAGACTCTAAGGCGCCTTGCGATGATCTTTCTGTCAAGAGAATTATCCTCAACGTACAGTAAGAACAAAGAATCGTGTATCCATACTTCCATAGCCATACATAGTCATATAGCTTAGAAGTTGTAATATGACTCAAATATAACTCCAATAGAATATATGAAATTATACATATGAAGAGTGCAAACTATTGATGACCTTTTTAGGGTATATCATAGTTAATAAATAATAATATTATGATGATAGATTGATAGGTCAATTGTACTTAGCTTACTTGGGATCCTTGTCAATTTGAAAATGATATGAAATCATACATGATTCTGAATCTATTGATCTCTTTACTTTTTATTGATTTTGATTTGTGAGAAATTGTCATATTAGTACATTACATATTTTCCATGATATAGATACTTTAATTTGACTCTTTAACAAAAGATTTGGCCATGATATAATAATAGAGTGTTCTTAACGATACACTTTTACTACGGGTTCTATACCAAGGATGACCGAAAAAGGAGTCAGGACACTCCCTTACAATAATTCATGATTTTCTAATATTATTAAATACCTTGACCTTTGAATATATATACTACCTCTATTTCAATTCATATTATTTGCAACTTTGAAATATTTAATATCTCACAAATAATACTTGTAGAAATTATTAAAATCTTTCAACAAATATATCGATGGTTTGATTGGTTTCCATTTACTATCATTTGATGGAGATACTTGTCATATTTTAGTGACAAGCGTGGGGTTTATATTCAAGAGAGGGCTAATAAAATAAAATAATAGAAGTTATATGTAGAATCAATCTTTCTTATATTCTCAAATAATAGGTACTTAGCTTGTTTTTGTTCAAATATTTAATGAAATAAGACATGTGTGCGCATATATTAAATTTCAATACTATTTTATAACATATATAATAAGAATTTAAAAGCAAACTTTTATACATGAAAAAAGAAGTCGATACTAAATAGGTACAATATAATTTTATACGAGTGTTATGGTTACTCCTCCGATCCATCTATTAAGGAAGGAAAATTTGGCAAATTTTATGGGAGGTTGGAGGGTTAAAATTTAATTTGATTAAAGATTTTTTTACAAAAAAATGATAGATAAATGGGTGTTTAAAGAGTTAGACACAACTCACTTCAACTTGAGTATAAAAATAAAAAATTTACTCCGTATTAAAAAATTAGTTGTCGTACGTTTATATTCAATTTTAATATATGTGAATAGAAATCAATAAAATACGTATAAAAAGAATTACAAATGAATTTCAAATAATAACAATTAACAGTGGATCGCCTAGTGCCGGAATCACTAGTAGAATATAGTAAATAGGAAGCCCCAAATGAGAAACGATTACTAAAATCCGCTTCAATATCCCTATAACAACCCGCCAAAAAAAAAAAAAAAAAAAACATCAGATATCAAATAGCAAGCGGTTTGGGGTTGAACCGCTCCCAAAAATGTAATTGGAAGCGGTTCAAACAATAAACTACTTGTCGATTGCTAAAAAAACCTAGAAATTTTCAAACACCTGACCTTCACTCCTCCTTCTCATTTCTCACTCTCTCCTCCCTCACCTCATTTGTCACGCCCTCCTTCTCTCTCCTCTCTCCATTCTCACGTCCTCCTCGTCTCTCCATTCTCCCCCATCTGATCGTCTTCCCTCTCTCCTCTCCTCTCAAGCAACACCAGATTTTTGAACCCAAAACCCCTCATTTTCGAGCAAAAAAAAAAAAACTATCAAACCCCAGAATATTCGAACCCAAAATCGAACAAAAATCCGAGTAAATTTAAATTAGATGATAGATATCTTCGGCGATCGGCGGTAATCAGATTTAAGTTGGATGATCAAAGCTCAGCAGTTCACCGTCCTGCCAGGTAGTCATTCTTTTTTTCTTCAAATGAGTTTCTTTTAATTATGGTTTCTCTTTTCTCATTTTAATTCCTTGTTTACTATTTTTATCTGTTTTTTTTTTTGTTTAATTGTGTTTTGCCAATTATAAGTTTAGTTTTTTTTTTTTCAATTCAATTACTGCTTGATAAATTCTAATATAAATTCGCATCTTATCTCTGGTATTATGTAATTGGGTTTGTTTGTTGGATGGATTTTTTTTAATATTCGACCATGGAATTCTACTTTTTAGGTAATAAATTAGATCTAATTTTATGTTTTTCAAATTTAAAGTTCTATATGCATTTCTGAACGGGATTTATGTTTTTAGATCTGGTTTAATGTGTTTAGATCTGTTTTTATGTTATTGCAAATTTCATGTTCTATTTGCATGTGTAAATTTTTTGAGCTATTTTTTTTAATAATTCCAATTACGGGGTGGCGTCGGTTGCGATGATGGGCTGGTGGCGTCGATTGTGATGGTTATGTCAGATGAGGTGGTTGCGGTTGTGGGCTGGTGGCGACGTGGTAGTGACTTTTTATTACTAGTGTTTAGTAGTTTTTTTTTTTTTTTTTGTTGAATTATAATGTAATATTACAACTAATTATTAATGAAATATATATTTTTATACTGTAATCAACTAATTATAATATAATATTACAACTAATTATTAATGTAATATTACAACTAATTATTAATAGAATTATAATGTAATATTACTATGGTTCAGTAGTTTTTTTTTTTTATTTTTTTTATTACTAGGAGTACATATGTTTTATTTTTGTGTATCAATTTCTGTGAAAAAAAAAAATTCTTTAAAGTCATAATGGGCAGCGGTTCGGAGCAAAACCGCTTGCCATTATCTTCAATTGGGAAGCAGTTTTGAACCGCTTGCCATTTAAATGGTCAATGGCAAGCCCCCAAGCGCAAGCGATTCAAAAACCGCTTCCCATTAGGGTTTTGAACCGCTTGCCATTTACTTTTTTTCTACTAGTGAATATGCATGAGAATTATAAGATTTTTTTGGGTTTGAGAAGTGTGGAGAACAATTCAAGAAATCTAGGGTGCATAGATTTGGTGTTAAGCTATGGAATGTTTGTTTGGTGCAAAGAAACAATGAAAAGTAGGTGCTGACTTCAAATGGACATATCTCAAGATGTAGCTAGAAATGATATTGAGATGATTCAAGTTGGAGGCGATATCTTGTCTCAAGAGCTTTCCAACAACCAGTCATAATCTTGATTTGGTTAAGAACCGAGTGACTAACGACCATTTTACAAAGGACTTTCCGCGTAGTGCGGGTTCAACCGAACTGTTGAAAAGTTCGGTTAGGCGAAAGTTTCCGACTTCCCAGAGTTCGACCGAACCTTCTTGGAGGTTCGATCAAACCTCTTGGAGGTTCGACTAAACCACCCTGCCCCTGTTCCAACGCACGATTTTATTTATTTTGCTTGGGATGTAATCTTAGCCGTTGTAATAATCTAGCAATATATATACTCTAGAATGATGAGAAAGATGTAGAGAGAAAGCCTCAATGTAAACCCAAACATTTAAGGTTTGAGTATTTGAGAGAGTGAGTTTGAGGTGGGAGCTTTCATATGGTGAATTGAAAGCTTATTATGTTCTTGGGTCTCCCACGGTAAAATCCTCCTTGTCTCGTTTATTACTTATTTTTCCTTTTTCGTTATTGTTAACCATTGTTAATCGCAAACTAGCACGCGGGCACATTCATTAACCCCTTTCAGGACTCGTATCTACAAAGGTATTTCTGGCCTAATATACCACTGCACCAAGAGCATCGGGAACGATGAAGCTGATGCTTCTTTTTTTTTTTTTTTACAGAAAAGCTGATGCTATATTGTTCATAGCCGAAGAAATATATTGATAAGACTCAAAGAACTTATGTCATATTTCAATTTTTTTTAAAAAATAAAATTCAAGATGGATCGAAAAAAAATGAAAAAATAACACTCATTACAATCAAAAGATGAAAATAGTATTGTAGAGGGGGTGTATAATGTGCATGGTACACCCGAAAGTACATTACATATAAATAAAAGAACATTGGGACAAATTTAATGTTCTTTTATTTATATTTAATGTTTTTGTAAGGAAATTTATATGTAATATAATGTTCTTTATTTTATATGTAATGTTTCTTTCACGACCCTTCATTCTCTCTCTTCGATACTCTCTCCCCTCTCCTTCTAACTTCATTCTTATTTCATTTTTTTTCTTGAAATTTACAGCTTTTATATATGTGCTTAATTCATCACTTACAAACATATTTTTACAAGTTTTAACACTCCAAAATCCGAATTTCACAACCAAATTTTTGGATTTTTCATGATTTGAGAATTTTGGGTATTTTTTATTTTGGCTGAAGAACTTGCAATTTTTTTGAAAAACCGCTATGGGTTCCTTATATTGATAATTTATCCATCAAAACATAGGAAGAAACCTCACAAGGGTAATGGTTCTCCCATACTTGTTCTACACCAAAGGGTGTTAAACGGGCTAAATTATGAGCAACAACATTACCGTCCCGTTTAACATGACACCAAGCGATTGCGATAGAATTAAGCAAAGTACAAGATGAAAAAATTTTATCAAAATTGCATCAAGATCGGTGAAGAAGATTGAAGCTTTGGAAAGGCGATTTATGAGGACTTGATTATCCGATTTGATGATGACATCAGTGAAGCCACAACATTGAGCAAGTTTGATCGCCAATGCAGCAGCCTTCCCTTCAACAATGATTGGAGGTCAATTTGCCCTCAATCTTTCTGGTAGCAGAAAATAGGACATCGTCATTCCAGTCCCTAGCAATCACCCCTAGGCCTATCCATCCATCGTCGCTCAGGGAGGCATCACAATTAATTTTGATCAGTCCTTCAGATGGTGCTTTCCATACTTTAGAGCTGCGGCATATATTCTTTTTGACCCCTCCATAAATGATTAATCCTCTTCATATAAGAGTTGCAGTCATAGCTAGACTGTGGGTATACTCCAAGATCACAGGATGGTATACTTCCTTCCCATTAAAAATCATTTCGTTCCTTCTGCTCCATAGATTCCACATCAAAATTGCACCTTTGCATCCAACTTAC
This sequence comes from Chenopodium album, assembly GCF_948465745.1. Lineage (NCBI taxonomy): Eukaryota > Viridiplantae > Streptophyta > Magnoliopsida > Caryophyllales > Amaranthaceae > Chenopodium > Chenopodium album. The sequence goes on along the minus strand of NC_137841.1, from coordinate 5,922,640 downwards.
TCCATGAATCAATTAATTACAATAAAGACGTACCATTTGGGCAAAAAGACATCTCCACGCAGTCACATTCTAACCAAAGTTTCACGAACAGTATGGCAATCAAACAAAGCATGTTGCACGATTTCTGGGCATCCAATACACCAAGGACAATCAATTAAATCGGTCATATGACTAAAGTTGAGATAAGCTCGCACAGGGAGTGTTCCAGTGCAAACAAGCCACAAAAAGTGGCGGACCTTTGGGTTTACTTTCAGCTTCCAAATGTATATCCAGGATTTATGAAAAAAGATCCAGATTATAGGACTTACCGAGCATATATGCTGATTTGACAGAGTAGATTACAGAACTTGCAATTGAGTGTTCTACCCGCTTGATTTCCATTAATAATTCACTTTACGTACAGGGGTATCCTACTCATTTGAGGTATGATTTCTCTTTCTTTGTTCATCTCTGTTCTACTTCATTGAAACGAACCTTAGGTTGTGCTTCAATGGTGAACTCTATTTGCTTGTTCTTTTTACCTACATTTTGTGTGTTTGTAATGATGTTTGTTGCTCATAAGAAGTTTTTATTATAATGAAATTACTTGATTGTTTGAATTTTTGGTACTACCATTGTTGTTCATCATCTTCTTCCATTAGTTTAGGTAGTAACATTATTTCATTATTTATATGTAATTTTCTTTATTTTATATTTAATGTTCTTTTTCAGAAAGATAATACTCTTTTATTTATAAGTAATGTCCTTTTATTAAGTTATGTTCTTTTATTCGTACATAACGTTCTTTACTTTATATGTATTGTTCTTTTTCAGAAAAAATGATGTACTCTTTGTTCGTTTGTAATGTATAATAAATTATTATAAATATAATTTTTTATTGAAAAATTTGTAATTATTAATCCCAACTCTAGGCCATTTACTTTGATTAATCTCAACTATCCATTATTCCTGAATAATCCCAACTTTGGGGGTATTGATTTTTATCAGGCCAAACCGGTTACCAAACTTGTTGTAGCAGGTCATTTGCCATGTGTCAGCACACCATTGCTAAAAAAAATCCAAAAAAAAAAAAAAAAAAAAAAAACTAATTTCTAAAAAAACAAATAATTGTAGCCCCACCCACCAGAATTGCAGCCCCACCAGCAATCCTCCACAGCCGGCACCACTAGCAAACCCCTCCCATCGGAATTTTAGGCTTTGCAGCCCCACCCAAAACCCTTCCCCACCCTTCCCCCGTCCAAAAATTTCCTTTTCCACCCCAAAACCCTTCCCCTTCCTTTCCCCCGACCTGTAAAACAACCCTTCCCTTCCACTTCTTTGATTTGGCTGCTCCACCGCGATGCACGCACCAGGAAGACCATGCAACGCGCACACCAAGCAATAATGGTGGTTTTTTGGGCAAATTTGCAGTAGCCAGTGGGTTAGGGTTCAATTTTTGCGGCGGAAGCAAGCGGGGGATAGTGGTTCGCAATGGGTTGTTTGGGAGGTATTTTCTTATAAGGGGGTTGGGCCTCAGCGAGGGAGGGATTTTTCGGGATAAGGGAAGGTTGTCAGCGTCGGTTGCGTCGCCGGCTAGGGGTGGAAGCAGTCGCCAGTTGTTTAGGGCTGGGGGTAGAAGCAGTCGTGGATTGACAATTTTTTTAGGACATTTTTTGGACCATTTAGAGCTTGACATGTGGCGATTTTTTTTTTTTTAAAAAAAAAAACACCTTCTCTTCAGGTAATCGGTCATTTGGACCTGATAAAAATCAATACCCCCCAAAATTGGGATTATTCACGAATAATGGATAGTTGGGATTACTCAAAGTAAATAGCCTAAAGTTGGGATTAATAATTACAAATTTTCCTTTTTATTTATAGGTTATATAAGCAGTAGAATAAATGTGGGCTTTCTTCGTGACATTTGATGGCATCTAGGTAGAATTATATTAGTGAGCTGAGTTTTTTTTGTTATTATATATGAACAATATTTAGTTACTATTTTTTTTTTTTTATATGTACATTAATTATATATAATTAGTACTATATATTATTTGTGAGTGTTATAAATTTTATTATTATGCATTTTATTGTTGTTATTGTATTATTATTCTTAAATTTGTAATATTTTAATTATTATTAATATTAATTAATTAATAATAATAATAATAATTTTTATAATGACAGATTAATATTTATATCAAAACAAGTCACTAATACTATTATTATTAATTAATATTAATTTTGGAAAAAAAATATTAAACAAATGGCAAGCGGTTTGGCGTCAAAATCGCTTGCCATTACACTTGACATAATATTATGTCAAGTGCAAATGGCAAGTAGTTTTGGCGCCAAACCGCTTGCCATTCTCCCCTATGGCAAGCGGTTCTGAACCACTTGCCATTTAAATGGATATTGGCAAGCCCCCTAAGCCCATGCGGTTCAAAACCGCTTGCCATTAGGGGGTTTGAACCGCTTGCCATTACATTTTTTCTACTAGTGTATGTTCTTTTATTTATAAGTAATGTTGTTCCATTTATATGTAATGATCTTTTATTTATAAGTTATGTTCTTTAATTTATAGGGTAATGTTTTTTCGGGTGTACCATGCGAATGGTACACGTGCCTGTACGAAACAATAATTGTTCAAAATAACATCATCCTCAACCTTAGAAAATAACACAAAAACAATAATTAGAACATATAATAAAAATAATTTGAAAACACCTTTTTTCAATAATGAATTCATCAATTACATTTTTTTTATAATTTGATTAATTGGAATAATAAATTCAACTTCATAATTGCACATCAAATCACTTCAACATTTGAAAATCAATAATAGGTATTGAATATAGGGTAAAAGTTCGGTTTACGGTTTTTAGCCCAAACCGAATTACTATTCGGTCAAAACCAAACCAAATAGTAATTCGATTTTCTAAAAACAAACTAAACCAAATTGAAATGTGTGAACTTTGTGTTTTTGCCCTAATTTTCACCTACTTTTTTAAGCTTATGTGATTGATTTGTAAAAGTCGAAAATAATAAACATGATAAGTTTTGGAAGTTAATGTGAGACAACGGTATAATTAATAGCCAGCATAATATTGCTTTTCTCCCTTTATCATTTAGCTAAACTAAATTATTAAATGGATGATTTAAGGTCCTGTTTCGATTTACTGAAAACAATTAAATTGAATTGATTAAGGTTGAACTGGATTGAACTGAACTGAACCAGAGCTGAAATGAATTGTTTATGAGAGAAAAAAACTAGGAACTGAATTGATTGGAGCTGAACTGAACTGAACTGAACTGAAATTAAGCTGAACAGAACAGGCTAATAATGAACTTGAGTAACAATTTCCTAGAAGCCATTTAAAATTTAATTTTATTAAATGCTCTTAATTTTAATAGCTGGAGCCATTACCAAAAGCAATTGCTTTGAAGGTTGATAATAAAACAAATAATGTTCCTTACAATATAATCCATACCGTATTGTTCCAACTAATTTCACCAAGTGGTTGTTGGGTTTCGATTCTTAAGAAAAATCAATTATATCCAGCGCAAAAGATACTTTTATTGATAACAAGGCCACGATTGCAGATCTCAACAGGATTATTTGGTTCCCTAAAATATGGTTTTCTATTAGCCAAGAGTAACAAAAAAGAAATAAATATTCTCTATAATCTTAATTTATGTCATACCGAATAATAGTTAATTTTCGTCAACTTTTAATTACCCGTACTGATTGTAAGGATCTCCGATGATAAAGATGCTTAATCGCATTTTTTAAATGGGAAAAGAAGTTTTTTTACCATTAAACCGTGTACAATTATTTTAAATGATGTCACGAGTAATTTTGACCTTCCAAAGTTTGTACAAAGAAGTTATTCTACGTCTAGTAATTGAAATTTTATTGATTGTTCTGATTATTCTAATAAAATTTGGTAAAGGTTACAAGAAAAATAAAAGAGGATGAACCTCAAAATCTTGCACAAAGAACAAAAATTCATTGTTAATGTTATTGCAAATTATTCACTTAGGTCTGGATATATACAGATACAGATCTAAAAAGAGGACCATGAACAAAAATTCCTCTCAAACAATCTAAAAGAATATTGTCGCGAATAAAAATTAACACCTCTAATTTCGATTTTGACTAAAGTTAAGAAAATTCACATCTACAATTTTGTTTGATGATACACCATGTACTAATTGGGCCATTTCAAAAGCCAATATAATCTCCAATTAGCTTGCTTATGGATCAACCCGAAAAACCCACTTTAATTCCGTCGATGCTGATTAGCCATAAGGTTGCGTGCATCTGAACCTCCTTGACCCATCTCCGAAAGCCCAATCTCCAATTCAAGTCAAACAACTTGAAATTCTATCCATCTCATTCAAAACTCGAATATAATTTGAAACTTATATGCATCTTTGGCATAAATTTTGAGCATGAGAATACCAAGTTAACAACCTTCTATGTTGTTGAAACTTGCAAAAATCCTTAACTTTGCTCTTCAACAAATGGGGTTTAAGCTTATCAACATCAGATAATTGCACAGGTTTCAAGAAGAATTCCTCTGCTCCTTCAGCCAAACACCTGTTAATTCTTGCAGGAATATTTTCTGAAGACATAATTACAACTGGAATATCCCTAAATCTTTCTGATTCCTTGATTTTCCTTAATAATTCATACCCTGTCATTCCTGGCATTGAGTAGTCTGTGATTATCATGTTAACTTTGTTTGCTAATGATTCGTCGAAACTCCCTTGATTTCCTCTCAAACCCAGAAATTCTAGAGCCTTGTTTGGTGAATCGACTGCGGTAACTGTAAAAAATAACGAATTCAAAGGTCAGATAACATGAAAAAACAAACACGCAACAAAAAAAATTAAAATTCTTATATGTGACTCGCCACACCATTAAAGTTAAGAAAAATTAAAGTACCTTGAAATGAAGAAGTTTTGAGGAGTCTCTCAATCAATTTCCTATCAATGATGCTATCATCGACAGCAAGAACATGAAATTGGGTATCCATCGATTAAATTTTATCTTCCAACTTGAGCTTTAGCGACGAATGAAAGAAAGTGTAACACTTAAAAAAAAACCGGAGGACGGAAAAATAGTAAAGGCAAAGGGAGAGAAAGGTAAAGAAGAGAGAATGAGAATAGGAATGATGGAAATAAGGTAATGTGTTGGGGGGTTTTATTTAAGAGGGTAAGAAAAATTAATGATTCAGGAGATTTGGACAGTTGAGGAAAGAGATTCGAAGGGATACGTAGGAGGATCTGCGGGATTTCTTTTGTCGGCATATTTTATTTTGTGGGGTCGATTAAATTAAAAATAAAATAAAGTTTGAATTTGATTAAAAAGTTTGAATTTAAATTTAATAATTTTGGTACGAGTCTTTTTAGCAATATCTTTATTCTTGATTTTCTAAGATTAGAAAATCTTCGTCAAAATAGAAAATATATGCTATACCAAGATCAAGATATCTTGGGTTTTGGGTGGATTTGTTTGACTCTTCGATATAAGGATAAGCCACCATCACACCCATGTTGTGTGGTGAATGGGCATGGCTTTTGACCTTTTCTTTATGGGTTTTAAGTATTGGATTTTATTTAATTAATGGGATTTATTCTAATTAAAAATTTGTAATTAGGTTTATCAACTAACCTATCCTATTTTAAGAAACGTTTTATTTTGAATTAGTATGTCATGCTTGTTTGATGTCACTTAGGATGCCCCATAGGTAAATGATAACTTTTCAATATATTTTTTTTGGTTAAGGTTTGGTTGTTTATGATATTATTTATTGATTAAGGTTATCTAATGATACCCATTTCATCTAGTGAAATACCTAAATTGCTCCTTTTGTAATGTTAATCGCCACCAACCCCTTCATCTTAATAATAAGGTACACATACAATTAGTATTGTATACCGAGTGTAATCTTTTTTTTCATGTTTAAATAAATGAAACATTTTTCTTCGCCGGCTGTGTTTAAATAAATAAAACGTTTCCCCTTTTAGTAACTTTTCTCTATTTTTTTTATTTTTTTTATTTTTATAATATTCTATTAAAATAAGCTATTGTAGCCAAAACAAGCTACATGCTTTATTGAAAAAAATAAACAACTAAACTTCAATCATATTGTGACATATATATGTACAGCTATTTGATTTTATTTTAATTTAACAATTGCAAGCTAAAAGATGTTATAGCTCACCATTGGAACACTTAATAACTATCAAGTGTCGTACCTTAAAAATAATGAGGCAAAGAAAGCTACAAAGCACTGTAACTTACTATTGTACGTCTATTGAAGATGCTATAAGGGCCTGTTCTTATTGACTGAACTCAGCTGAACTGAACTTAATTGAGCTGAACTGAGCTGAACTGGGCTGAACTGAACTTAATATTTTATAAGAGAAGGAAATTAGGAGCTGAACTGAACTGAACTGAACAGAACTAAGCTAAACTGAACTGAATTTCAATGTAAGAGAACAGGCCCTAAAACTTACCCCAGAAAATCATTTCTTAAGATATACAAAGTATGAAGTAATATACGTATCATAAATCAAAGCTAACATCAATCATGTTAAACGCTACATTAAAAGCTCAAAACTATTAATTGAGCAAGCAAAAGTGTCATGTTATGTTGTTTTTATTCTAGTATTAGAAAGTGATAGATTATAAAACATATTCTCAAGTCTCAACCATCAGCTTAACCTTTTGGTTGAGTTGGTTCTATAACATGGTATCAGAGCCAACGTGACACAATTCAAAGATCACGGCCTCACGAGTTCGAAAACGTAAACTTTTGATCGAGTTGGTCCTTTAACAAAAAGAGTTACTCACGTACCTTAACAAAAAGAGTTACTCACGTATTTTCACAATAACCCTTTTTTTTCTTGTCTAGAGCGTATCGAATATTGTCGTATCGTATCACTTATTGCTTACTCTAATTGTACATTATAGTTTAATGTACTATACACTTGTTGTCACCAAAGTTTTTACCTCAAGTGCAAATCAACTTGACAAGTGCAACAAGTATTTTATAAAATTTTGTTCATTATTGTTCCCAATTGCTCATGTATACTCATCCACCCATCTTTAGATTTTTCAACCATTTTATTAGGTTTGACAGTTGTACAACTTACTAATCAATAGTTACGATATACTAAAGTAATTACCAGCCTTATCCCTAAAGTACACGTATTGCGTTTATATTAAAAAATTTCCTTCCAAAAACTTCTTTATTTTTTTTTTGAATTATTCCCTCCAAAAACTTCTTTATTTTTTTTTTAATTATTCCCTCTAAAAACTTTATTTATTTTTGGTTTAAAAAATTAAGATAATGTATCTTTAAAAAAAATCTACCACCTAAGCAATAACCCAAACAATAGAACAATTACAACTACTTAAAATAAATATTTTTTTTTTACATTATATATAATAAAGAAAAGTGAGATTGCTGATTAAAAAAGATTATAAACACTAACAACATAGAGTCATAGTAATTTATATATATATATATATATATATATATATATATATATATATATATATATATATATATATATATATATATATATATATATATATATATATATATATATATATATATAAATTAGTGAACATCCGAGCGTTGCTCGGGCAAATAACTAGTTTCAAATATATGAGCGGTGATTTAATTAACCTTGTTATTGAACACAACATCTACACTTGGTGTTTAGAGGAGATCAAAATGTGACAGTATACCTAAAATAATTACAACGTCGTACATAAAATTTTAATTCAATTAGCAAACATTATATAAGTATGATAATATGTATTAGAGGTATGAGGTTCGAATCCTATCAAAGTGATGATTATAATTGGGGGTAAGGATTCTCTTACCCTCTCCTCTATGTCCATTCTTTAAAGTGTCTGGTCCGTAAATACTAAATTTGAAAACCCGAAAAAGTTGAGGTTTTGTCACGATCATTCTTACCATTAAAAAAATAAATAAAAATATGGACTCGTATTATTAATCATCGATTTATATTTTATACCACCTAGACATATAAGAATCAAAAAATTGAAAACGTACGTTCGCACATGGGAATATTACATGGTTGGAAATGAAGGAGAAAGTCGTTAACAAAGTCTACTTTATTGAGGGTAAATCTTCTTTAGAAAAGAAACAATAAATAATATTCTCCTTGAAAAAAAAAAAAAACAAACAAAAGGCTATCCCCGGTTCCTTGGTGGATCCTTCCAGATCCTTTGGAAAATCTTGCTTCAAATCTGGGGATGCTAACAGGAGGCCCAGCATGAATGATATTGCTGTGACAGTTCACCCTATTATCATTCTTATCGTTGTCTCCTTATGACCATTCTATTTCCGAATCGGATTGATTTTAATTAGAGCATGGGGCTCACATTAGTTTCAACTTTTTTTTTTTTTTTTTTTTGGGAGAAGATGAGGTCAGGTTAAGGGCCCGTCCTCGGGATACGTGGATCATAATTATATTCGTGGCTTCCCGCGTGTGGAAGTAGAAGTAGAGTTGGACATAGATCGAACTAGGCAAATCCACGTGTCATAGGTTATGCCTCGTAATCAAGTGAGTCGGGTTAGGAATGATTCAAGAAAAACTTGTGTTACGGTAGGTTGTGTTAATCTTTCATAAATATGAATCATGTGCGATCCAGGTTACATGATAATATATATTTTTTTCTTTAATTGGCCAAAAATGGACTGGGTTGGTACATCGTACTTAGGAATGAAAACGGATAGGATTTGGGTCGGATGTACCTAAATCTGAATCCGATCCGTTTACTAAATGGACTCTGGACTCGGATCTGAATCCAAATTCGAAAAGTCCAAATCTGAGTTCGATCCAACTCGTAATTTTAGGATTCGAATTTGATCCGTTTTTCAGACCTTTAAATGATCCGCATACTTTATTTCTTTTTTGTAATGTGTGATGTACCTATAATTGCATAAATTTTCCCTAATAAACTTTATTTATTATATCATATTGTCTCGGGTTAAACCAATTGGTTGTTGGTGTAGTGGTGATTGGGACTACACTTGGTAGGGAGGACCCGTGTTCGATCCCCCGCAACAACAATCGGGAGGGGACTGGAACCTAACCACCCAAAACTGATCCCCGAATCCGGATTAGCCCAAAGGGTGAACCGGATGGAACACCAAAAAAAAAAAAAAAAAAAAAAAAAAACAAAAAATATTGTCTCGGGTTAAACTAGGTCAGACTTTACGTAGGGTCCAAATCCAATTCGCCTCTTATTTGGATTTGGATTCGGACTACTTTTAAACAGATTTGGATTGAATTTTATTCTTCGGATCGAGTTGGATTCCAATCAAACTCGGATTGAATTGTCATCCCTAATCGTACTCGTGCTAGATTAAGATAATGCCTTATGACATGTCATGCCGAGCTTCTGAAAGGCTCATACTGGATTGATTCATTTTCGTGTTGTGTCTATTTGATTTGTTTTCGTATTATAGAAGTAGTAAATATTTCAATTAAACCCAAGAAGTCACAAGCTAATCCAATCGAATTCATATTAATATACATCAATTTTCTCCCAATCTCATTTTTCCATAGTAATTTCCAAATTAATTGGTTTTACTTTTACTAGTTGATTATTTATTCACATCATCACATGTCACAGACTCACAGTATTTCTTTAATTGAAGTTTGTAATTAAATTAAAGTAGAGCTGACAAATCAAAGGGCCATCGTCGACTTAAAACTGGACCACATTAAAGGGCTTTTAGGCTAGGTGATGGACTTTTGGGCCCAATATCAAGTGAGCCAAGCCTATCACCTCTATTTTGAATGTAATAAATTCACAAAAAATAGTAAGAAGAAAAACATATTAATGTGTTTGGGACTGGCTAATAGTTGATGAGAATATGAGATGTCTAAAATATAGCCGAATATGAGATCAATCGGAAGACAACGATTTCTGTTCAAAATTAGACGTGGCTTTGATGATCCTTCTATTAAGCTTATCATGAACTGCTTCGCGAATGCTAGCTGCTTCTATTCCGATCAATGGAAGGAAATGCCAATAATCCCAACACTATGGTGGCCGGAATCATGAGACAAGGGAAGCCAACTATCCGGTACTTAATCACCTTGTGCCTGGAGTACTTACCTTGGTAAATTCATCCACGAAAGCTTGTGTGGAGTAAATAAGGACTTCTTTGGGGTGAAGGAGATTAAGCATTCATGTACTTAATTCGAAACAACTTTATAGCAAGGACTACATGCTACATTCGTTGGAATGGGGTGCAATTTTATACAGAAGTACTAATAACAAACAACAATGTAGATTTAGCACGCGGAAAAACCACAAGGTATAGCCAGCATAATATCAATAGCTGTTATGTTTTGCTTAGTCTAGCATAAGAACTTATCTTGTTATAGTACATAACTACATACCGATCTTAATATGAACACTAATCAGCTAATTATGTTTACCAAGCTAGTAGCAACATAGGCAACATTTCTTTAACATTCCAGCACCCTCAAGAGAATGGATCGAGCTGAGTCTATGTTGATTCCGGAACTAGTAATTTAGCCAAAAGAGTAACCTTTTCTGAAATTATACTATGCTCGAGTTGATATCTGCTCAAATATTATCAATAAATTCACTTAAAATTCAGTAATGCAATTCTTTCGTCTTAACAAATAACAATCCATAGATTCAAGGGAAACTTGAATTCATCAGTTTAAAGGAAAATACTAAGTTGATTAAAATAGGATCTTTTAAGGAAAAGCATACTTACATAGCATTTCAGGACAGGACATTTTCCAGCTTCAAGAACCCGAAAACTGATGACATTTTTTGGCTTTAAATTGTTAGCAACTTGAAACTGTTTCCATCCTTTACTAATATATGCTTGACCGTTACATTTCCAGTAATTTAGCTTCACTTGCCAAGACCTCCCTTTTCCATCTATGACCCTCGTGTTACAGCACATCCTTCGGAGACCACTTGATACCACAAAAGATTTAGGAAGATACTGCACTTATTTTTCATGAACTATCAGAAGACTAATAGGTGATTTGTAAAATGATCTGCAATTTTACAGCTACTTATGTAACAGGTAAGTGTATCAGCAGATAATATGCAATACTATGCGCGACAGATGCTGGTTTCTCCTGTGGATATTCTGAAAGCATGTTGATCAAACAAGTCACAGACTGACAAGAGACACAAGTGGAGATAGTTATCGATCCTAAGTATACTGTGACATTTAATATCGTATTGCAATAACAAAAAAAGGCATTGGATTATGATCTTTGAGCTATAAACATTGCTTAGAATCCTCATTTGATGCAAATAAAATACTTCATCAATCAATATGAAATTTAACTTACTGCAAGTCTGCAAAACTAGGAATACATAAATATGTTACGCTAAGGACTCTGTAGGGTCTAATCCAACATATACGGAGTTCGTATGTAAGTACCCTAACCTCGAGGGAGTAAGGAAACTTTGAGGTTCACAAGGTGTAGTTTCGGTGCTCATTATTCTCATACAGTCATACATTACAAGTTAGTATAAGATCATACTTTGCAAAAAAAAAAACAACAGATAAATAAATATGCATAGGCAGAAGAAATCAGAACAAAATTCTTGGAAAGTAAAATAATAGGCTACTTGCGAGTAAATGTTAATGAAAAACTTACAACAATGCCTTTTTCTATACTATAGGAAGTGAGAGTGATATGGCAGCTTGGGGATTGGCATTGCCTATTTGGTACTGATGAAGTTGCAATTTCAGTTTCAGAGTCCTGCCGTTTCCTTTTACGAGTTGACAAAGTAGTAGATCGAATGTTCAATTTGGATCTTTCCTTTCTTGAGCCTATAGTGAACAAACTATGTTAAGCATCAAAATATGAATACCACCAATAGCATAGTGTTTAAGCAATAGCAGTATCATGATGACATGATTCGAAAATTTAATTAAGTGGTCATTTGGTTGACATGAAAATACATAAGACGTGTGCCTTTTTATGGAACACTTTATGGTTGACAACACACTTTTTTGTTGATTTCACTTCATCTATTTCATATTTGTTTTAACACTTTGTAATATCAATGTTACACAACAAATTATTTGAGAATATCAATGCAACATTACGTCAAGTATAAAACTTATAAAAAATGAAGAAAAGTTAAATAAGGAAGCTAAGCTATGTAGAAGGTACCATTGAGCTTAATATGGTGATCGGAGGACAACGAAAATCTTAGCTCGCATTTGGTAACAGAGTCATAGACAGAGACACAGAAGATAAAGCTGTTTTGATATACAAATACCAAAACATCATTCACTTCCAACTGATTATCAACACAAAATTTCTTCCAACCATCTAACAAATGGCGACCACCTTCGATTTCTACAATCCAATGACGGTGAGGCTGACCCTTTGTTGTCAACACCACCGTCGAGGATGGACAACCCTGCAACTCCTTCAGCTTCCTTGAGAATGACAATGGAAATGACTGCATTCAAATGCAAATGAAGCAAGGATATCGATATAGGCCGTCAATGATACTTCATATTATTGTTATTCAAGAAAGGAAAATTTGTCTACAAAGGACATATATGTTCACTTATTAGAAGGACCCTCTATATTTAAAGTGACCTAAAAGTCCCCCCAAACAACAAAACAAACTTATAAGTTTCTTCTAAACAAATAAGTGAACATATATGTTCCTTCTAGACAAATTTTCCTTCAAAAAATACAAGTTTGAAATAAAAACTGTTATCACATGACATTTTTGTAATTAAATCAATAACTTTTTTATTAATGTGGGCTCCATAATTGAATAAAGTTGTTGATTTATTTACGAAAATGACATGTGATAAACGGTTTTGATAATCGCTGAGAGAACTGGCCCGGACAAGCTCTTATTTTTCATTCGATTTTTGTACAAAGTAGTTGTTTTGCCTTTGACTTAACATGCTCCAATGTTCATTAATGCTTAAAATTTTTTGATGGCCTCAATAATGCTTAACTTAGACCCCTACTTCTTTCGTTTAAATTAGTTAACGCATTTCTTTTTACTCCATCCATATCAAAAGAAATGTCTCAATTTAGCCTTTTGCACTACTTACATAATCCACTTGACCACTTTGATTAATGTCAGTAATTTATGTACATTAATGATAGAGTATAAAACATATTTCTGGACCTCAACCATCACCTTAAGCTTTTGGTTGAGTAGGTCCTCTAACATGGTATTAGAGCCCGCGTGACACAAAGGTCACAGATTCGAATCTCATCCGCCCCTCCTTCAAAGTGGAATTGATTCGCACCAAGTATGGGTGGGCCTGTGTTTTCATGTGAGAGGGAGTGAAAGAGTATAAAACATATTCTTTAACCTCAACCATGAGCTATATGGTTGAGTTGGTCCTCTAACAATTAAAAATATTATACATCAAAATTATGTATTGACAGATACGCCTATTTAAATTGGAAATCATTTTAAAACAAAGGGAGTACACTCTCCATATTGAAATACACGCCTATTTAAATTAGATACTTATTTCTAGCATTTATTATTCACATAATAAAGAGAACTAGGCATTTAAAAAAGGGATGGAGGGAATATTAAGTTATTTCATGCATAAATTCATGAAATGATTTTGGCACACCAAAACCAAAATTGATTTTGACACACCCTTATGACCTTATGCGAGAGTATAATTATCTATGTCATTCTCGTATAAGGGTGTGCCAAAATCAATTGGTGGTATGTCAAAATCACTTTCCATAAATTCATTTGTAGATTCTCTAATTATCAACAATTAAAACTATTGAAATTTTATAAATTGAAAATACACCTTAAGAGAGTTATAACAGATTTAACATCATATTTTTCATTTCAATAAATTACAAAAGACAAAATTCAAAATATGTCACCTAATTTAGAGTTAGTACTAAACAAGAATGAAAGTTGCTGAGCTAAGGGAGAAACATACGAAGGAGTTGAGGAAATCAGGAAGGAGGGGCTGCATGAATCGAGCGCCATTAATGCTGCAACTCTTCAGTTCTGATTTTGATGGTTTTACCATCTTTTGCATGTGTTTTGCAACAGTAACCGAACTTTGGAACCTACCAGAGTTTCCAAGCACTATATAAACCACTATGCTAGATTAAATTGCTCAAACACGCTACGTACTTCATGTCTAACGTGACGTGTGCCTCGTGCTCACAGCTCTCCCTAAGGGTGAGCAAAAATTCGAACCCGTGACCTTTGTGTCACGTTGGCTCCGATACCATGTTAAAGGACCAACTCAACCAAAAGATTAAGCTGATGGTTGAGGCCCAGGAATATGTTTTATACTCTATCATCGAGCACCTAGAATTAGAATTGGAACTGGTTAGGAATAGGCAGGTTCGGAGCTGGAATTGAATCTGGTGATTTAATTTCAATGGTCGGATATTAAATTAAAGAGCCGGTAATAACTAATTTCAATTCTCAAATTTTTGGAACCGAAACCGTTTAAATACCCGATTATGCTGCATTTGTTAAGCTAAATAAATTTTATAAAATAAATATATAAGTAATAAATGAAAATAGACCTAGATAAATATTATAATTTGTATTACATTCTAACAAATATATATATAAGTGGATACTCGAAATTGGAACCGAAATCGATATCCAATGGTTCCAATTCCAAATCTTATATTTTAGGACTTGGTCCATATATCCTAGACATGAGTCACATGACTATATTTTCTTTAACCATAAATCAATAAAAAGCTAGTCAAAATAGGGTATATAAATAGTATAAAAATCAAAGTGTTGCATTTAAAAAAGACGCATAGTAGTATTTACAAAAAAAAAAAAAAAAAAAAAAAAAAAAAAAAAAAAAAAAAAAAAACCATAGTATAAATGGAGGGTGCCCCAGTTTCTCATGGTGAGAAACAAATTTGGTTTCTCACATGACATTTTCGTAAATAAATCAAAAACTTTATTCAACTGTGGGGCCCACAATAATGAAAAAGTTGTTGATTTATTCACGAAAATGCCCTCATGAGAAACAAATTTCGTTTCTCACCATGAGAAACCGGGATTTTTCCATTTAAAAGAGACGCATAGTAGTATTTACAAACAAACAAACAAACAAACAAAAAAAAAAAAAACCCATAGTATAACAGATAAAGGACACAATACTCTTCAAATTAAACTTATTCATTAGGTAGCGTTTATTCCTTTCGTTGTTACATTATTAACCAAAGTAACCATGCATGACCCCTCAAACTAGAGGTCACGTCGCTCAAACTTTCTAGCCCAAATATGTTTACCTTTTGAACGAAACATAGCAAGATGTTTACCTCTCATAATTTGATCCATGTAGGCAACACAACGTAGCCCCATTCGAGCATACAAAGATTGTACCTTTGATGAGTGATTATTAACCACTTCCATCTCAAAGCTCTCTATACAATTTCCACACATTTGTGTAAAAAATTGCATCACTTCCTCTTGAGAAACCGGAAAACCTCGTGAAAATGTGAGGAATAGGGTCCTATCTTCAATTGGAGCTTCGAATTCTAATTTCCAACCCCATAACCCTTTACTAGGAACAATAGCATTTATAGGTACGATAGATATTTCAAGTGGACCGAAGGTAGGATGAGGAAAACCGGGAACAAAAAGAGGACGGTTGAGGGTCAAATTAGAGGACATTTGCAAAACTTGCATTAAAATGTCAGTAAAAATCCAAGCACAAACATCATTTAGATAAGCTTTTACACAACTAATCGCGGTGTATTTCATGTCGCATATTATTTTCAAGGATATTTCTTTGTCCATCATTCTTGACAAGAGATGAAGGCTACCATTATGAGTAGTTGGTGTCTTTGTTTTAAGACAATTGATGCACAAAACAACTTCATTGACTACAGCATCAAGAAAGTTATCCGATAAATCCGCTAATTTGCTTATGATTTTGCAATGTTTTGCATCCTCTAGCCAAAACAACAAGGCCATAATCAACAATGCTTGAGATGCTTGTATTTTCAAAGTAGTAACTAGCTTTGAAAAGAGAACACGATCAATGGAATGAAAGAGATTGAGTTCAAAAAGTGTGATAGAACCCATTGATTGGAGTGTATTAGAGTGGACAACTTGGGTATGTACACAACATAGTTTTTAAGCTAATTCAACTTTATAAGCATTTTCTTCATGCCAATTATCATAGGAGTTATGAGTTAAAAACTAAATAAAACTCAACTGATACATCACGTTTACTAACCAAATTAGAGTATGTAGCTAATGTTCACTTAATTTGGTAGAAAGAAAATTAATACTCCCTCCGTCTCTTAATTAGATGTCTACTTCTCTTTATTATGTAAGTAATAAATGCTAGAAATAGACATCTAATAAAGTGACGGAGGGAGACTTAATATAAGTATGGACTAGCTTATTATGCCATTAAGCCAACAAGGGAGGACATTTAAGGCCATCTATAATCCCAGATAAGATAAAATCCTAAAATTAATTGGTAATTATTAGTGACTTAGTGTAATAACTTATCAAACTTATTTGTTATTCATCATCTTCTTCTTTTTGTTTTTTGTTTTTTTTAAAGGTTATTCATCATCTTCTATACTCCTTTTTAATGTGAAAAAATAATTAGTCACAAATCCTTTTTAATGTGAAACAATAATTAGTCACAAATCACATATGAGTTTTTAAGTTAACTCTATGTCACTGATATTATCTCTAAGCTAGTGAGTTTATTGAACAAGGTCATAAAAGGCATCCTCACATGTTTAATTTTATGTACCAATCACTTTGGTAAAGAAAGTTCATTTAAAAAAAAAAAAGTCACAAAATTTGGCTGTAACTGACTTGTGTGAATTGATATCAATACAGATTATGTATTAAATGATAATTTAATACAATGTTAATCAAATTTTAAAAGTTCTTAATAGGTAAGGAAATGGATAATATCAAATTATTTTTTGGGTTAAAAGGTTCATGCACTACATATGGTTACAACTCATACATGGATAGAAATAAATGGAAACATAAAAATTCTAATAACTTTCCTTACATTTATCAGCATAATTATTTAATTAAATGCTAAAAGATTTTTATACAAAATAATACGAGTAAGGCCCGTTAACTTCACTTTATTTTTGTTGAACTGAAATTATTTTTGCGGAACTTAAATTATTTTTATTGAATTGAAATTAATTTTATTGAAACGATTTTTTTTAAAAACTAATTTTCTGTTATATATCTTCTTTAAAATTACTAATTTAGACTAAACTGAAATTATTTAATTGAACTTATCCTTACTAAACTGAATTTACTTGTACTGAAATTAAGATGTCAAAACCACACCCGACTCGGCCCGATGCGAAACGGTCCAAAAAAAAATTCAATTCATATTTCGTCTCACATGGACACAATATTTAGTATGCCTCAAGTTTGAAATATAACCCGACCGATCCGACAATCCGACCAAAACACTTGAATTAACACCTCTATCTCTAAGTAATAATAATGAACACTCCCTCCGTTTTTAAATACCTGCTCCACTTTTCTTTTTCGACCGTTTTTAAATACTTACTTCATTTCCTTACTTGAAAAGTTTTTACAGTATTTAATTCATTTCTCTCACCTAGTGGATTTAACATAAATCATATTTTATTAATTTCATGTTATCTACGGTTAATTGTTCACTTGTAGATGCCTTCTGTATGTTGGCACAATCCCTCAGGAGAAGCTCCTCTTATAGAGTTTTTCTTTATTCTCATTTTTTGTTCTTGTAGATGCCTTCTGTATGTTGGCACAATCCCTCAGTAGAAGCTCCTCTTATAGAGTTTTTCTTTATTCTCATTTTTTGTTCATAATTACACTCCTCTCTTCTCTTATGCTATTTCCATCTCCTTTTTCCTAGCAAACCTATGCTACGTTTAGTTCACCTTATGTCAAAATTTAGTTAAAAACTTAAAACCAGATTATATCATAAAACCTTAAGTTGTAATTTGTAAACACACTGAAGATGCAAATTAACTAAACTGAAGATGCATAAATCATGTTTAGTCTAAAAATGATACAGAAGTTATGATATCTGTAAAAACTACCTAATTAATTTTCTATGGATTTTCCTCGTTTGAGGCAGATTAACTAAACCGAAGATGCATAAATCACGTGTGCATGAATATGTGATAGTGGAAAGTTACAAAGACCAATTTGAAAAAAAAAAAAAAAAAAAAAAAAAAAAAAAAAAAAAAAAAAAGTTGGCTATGACTCAATTTTTAGCAATTTTTTATCCTTAAGTTGGACCATGTTCTTTTGAGCTTCTAGGCAGAGCAGAGCAGATTGAAGCAGAGCATAACAGAACAGATTAAGTATTATTTTTAAGCAGAGCAGCTCTAAAGTACGGGGCCTTGGTGGTTCTATGACTAGGTGAATCTAGGCTAAGAGATGTGTTATGCTTAACATCTATTAGAATTTAGAATAAAATTATAATACGAAGTATATCACCTCTATTTTCAATAATTAATCTTTTAACATATTTGCACCAAAAACAAGAAAATTAAGTTTCAAGAGTGCAACAACATTTGTAAATAAAACTTTACCCTCAATTGGAGTCTAACGAGGTTCAAATCTGAATTAATTAGAGTTCAGCAAGCTTTGAATAATCGAGTCAACTTCATTCCCTCAAGAAAATACTTATATAAATCGATCTACTCTCGAATTATTATGTGTAAGCGTAGTTTGAACATTATATATAGAGGAAGAACAATACAAGCAAGTGTAACATGCATTTATAGGAATTAAGGTGACTTTGGAAATTGAAAGCATTTAAAGATAGGCATTTTCCCATCCTGAAGGAACTGAAAGACGATATTATGTCCAGGCTTGAGGCCGTTTGCAATCTGAAAATCTTTCCATCCTTGACCAATGTAGGATTGACCATTGCTTTTCTTGTACTTTAGCATCACTTTCCAAGCCTTTCCTTTCCCATCTATGAGCTTCATGTAACATTGTCTATTTAATAGACCGCTTGATTTTACGAAGCCCTTCGGAAGATACTACATTTAGAAACACTCGTATGTAAATGGTACAAAATTGATCAAAGTAGGAAGAACAATATGAAGTAGGAGGGTGAATTTGTACATACATGTGGCTAAATGCTTCATAATTAAGTAATTACTTGTATGTATCATCCCAATAACCTCTAATGTGGGATTTTGAACATTATGTTTTAACGAGGTTGTCGTGTTGGTTTTTTAAAATCTTATGTTGATACAATATAATACACAAGGTGTAAAGTATGTTACCAATAAATACATGATATGTCATTTATGACTAGAGTAATTATTGGTAGGAAACTAGGAACTGAACACAAGACGACCTCAAAATTTTAAGTTAAAAAACTTGCAAAGTGAGCTAACATGTACATTGTTCGCTATATGGGCCGATGGCGTAAATGGACTTACCGCTTGACCCATTTTAATGACAGTAGGACTGATAGTGACATTGTAGGTCGGATATTTGGATTCATCTGATGGCAATTGTGCCGTTGCAGCATCATCTTCTTCCATTGGGTTTCCTCTCTTTTTTGTCCCTAACACATTAATAATACTGTTAATAATTTACTACTAGACAACAAATGTGTACTAATTCCACAATCCTAAATTTCCTTACCTCTTAATTACCAGTAATTTAAATTTACTCTGTATGAAAGTTTGAAATTAACAACAATGCCTTAAATTGTTTGATCTTCATAAACACCAATCAAGATTCCAGAAATGATAGTACCATCACTACCATACTAGGGGCATGTTCACTTCAGCTTCATTTCACTTTAGTTTAGCTCCTAATTTCCTTCTCTTATAAAATATTCACTTCAGCTTAATTTCAGTTCAGTTCACCTCCTAATTTCCTTCTCTTATAAAATATTCATTTTAGCTCAATTCAGCTCCAATTAGTTTAGTTCAGTTCAGCTCAGTAAATGTGAACAGACCCTTATTTATATTACATGTCTTCATACCTTACAAATTAAAAGGTCTTTAGTGAAGGCTCTACAAATGATTCTCTCGTCATATTAAACATTATAATAATGACAATTTAATTACTTATGTCCGTCTCAATTTACTTGTCTCAATTTCTTATATAGGATGTTCCAATTTACTTCGGTCATTTCTTTCTTAAAAAAAGTAAAAAATATTTTTTTACTTGAGTTGGATCTCACTCTCGTTGACACATTGACAATTGACACATTCATAGGTAAACCGTATAATATCTTGTGCAAATGTTTTAATCACAGTAGTAAAAAACTCGTAATCAATTACTCCGTATAAATTTATAATTAGCTTATAAATTGGAGTAATTTTTATTGTCAATAATAGAATCGAAATATAGATACTTCAAAGATGTTATTCCTGATGATTTCCAAAATAAAATCAGTAAAATTTTTTAAGCACAAAAAAATCACTAAAGATTTCAATTTCTCATTGATTTGATTAAATCAGAAAAAACTTTAATTTAAAAAATAACAAAATAAAAAAAAGGAGAAAATACCGTTACTAAATTGGCGCGCACAGGCAGTAGTAGGATCATACACAGTAACCCTGAAGATCAATTTAGAAATTTGTGTAAATACCAAAAAATCACCAACACTCAACTCATTATGCTCACAAAATTCCCTCCAACCATCCCCGAAACGGCGGCCGCCTTCAAGTTTTACGGCCCAATGGTGGTTATCGTCCGTGACTAGCTTCACGCCCTCCGGTTTATGACCGTCTAGCTTCATCTCTATACGCTCCATAAATGACACCGGAATTGACTGCATGCAAATCAAAGGTGTAAACAATAAACGGTCAATGTCAACTAGCTTAGTTGGTAAACAAGACGTGGGATAAAATCAAGGGAGGGACGACGTACAAAGGTGTTGAAGAAACCCGGGATAAGGGGCTGTATGAATTTAGCACCATTGTTAGAATTTTGTTCTGATGATAATTTTGTAGTGTGCATTTTAGCAGTTTTAATTTGTTATTTGTTCAAATTTGGGAGAAATGAATGTTTCTTCAATTATTGAGGTATTATTGGTAACTGTTGATTGATTATTACACCATCGTTATTACTGTACATAAATGTGTATGTGTAGTCAAAGCACTGTTGAATTTTTAAAATTGGCATGTGACAAGTCAAAAACTTCAATTTTTTTTTACCTCAAATAATTGTACCAGCAACTCATCATGGCATGAGGCCTGATAAGCTTTGGAGATCGATTCCATCGCCTTTTGACTCAAAAGATAAGGCAATGGAAGTGGAATTCATCAATGTGGAATACTCTTACAGTCTCATAAGGTTTAGACAATTTAATACCAACCGACGTTATTAGCCATTGAATCCGTCACTAAAAGAGAGTCCAAGGAGGTTCCATCTCATCCATAAGGCAATAGAAATAGTAGTATAACTTCTTTCGTATCTTTTATCAATGCAAGACATTTACATGTGTTGTTTGCAAAGGTTATCTAACTATGTCTTAACACTTTCCCTCACTTGTAAAGTCTCTTTTTAATCCAGTCACATGTGATGTTTTATGGGGTCAGAGTGCATTTTCACATATATGTTTACTCTGGAACGAATATAAAACTTGCATTTGGGTGTACATTAGGGGAATAACAATATTAGCTTATAGAAGACACATTAGAAGAGGGGAACTTTACCAAACAAACTTTACTTCTATTGATAATTTCTCACACAAACACAAACCTTCTACATATTTACATATATTATGATTTAGGCAACCCTCATATTGAGCTACAAGATTAATTATATATAGTCACACCAATATACATGCATTCTCTAATTAACATATCACAATTTGATCCACTTGAGTAGTATTCTTCCACACAAACCATTTAGCAGCCAATACATATATAACCAAATCCAAAGCACAAAACCCAGCCAAAACCCAGTAAAACTCATCAAGATGAGCGCGATTAAGATCATTAACCAACCATTCTTCCCCCCACTTCTTGCTCATCTCTTGTACAGCAACTATAATCGCGCTACTCATGAAAGCACCAACCCCTATTGCACCATTAGTTAAGGCTGAACCCATGCTTCTCATGTCCTCTGGCATTTGATCATAGAAAAGCTCTTGCATTCCAACATATGCAAACATATCACTTAGTCCCATCACTACAAACTGGGGGACTAACCATCCCACACTCATCGGAACTATAGCCTTTGGATCGTTGATGAGCCCGTGCTTACTTGCTACACCAACCCTCATGTTTTCTACTAGAGCTGCTATCGCGATGGTCAAGATGGAAAGTCCCAACCCAATGCCGATCCTATGGAGTGAGCTTATACCTGGAGGAAACTTTCTCTACATAGTTATACATCCATTAAACATAATACAATCCATATATTATTATATTTCCAGATTTGTAACAATACTAGTACGCGTACATGTAGAAAAATAGGGAAAAAAATGTAACATTTGCGAATATTAGTACTTGTACCCCTGCAAAGAGCATAGGGCAGCTTATTACGCGTTACATGCCCTTATGTTACTAAAAACACCGCCTCGTGTAGTGATTTTATTTTAATTTTTTCTAATTGTATGACTAATCATAAGATGTCCTTTATTGTAAAGTTTTTCTTAAGAACCAACAAACAAAAACTTTTGGCTATTATTTGCACACATTTTAAAAAAAAAATGAACAGAACAAGCTTTTCATAAACTGAAAAGTTTCTATCAAGCTTTTTATTTTCAAAAAAAGACAAGTTTGCTAACAGAGTAGAACTACAGAAGCAATTTTGTCCAAACAAAAAGGTGTTTATTGTATCATAAGACACTACATAAAGTTGATTCCTAATAAGTAGAAAAGTACCTAACATAAACTAACTATATTGAATATATTGAATAACATAATCCTTATTAAATTAGGTTATTCTCATTTTTATCTCGCATCATATGACTTGAAATTTACCAAATTTTAATATTTGTATTCTTTATAATAATCAGAAATGATCGATCCGTGACACATATTTAGGCATCTTCAATGATTAATTGGTTGCGATTGACTAGAGTAAAACATCACTTTAGATTGTTACAATAACAATTAAGATTTTCTCTACTAGTCTAACATTGCTAACAGTGGCGGGGCCAGGTTTTAAAGACGAGTGTCATTATTATCCATGGGGTGTCAGCTGTCAATATTATTTTTAACATCGGGGGCTATAATTTTTGTAAGAGAAAAAAATAATATAGTTATTATTTCTAATGGGGTGACTGCTACGAAGTATTAAAATAAATTTGATATTAATAATTGAAATGTTTAAAGATTTAAAACTCGTACCTGAGGGGATTTTAGTGATATTTCTCATAGAAGGAACGAAGAGTTTATCATAGATTGGAACCGATATTAAGATAGTAATCCCAGGGATGACTTGAAGAGATGCAGGTGGGATTGAAACCTTAGGGCCAAGTGAACGTTGCATGGTGCTAGCTTGCTTGATGAAGAAGGTATGGACTTGTGCTACGATTATTGCGTAGGCAAAGGTGCATACCCAAATCGGGATTAACCGAACTATGAGCTTCACTTCTTCCACTTGATTAACGGAGCACAGCCTCCATGGGTTTCTGGATTTCATCAATGAATCTCTCTCGTCGATGATCATTGCCTTGTCGAGACATCTGCAAGAGTTTGATTGCTTGTAAAAAGACATGTACAAAGTGTATGCGTCATCTCCTACATATAATATTTTTTTGATACAAATATTCAATGAAAATCTTATGACCAACTTCTAATTTCTTTGAAGAAAGAATGACTCTTATCAGATCTCGACCCTTATTCTTTAGACTTTTTTTTTTTTTTTTAATAGGGTTCGATATTTACAAGTTAGGCACTTGTAAGTGGTCAATTGGAAGGATAAAGGAAATAGTTACTAAAATGGGCTGAAATTTATTTTAATTAGAATATACATAGCAATAAACAACTAAATACTTGTAAAACGTAGCATATTCTAGAATGTTTAAAATTGTATGCAACAAATAAATACAGATTATATCAAATTATTTAACAACAAATCATCAACCATCATCAAATATTAAGTAATATTAAAGTTTTACTTGTATAGTTAGATACTAGCTAGGAGTATTCGAGATTAACACTCCAGGCTTTACCATTTTGCTAGTGCTTATTAATTAACAACAAAAATATTGCTTTAGAAAAATAATAAGCTAAGTTTTACAATTAGTACTTTAGAAACTACTTTAATTTGGCAAAGAAATTAACTGTGATTAGCAAATTGAGAATTATACAAAGCTAGAAGTCTGATTAACGTAAACAAAATGAGAAAAGTACTAGCTAAAAAAAGGGATGAATCATTTAGTCTAGTATTTGAGTAATTCTAAGTAGATTTTATGGTATTTTGACACCTTCTCTAAGCTAACTTAAGCAGATGTAAAATGAGAAAAGTACGAAAAGATAAATCGTGAATGAATGATACACTTTAGGAAAATTTGCAAATTGCAGCCATTTAAAGTTCGTATTTTGCAAATTGCAGCCATTTAAAAAAAAATTTGCAAATTGCAGCCCAAAAGTTCATATAAATTGTAAATTGCAGCCCGATTTAACTTTTTTATCGGTTTATAAGTTGAAAAATCTTCGATTAAGGTTTTAGGGGCCATTTTAGGCCTTAGGGGTCTGAATTGAGCTCGGAATCAGCAAAAAAATAACGCAAGTATCTTGTTTTGCGCAACAAAAATGTATCGATTTGTGGGAAACTGTATATATGAGACACTTACGTTATTTTTTTGCTAATTCCGAGCTCAATTCGGCCCCTAAGAACTAAAATGACCCCTAAAACCTTAACCAAAGATTTTTTTTAACATGTAAATCGATGAAAAAATTGAATCGGGCTGCAATTTACAATTTATACGAACTTTTTGGCTGCAATTTGCAAAAAAAAAAAAATAAATGGCTGCAATTTGCAAAATATGAACTTTAAATGGCTGCAATTTGCAAATTTTCCTACACTTTATAAAAAAAAAATTAAAAAAAAAAACCGAATGATACACCATTTGTTTAGAGCTAGTTATGATTGTTTTTGTGGTCCGTATTCAAAAGAGTTTGATTCTCATAAAGTAATACAAGTCAACCAATTATGAGTGGTCTGTTCTCTTCAGCTTATTTTCAGTGTTCAGTTTCTAATTTCCTTCTCTCATAAAATATTCAGTTCAGTTTAGTTTAGTTTAGTTTCAATCGGTTCAGTTCAGTAAACCAGAACAGGCCCTAAGTAGAGATAAGAGGATTTAGACTTGATCCAACCATATGCATGTACATAGCAATAAAATAAAATAACATCTCAAGGTCTACTTTGAAAAAAATAGTTTCACGTTAGCAAAATGTGAAAAGTAAGGAAGAAAAAAGCAAAAAACATGCAAGTCAAAACACAATAAAAACACAATCAAGTAGCTAATGCAGGAAAACGAAGACATGTTCTCATCTTCCAATAAGTAGAGAGATGAGAAAGATGGTGGTGAACAAAGTTAAGTGAATTCAACTCAAAATTACAGGGTTTGCCTTTACGTCTTTGTCAATCACATGCGTCTTATATTTGTTGCTCTATTTCATTTCCTCAGGTGTTTTCATTTACATACACTTTCTAAATTATTCTAGAAAATTCATTCATATACTTCATATACTAGTAAATTTTTTAAGTTAACACATTTTGATTTTTGACATTATTTACAAACTGTACAGTAATTAAATTTTATAATATGTACATAAGATAAAATATACTCTATAATCGTGTAATATGTTGGTATAATTGTCTCAATGTATATTTTTATAGTATTAACTTTATATAATTTTTAATTATTATATTTGTATTTAAAGATATAATTCATTAAACTTATTTCATCACAAACATGATACGAGTTATAGAACCTAAAAAAATATAATATTATTATGATGTCATGTGACTCATGTCACAATATGGATCTGGTAGTTAGTATGGAAAGCAGCATCATATGCATTTCCACTTCCAATCCACATGCATCCTCGATCTAGAGTAGTAGAGAGTATGTATGGTGGATTCCACATTCATTACTATATATTTTCTCTGTTTCTTTAGCTAACATGTTTCTTTAGTCACGTTTGTCAATGCATAAATTCAATCATTGATAACTTTAATTACTAATAAATAAAAGTTATGAAAATATATATCGTGATAAATTAACAAAATCCTACATGACTATTATTCATTACGTATAACACTGTCAAAAGAAAGCGTGTGAAAAATGTTAAAATCAAAATATGTCAACTAAAAAAAACGAAGGTACACACACTCGATAGTCAATAAGCAAGTTAGTACCATTGGGCTCACACATCATATCATATCATATACTTGGTACTTGGACAATTGGACAAAACAAGTATACCAAATTGGAATAATCATGTCATGTTTCACTTAGCAAGTGGAATGATGCTTAGCTTGAAGCTCAAATTTTATGGCCAAGGATCGGATGTACAGGTTCAAAACTTATGGCAAGTTTTAGAAATTATGAAGGTGCATGCACTTATTCAAAATTAGTGGGTTTCTATATTTAGGTTTTGAGTGTAGTGATATACATGCATATAACTGAAACAATGAACCGTACCAAACAATTTAGAGTTGTGTGGAATATGCATTAGTGGTAACCTTATCTTAACTGTTCAAATGTTCCCCTCAATTAGAAAGATATGTTTAGTAGGAGTATCAACCTTTACCAAAAAAGAAGGTTCAGAATTTTTGAAAGATGAATATTTTCAGGTGTTACGCATATATAGTAAGATTAGTAACAATGAAGCT
This sequence comes from Chenopodium album, assembly GCF_948465745.1. Taxonomy (NCBI): domain Eukaryota; kingdom Viridiplantae; phylum Streptophyta; class Magnoliopsida; order Caryophyllales; family Amaranthaceae; genus Chenopodium; species Chenopodium album. The sequence continues at coordinate 5,895,774 of NC_137841.1, read as the reverse complement.
TCTCAAAATAAAAAGTTATATTGCCTAAAAACGATGGTCAAGAAAACTGCTTTTTATACATTTATACTCCATTTATCTTATTATAGTTATGTATATTATACTTCGTATATCTTAATGTCAAGTGTCGTTTTCTAAACTTCATAAAAAAAAAAGTTTTTTTTAAAATAAATAAATAAATAAAATAAAATAAAATAAAATAAAATAAAATAAACAAAATAAAAAACATTTGGATGTTTATTAAGTTGTATGGTAAGCTTTATGAGAGAATAGATCTGTTTTGGATCAAGGTTACAAGGCTCTTAAATAATGGACAAGGACCTTAATGGACATGGGCGCATGTCCCTTATTGGATAGGAATATAGGATCACTATAGGGCTAAATTATTTGTCCAATTTAATAGAAAAAGGGAATAGATAGATAACATACATAATAATAAAAAATAAATAATTACGTTTACTTATTTTCGTATTCTTATATGATTACACGTACTAAATTATAATATATCTCCTCTATTCTTTTTTCTTGATTGTTTATTGATTTGTCCATTACTAACCCACGACTCACATTGGCCAAAAACAAAAAAAAAAAAATGTGACACTCTCTAAATCCAACCCTAACTCGACCCTCCCTACTAGTGGGGAGGTCAATGGGGATCAAAAACTAATATCGAATCCCATCTGTATTTTTGTGCTTTGTACTTCTTTAGTTCTTTATGTACCAAAATGTATATAATAGTGTTTTCTAGAAGGAATAAGGGTTTTTATTTCCAAATATCTTATTCATACTATTTAAAATTCACATAAGTTAATAAAACGTAAACTACAGAAAACTTATATTCTACTCTATATTACAGCAATGTAGATTTGGTGGATTTTTTAACGGTACATAGAATCTTATTGAAATAGTATCCCATGAAAAACAAATGATGGTTCAAAATTAATGGACTTGTTCATGATGTGTCGAAAGATTAGTGCAATTGTTAGGGGGAAAAGGTGATTTAATGTGTAAAATTGACAAAGTTATGGTTCAATTTTGCCCGGAAATGTCTTCTCATTAGGTTTGTCATTATCATAATAGATATGCTTTTTTTGTGATCAAAAAAAGTTTAATAGTACAAGCCATCACCAAATAATGGTCCAAATCTTGTGGAGCATAATCTTAAAGACATTTTGTATTGATTTTACCCAACTTTGCTCTCTCTACCTTTATTATGAAAGTGGCCCTATACTATTTGTTGCCTTAGTCTTAGGTTGATCCTCAATAAATGATGTTGGTCGGACTGTTTGACCATTTTTGTGACCCATAAAAAGAGGCTAGTAGCCTAGTAGTACAATGTACAACCCGGCAAAACACAAAAGCTAAGGATCTTAAGCTAGAATGCTAGAACAACTAACTATATGACCCAATTTGTCATACATTTCACTAAATTGAATTCTTATTGGCAAAAGAATGAAATTTGTCTTCTAAAAAAGAAATAGAGTACAAATTCTTAACCACAAAGCACCTTCTTGGCCTCCAATCAATTCATATAGTCCAAAACACCTATATGGTCATATATATTCTATTTATCCCACTAAAATTGTCTCATAATCTAACAATAAATGAGAATTTGAATTTGCCTCACTACTTCAATGGTACTCCACATTCTTTCAAATTAATAAATTATAATTGAAAAAAAAAAAAAAGCGAACTAATTAAAGAATATGGGATAATCTTAGTAGGATGGAAGAAACATGTTTAAAAAAAATAAAAAACTCTTGACTTTACAATGACCATTTGCAATAGGCCAATGACTTGTAGGTCAAAAAACACATGATTTGTCTTCCTATACCAAACATCTATCTTTCTAAAACAATGGGCAAATAGGTTGTGGTATTTGGTTGGATTCATGCCATATAGCTTTGATTTTGAATCTATTATCAATCAAGTTGTTAGGATTAACTAGATAATATTAGTCGCATTAACTTTGGGTCACTTCAAATCTAATCAAATAACTTCTTCATGTCAAAATCAAATCATGTAATTAAAGATACAATTTTAACTTCTATTGAGTATTTAAAAATAGGCTGATTTTATCGGGGTATACTTTCAACCTCATATTTAATATTGCTAACTCAAAGAAATGACAAATAAGAAAAAGCACACTTTACTAACAAATATTTAAGCTCTAAAGATAAGTATTGAGAATTTGAGGTAAAAAGCAAAAATAATCCATGCAACTGCTTAGTGGAGCTTAATAATGATCTAATTGATGAGTATTTTGCATTGCGTTGTTAATTTTGACTAAATTGATGATGACGGCCATCCCTCGAGTTACTTTTTTAATTTTTTTTTTAATTAATGGGGTAAAAAAAAATAAACAAAATAAAAATTAATAAGAGTAGTATGGGCTGACTTTTAGTAGAAGTAGGGTCCCTTGAGAATAGGGATGGCAATATTAAGTGGATATCCACTAACCCGCTCCACCGCAATAAATAAATGGACGAAAATCCGAATTAAATGGATGAGAAGCGGGTGATGGATGAAGCGGATGATGGATCGGATCGGATATGGATGATACTTTTTTCACCCGCTAACAATCCACCCACCCGTTTAACATATATTAATTTTTTAATCAAAGAATTTTAATAATAAAATATGAAATGTGCAAGAAAATTATATGTATTTTTTGTTGCAAATTAATTTTTCAAACAATATATTGTTATTGTTTCCTTTTTAATTAATAAAATTAATAAAACTATTGTACAAATAACCAAATATTAAAGTTTATGTGAGTTTTTTTTCAACTTTAATACTCATCCATTAGTCATCCGCTCCACCCGTTTCATCCGCGGATGATGGACGGATGGATATGGATGATGGGTGAAGCGGATGATGGATGGATGTGGATGGAGCGATTAGAGTAATGGATGGATGCGGGTGAAGCTCCACCCGATCCGAATCCGATCCATTGCCATCTCTACTTGAGAACCCAAAGCATGAAACTGAAAAAGTATCTTATTGGCTAAGTATTTATGGATAGATTTAACCTAACATTTGTCTGATTACTACATGTATTTGTGAATAAATTTATTAATATGTGGGCCAAGTAAACAAAGAATTCCTCTTTGACAATATTAAAGACCTAAGGCACCTAACATCTAAACATATCCAAATTAGATGATATTTAATTTTAATTGGTAGCCTTCTAAAAAAAATTGGTAGAAAATTGTAAACTCATAAAACAATTATAATAATGAATGAGCAAAAATTAATTTTAATCAGTAAAAATATAACTCGAAATGAGTAAAAATTAAATTTATTAATCACTAAAACTTAGCAATTGGTACCTAAGAAATAACACATTATAGAACCATTTCATGAAATTAATTCCTCCATATTTTATACTTCGTATTACACTATTACTTCCTCAGCTCGGTCTTATTTAAAATATCTACTACCAGAATATCGGGATATTTTTTTATTTGTAAATTTTTGAACATTTTTATTTCTTACTTCAATCTAGAAAAATCCAATGATCAATGTATGTAATGTGTATGTTTTCATAAAAGAAAGAGGGCAAAGAGCATCCATTCCCCAATTCTACCAGACTAAAAATGAGACAAAAGGTAATGGGAAGAATGTTTTCCACAAAAGAAACAAATGCAAAGCAATGAAAGTATAGAACAAAAACTTGTATGTTTTTGTCGTTACTCTCATTTACTATCCCTTCTTTCCTATATTTTGTCGTTATATGACTATTGTTAGATGCTAATTAATGAGATTGTTGTAAAGTTTAAAGTAAGTAGTAATGTGATGCACCAACAAGGAATATAATATAGACCATAATCTTTACCCGAATCATCCATATTATTTTAATTAATTATCTCATAATGACTTATGAGGTAATCTTAATTTACTAATAACTTAGTTTGGTGTATTTTGAGTCTAAGTTTTGATTTTTGTTTTTATATAGATAAGATGAAGATCGAAAAATAAGGAAAAACCCGACCTGAAAAGGATGAGACTCGATCCCTAAAATTAAAGGTACCAGATAAACCGGTACCCAATCCCTAGACTTAACTGGCCACTGCCCCTCTTTCTTGGACTTGAATATTTTGTGATGATGCATGATACTTTTTGTATAGATGAGTTTACTAAACATATAACAACCTTCAGTATGGAATCTACTTTATTTCATGTGATGTCCATTATTATACTATATGTGCAACAAAGAAGATCTCAATTCTTCTATTAGTACTATATTTGGTTTATAGTGTACTCAGCAGTGTCAGCACTAGCCTTTGTGATTAGAAAGAGTCAACTTTTAATACAAGTTTTATTAATAAGTAATCAAAGATATTAAGGATTATTTAATTATTTTTATAAAGCAATGTTGCTTTCTAATTGAAACATAGTATGTATTATTACGTTGAGTCATCCAACTCTCAATAGAACGGCTAGATATAAATAATGATAGAAAATATGACGATATTAAATTAAATATATTAATAAGACAATAGAACGGCTAGATATAAATAATGATAGAAAATATGACGATATTAAATTAAATATATTAATAAGAAGATGAGAATTGGAGGAAAAAAACTCGAGAAAATCTCATTCCATCAAGGGTTGTCATCAAGTGGATTTGCTAATTAAAACGTGCTTTTAAATCTACATCAAATCATCACACCTAATAAAAAGAAATAAAAAAAATTTCAATCCCAAATAATTTTCAAAGTTTGCTTATTCTACTTAGTGGAGTGACCAACACTACTTAAAAGGTCCTAAAGACTTAAAGTCATAAACTAATATCCTAGACTTACCGACTGATTTCGTGTTGAATTATATCAGACTTGCCGACTAATCCCAAATTAATGTCAATTTATATCCAAAATAACAATTAATTTATTAATTACGATTAATTTATTATTGCAACAATTTCGTAGCTAATTAAGTGTCGAATTTGAATCACATGGTCCCAGCAGTTGACCTATATATTACGTTAGTACGTTATCAAATATTATATCCAAGTGAGCTTTTTTATTTATTTTTTTCTAGCAATAGCAACTAGTAGTACGACAATGTTTCCCATTATTTTTTTTTTTTTTTTTTTTTTTTTTTTTGAAGCAAATGTTTCCCATTATTTTATTTTTCTTATGTCCAAAATAAATACAAATTGCAAACTAATAGTACGGAGTAATACATTTGAAGTGAGTAATAGCGTTCTTTTACCTTAAATTTATATTTTATTATAAAGGAGAACAAGATATATATATGTAAAATAATGGCTAGAATGGTGTTGTAGTTATATTGAATGGGGTTAACAGCGTATAAGCAATGATAATGTTACGGAATAAAAAGTGTTTTGTTCAGATGACAACATTACCAGTATTAAACCAAGTAGAATAAAATCGTAACATAAAAGTTGTCACGAGTACGTTACCTGAATTGGTTAGTACGAGCCAATTTACGCGCATCCAATCCATGACTAACATCATCATCGTAGCACAACCCTCGACCATTGCTAGTCTCAACCACGTGCCTCTTTCTAACGGCGGCAACAACCACTTGTGCCACTTTAGTAAACGGACTCCCCACGGGCCGCTCCATCCGATAAGTCGAACATCCGAAGATAAAAACCGCTAAAGCCAACCCTACGGCAATAGTAGGAATGGAAAACCCGACGGTCCAACTAACGTTGTCCTCTACATAAACAATTATAACCACGGCAATTGTTGCACCAACAACAATTCCAAGGTACCACCAGTTAAAAAATGAGCTCTTGGCCTTTCTTTGTTCAGGGGTATTTTCGTCAAATTGATCAGCAGCAAATGTTTGGACACATGGTTTATGACCACCTTCACCCAAAGCCGTTATGTAAAGAGCCGAGAAAAATAAGGGTGTACGAATGTTTTGTGGGATTTTAGTGGCTGTTGATGTTGTCAACAAAATCAATCCCTGTTGATTAAAAATGAAACATAATAAATCAGCTAGTCCCATGAGAATTATGAGTGCATCATATACTTTTAGACTCGCAACTTGCAAAAATGATATTTTGCTATTTTTGTTGTTGATTTTACTTTTAGGAGTGAATTTTCAGTATTCGTAAGTAAACTAAGGGTCTGTTCATATTTACTGAACTAAGATGAGCTGAGCTGAACTGAACTGATTAGAGATGAACTGAACTGAACTAATTGGAGCTGAGCTGAAATGAATATTTTATGACAGAGGGAAATTAAGAGTTGAACTAAACTGAACTGAGAACTGAAGTGATTAGAGCTGAACTGAATTGAACTGAAATTAAGTAAATGTAAACAGACCCTAAGTTACTTGTTAAATTTTGAAAGGTAAAGATTGAAACGAATAATCCGAACTTTGACTATCACTATAACATTAAACTTAACTTTTTGAATTAATTTAGAATATCATAGCTTTGAGAAGATCGTATCATGTCGGATTAATATGGAAAAACAATCTTTAAGTTCTTGACTTGTTCAAGAGCTCTAGGGAATTTATCGAAGAAAGTCATTAGAAATTCAATTTTTTTTTTTTCTCCAAAGTTGGAAATTTCCCTAACTAAGTAATATATAGTAACACTTTTATTTTAGCTCTAATAACCGTATACTCTTTCATAACAAGCAATTACTCCGTAATTATTTACACAAGGTTAATATATCAAAATAAGCATAATTTTGACAAACCTTCTAAGTTTCAATGTATTGCTTGATTTCTCTCAAGGCACTAACTCAACATCAGTTTCATGATCTTACACAGTTACACCACTAATAAAGGTAATTAAGTGTAAAAATATGTTTTAAACATTTCAAATATATTTACGGACACCATCCGTAATAAATACAATATGAGCGAGACACACATATCATATTCCTTATAAATTTCTTAATACCACATTGGCACATTACCATCTATTACCTATTTACCTCCGTTTCATATTATTTACAACGATTTGACATAAAGTAGAGAGAAAAAATATCTAATCGTTACAAATAATATGAAACGGAGGTAGTATATAGAATATGAGACACACACTTATCATATACTCTTAATAACTCCGAAATATCACAATGGATGCAATTTAAATATACTGATTAACACCAAGATGTATGAAATTTATACTCATATAAACTTATTAAATTTTATGTTAAGGACCAACTAGTGATGTCATCTTCATTAAATGACATGAGTATGACTTGATTTTCACCCTCTAGTATCATGAGCACTTCATGATAGAGAGAGCAGTATGACCTGGATAGACTAGTTGAATGGCACTGACAGATAATCACGTACTAATTATTTTAAGGAGCTTTTAGCACCCAAAAACATAAAGTAAAAAAATAAAAATAAAAATAAAAATGCATTCATTACCCACCCTTTTTTTTGGCATTATTCATTAAATTTCCTAAAGGGAAAGGGAAACAAATGAGGTGTTAACAAGTTCAAAACTCAATTGACGTCCAAAGCCGTTATAGACAAAATTCAATCTCAAGCCATAAGTAATTGTCGTAGTTTTTAACTTTTGTTTGTTTTGACGGAAAACAGAATTTACAATTTTCAACGAAAAACACAGTTGTAAAAACTCAAGTGAGGTCCAAGTTTATTATAGACGAAATTCAATCTCAAGCCATAAGTAATTGCCGTAGATATATTCTTTAACTTCTGTTTGTTTCGACGGAAAACAGAATTTACAATTTTTTACGGAAAACACAGTTGTAAAAACAGCCTTGATATAACGTGGAAGGGGAAAGATCGAAGAGAAGGAGAGAAAAGCGAGTAAGTAGGGTGGAAAATGTGACATCACTAGCTTCCTTTCAAAATTAGTTTTATCTCCGTCCTTTAAAAGTCAAATTAATATGTTTTCCGTCAAAACAAACGTAGCCTTTGTTAAAAAGCGAAAGCGGATAGATACTATTCCATAAGTAGAGGAAAAGGAAAAGCGAAACTTACCATGAGAAAAACGGAGGAGGAAAGGAGAGTAGTCTTAAAGCGACCAAGATAAGAATCAGCAAAGAAAGCACCAATAAAGAGAGCAAGAGATGAAACACCATTCCATGAATTCACATTTTTAGCAGCAGTTGCAAGGGGTATACCCATTATTGTTGTTAAGTACATGATTAAATTCCCTGCTATTCCATAATACGCAAATCTTTCTGCCATTTCCACAACTTCATTTTTTTCATTTTTATTACCAAAAAAAAAAAAAAAAAAAAAAAAAAAAAAAAAAAGTTAGTAAAAAAAAATGGGAATTTATTTTTTTTATTTTAATAAAATGTAAAAAAGAAATGAATTGAGAAATAAAATCTTACAGATGATGAAGATGGCAGATTTCCATCCACCTTTAGAAGGATTAATGTTAGAATTATCCATGAGAATGAGGAAAGGGGTAAGAAGAGTACAAGATGAAGATGACTAGAATTTATTCTTGAAAGTTGAAAGCTTGGAGTTTGGACACGTAAATATATAGAGAAAAATACAAAATAAAAGGGGTTTTTTTTTAAAAAAAAATTTTTGTATGTATATCAGGTTGTGTTGAGAGGGGAGAGGTAGTTGGGGACTTCGGGGTTTATTTGCTCTGTTTTTTTTTTTTTTTTTTCCCTTGGTTTGTTCTGTTTTTGGTTGAGTACTAGATAGATATTTATAATGGAATTTTTTTTTAGTTTTGAGGGGAAAATGGAAAATAAACGTTAAAGTTGTGGATGTTGATGGAAAGGTATCACCGCCAAAAAAAAATAGGAGTGTGTAAGTAGGTGTTTACCTGGTCATAAATTCTTTAAAAAGACGGTGTATGTTAATTTATTGTAAGATTGTAAGATGATGTAAAGTTATTAATTTAAAGTTACTCTTTATTGTACAAAATATTATTTTTATTATAAAAATTGGTCTTAAGACTCTGAACTATAGCTTGGGGGCACCCAACACCCTATATTTTGCTTAAGAGTATAAAACATATTCTTAGGCCTCAACCATCAGTTTAAGTTTTTGGTTGAGTTGGTCCTATAACATGGTATCGGAGCCAGCGTGACATAAAGGTCACAGGTTTGAATCTCATCCACCCCTCCTTCAAAGTGGAATTAATTCGCGCCAGGTATGAGTTATGACTTGGGTGCAAAACGCACCATTTGTGAGTTTTCCGGCCACCATTTTTCAGCACGTAAATCGAAAAATAAAAATTTAATTCACCGGCGAGAATGGTGGCTGGAAAACTAACTAAAGGTGCACTTTGCACCCAATTCATTAGTTTGTGGTGTTATGGTTACTAAGCAAAGTACAAGCTGTTAGGTGCACCCAAGCCATAGTTTAGAGTGTTAAGGCCAATTTTACCTAAAATTAATGCACACTCGCCTTACACAAGACTTATTTTTACAAGATAGGTTAATCTTAGGGATCAGTAATATTTTACCCGGTTAATAATGAACCACATTGAATTCGTGAAAATTTTAAGTAGAGAGTTAATAGAATGCCTTAATCATTATTCAAGAATAGGTAGATAATATTTATACAAACTTAAGATTCATGAGATAGGAAACAATTTTCTTGAAAAATATACTATCACTAGCATAGTGTCCGTGCGATGCACGATTTATAAATCAAATTCTTAAACCCGTAGGAAAAATAAAAATCAAAACAAAGGTAATTCATTTGCTATTAAAGGACTTGGTTACTAATAGTCAATAAAATAAAAAATTAAAGAAACGTTGTTTGAATAGTATTTTATGTTATTTGAATTTCTTTTAATTTTTTATAATGTTATTTTATTAATTGAAAAATAATTGAATAATACTCCACAATCCACATAGCTATATAAGAAGTGGACTAATTTATATATATCTCCCGTTGAGAAAAAACTAAAATTTTCTTATCATACCATCCGCATTAGTAGCTACAATCAATCTAATATATACATGTTTTATTTACCCGTCGCACTCATTAAATCTATAGACACAATAATAACCTTATATTTGACCTACCAGAACATATATTTTCCTAAGTTAACCATTGTGCCAAAAACTATATATTATATAATAGTCACATATATAACCAACAGCTGATTAAATATAGTATACAACACAAATACTTCATATATAGGTATGGATACTGATAATTTTATATAAATAAAATATACGGAGTATATATTACTAAGATTTATCCCTACCTTAATTATAAAAAGGTTAACAAAACTCTTATAATAGTGCATGGACATTTATATATCTAAAAATGTTCTTTTTACATATATTTTTCCCCATTTAATTTTAAAATAAAGCCTTAAGCTTGTATCTTGAATTCGCTAAATTGATTTAAAAGGTTATGTTTATTTCAATATTTAAAGCCATTTACTATTTTCATTTCCTTTTGTTTTAATTTTTCTATTTAGAATTTATTAGACTATTAGGTTTCAAGATCGAAGTCAATATCTTTTTACAGTACAATCACTAAATCAAAGTCGCTCAACTAAAGTTTTGGACATTGCATAACTACACAACATCCAACACATTTAATGATTACATGCAAATAATTTTAATAAAACTACACATTCGATATAAGTTATTAAACAATTTAACTATATATACATTTTGATAGGTTTATATCTTTCATATTAACAAAAATTTACAAATGTTATTATTATATTTTGAAAAAAAAATTTGACTTTGGATTTTTGTATAAGATAGATAAAGGATAAGTTAATTCCCGTCATATATGCATTGAGTTTTGGGTGTTCTATCCGGTTCACCCTTTGGGCTAATCCAGATTTGAGGATCAGTTCTAGGTTACACTAGGTGAAAAAAGAAGATTGGCACCGCCCTAAGGCCACCGGTTTTTAAAAACCGGTGGGGAAAAAAGGGGGAAAAACGGGCGGGATTTTGAGGGAAAAGTATTGCCACCGGTTCAAACTGAACCGGTGGGGCAATTATTTATGCCACCGGTTTTGAACCGGTGGCTTTATTTTTTTTTAAAAAAAAACCGGCCTTTTTAATTTAGCCCACCCCTTTTGTTCCTTCCTACTCCGTATATATAACCCCCTTTACCAAACCCTGGCCTCTTCATCGACTCTCTCCTCCCTCCTCCCTCCTCCTCATTCTTATTGATCTTCATTCTCTCCTCCCTCATTCTATCTTCCTTCTGATCTTCTTAATTATCTTATTCGTTCTTATCTTCTCTCGTCCCTCATTTTATCTCGTTCTGATCTTCTCTAGTCCCCTTCGCTCCACCTTCATTCTCCTCTTCCTCTCATCTCGCTCGCCCCCTCCCTCCTCTTCACCTCTTTCGACCACCGCCGCCGCCGCCACTTACTATTGCCGCCAAAGGTTTTCTGGTAAAAATCGACCATGAAAACTCTAGATATAGAGTTTTCATGGTCGATTTTGACCTTTATAACCGAAATTTAACATAATTTCGGGGGTTTTTGGTGAAATTCGAGGTAATTTCTCTCTTTTCTTACTTTTATTTTGTTTTTTGTTGTTTTTGGTGGAATTCGTGGGTTGTGGTGGTGGTTGTGGTTATGGTGGTGGGTGGGTTTAATTCGATTTTGGAATTTTCTCAGTTTTTTTTTCGATCTCCTTCTGGGTTTAATTCGATTTTAATTTTGGGTTTAATTCGATTTTAATTCTGGGTTTAATTGATTTATTTTGGGGTTTTCATCCTTTTCATATTAATTTTTTCGGATCTGGAGTTCTTGTTGTTTTTTCGGATCTACAAGCGATTTTTTTTGGGTTTTCATCCTTTTCGTAGTAAATTTTTATGCGATTTTTATTAGGCGAATATTCTGGGTTTTATTTTTGTTAAGCGATATTCTGGGTTTTGTTAGGCGAATTTTCTAGGTTTTATTACGCATTTTTTTTGTGAGTTTATTAATTTCTGGGTTTTAATTGATGCAGGTGTTAATTGATGCAACAAGATTCAAGACTTTGATTTGGAATAATGTTTTTGATGTAATTTTTTTTTTGTATTGTACCATAATAATTTAAAGTTAGAATTACATTATTGATTATAATTCATTGTAATTTTTTTTTTTTGTATTGTACAGTAACTGTTATTGTTGAATATAATGAAATATTGCGCTCCTATTATATTGATTGTGAATTGTGAGTTATTTGCCTGGTATTTTACACGGTTTTTTTAAAAATATTTTTATTATTATAATTGTAGCAAAAAAAAAAAAAAAATCATGTATGTTATTGCCACCGGTTAACCGGTGGCATTTATATGTAATATCCAAAAAAAAAAAAAAAAACAGGAAGCATTATTGCCACCGGTTAACTGGTGGAAATTCTTGTTTTTGCCACCGGTTTTGAATCGATGGCTTTTTAAAATATTATTGCCACCCCCCAAAAAGCCACCGATGCAATTGCTTTTTTCGCCTAGTGTTATTAGGTTCCATTCCCCTTCCGATTGTTGTTGCAGTTGGTGTAGTGGTGATTGAGACTACACTAGGTAGGGAGGACACGTGTTATAAAATATTATATTATATACATATACTTTTTTATATTATAAAAAATAAACATACTATTATAGTTAAAAGTATTATTATGTATAAAACAACATAAATTATTGCACATGATTGTTGTATATCTAGTATAGTACATGAGCAAAAAAAATTCATAAGTAATAGCATTGTTAATACGAATATTACAATTTAAAACAAGAGTAATAGTTATAATACATTTTATATCTATCCCTTTTCCGTCAAATGTCTAATTCAATTTAACTTTTATTCTTCTTGTTTAGATTGGTTATTGGTTCAGTTTATTTTTTATTTTTTATTTTTATGCAAGAAAAACAAAAGGTCGTTGTAAAAGACATTGTATAGAAAATGAAAGACCGATTAAAATTAAATTGATGTTCAAGATTATGTATTTTTTTCCAAGACAACATTTCGGCTCAGCATTCAGTATTTTTCAAGGAGTACAACAAACGATAAAAGTAGTTTTTACACTATTTTGTATCTTTATCAAAAACTTTTGTATTCATCCGATTACATGAATTGAATTTAGGATAACTTGTAGACTATTTTGGGCAACTTTTATCAATAAAGCATAAATAACTTTCATTCATTACAGGGTAGCTTTTATAATAGGTGCACAATATTTTATTGTACATCTGATTTTTTTTTTAAATGTTTGTATTAATTTCATAATTGGCGTCAAACTAAATTCTATCGATTTTATTTAATTTTCATAAAAAAAAAACAATATTAGCCTTTCAAAATACGAAATATTTGTTTCCTTAATTATGCCACTTTAATCATATTGCTTCAAATTAGTTATTATTCTTTAACTTGACTATAAATAAAGATTGGAAAGACTTTATGGATTATTTGTAGTATTGAAAGTATATATTTATTATAAAAAAAATTAAATCAATATTTATGCTAGGAAATCATGAAAATCTTATGCATGTATAGAAACTTGCTTTTATTGTTTGAAGTTTAACAAAAATAACGATGCTTGAATATGTAAACAGTAATTATATAGATATATTTTATACATAAGATAAGCCAATGAGAGAGTGACATTTGTCATCCTCACATTGAGGCGCTTGTCTTTTAGTATAATATATAGATAGATAGATAACCACGAATCCTAAAAATATAGTCACTAATAATATTTTAACGTAAATAATCCTAAATATATTATTCTCCTAATTCAATATGAAAAATGTGTCACATTTGATATTGATAATATCTCAATCTCAAACACCCTTCTACAATCGTAACCACATTAAGGCCTTGTTTAATTCACCTTATTTTTACTTATTTCAGAAAAAATAAGTTCTGATAGATCAGATTAGAAAAAATAAGTTCGAATCGAATCATCATTTTATATGCAGTTTTTTGTCGCTAAATATCTTTAATTTCGTAATGAAAAAAATTATAAAAATCACATATTAATAAAATTCACATTATTACGAATCTAACAAAACCCACTTGATATATTTTTTCTGCATAGATTATCGTATATTTAAGGTCTAATTTTGGTCAAATCTGACATTCATATTAGATCAGATCAGATAAGTTCATAAAAGCAAAAACAAGGTGAACCAAACAAGCCCTAATGCGTAGAAAAAACTAGTCGTTATATGGCCCCCAGGTCGAAAAGGTGGCCTAACTCAGACAATAATATATGGTGACATCTAACTTTTTTTATTTTAAGTGGTGGTAATTTAACATATTCGAGGTAAAAAAAAATAAAATAAAATAAAAGATGGCCAGATTGACTACTTCTAAATAAGGTGTTTTAAGGTGTAGTTATTCATAAATCTATACTAACATATTAAAAAAAAGTTTATAAAAAGGTCATTGTGTCACGTAGGCTCCTCCAAATTACACCATGTCACTTCACAAACATCTCATGATGCCATGTCACTTCACAACATTTTCGTCACGCCATGTCACCTACCCAACATCTCATCATGCTACATCATATAAAAAATTGAAGATAAGGAGATTCGAACCGCAAACCACTTAAGGAAAAAAAAAGACAGATAGACATAAAGACATTGTCCGTATTAATGATTTAAGCCGGGTACCAAATTACCTTGACAACTTGACTCTTTATTCCCTATTACAAAAAAAATAAAAAAATAAAAGGTTTGCCTACACAATGACCATTGAAAAATACAAAATCCATAAAAAATAAAAAAATAAAAAATAAAAAATAAAAAACTCCCATTATACAATTACAAAAGTAGCAACTCCGGACTACTCACTAGTTTCCTAATTATAAACTAGCTTTGAGCCCGAGCGATGTTCGGGATATTACATACTCTTCATCTTCTATTTTCAATTGTCATTTATTACATTTTGTTTTGTAATAGAATCATGTAATATTATATAGATTGGTGGATAAGTGATTTTTTTTTCTTCTCTTTCTCTTTTAACTAGTAGGTTTTTTTCTATATCAAAATCGTAAAATGTAAATGTTTCTGATTTAGGACTTGTTCTCTTCACCTGAAACATGTAGATCTGGTTTGAATTTTTTAAGGTCTGATCTGAATTTTTCTGATCTGGTCTGGTCTGATTTGATTTAACAATTTAACTAAATTTTGACCGCATTTTAATACTAATCTATAAAAAAAATATTCTCAAAATGGATCTTGTTAGATTCGTCTCATTATGAACTTTTTAAATATGTAATTTTTATAAAAAATTTAATACGCAAGTAACAATATTTAGCAATAAGTAAACGATAATCAAATATTCTGATCTGATCTGATATGAATCTTTATGATCTGATATAAATTTATTAAGAAATAAGTAATAAGTATGTGAAATAAGTTGAAGAGAACAAGTCCTTAGTAATACTCCTACACTAGTTTTCTAACCAAATCATCTCTCATTTTCTGATTTTCGGTTTGCATTTAGATAGTGGGTGGGGTACTCCGCATTTGTTAGAGTCTTAGGGATAAATCATTCTATTAGATTATTTAGATAATGGGGTTTTAGTAAAATAATGTACTATGTAGGTTAAAGAAATTTACAATAAGATACTAGTATTGCATTACACTTACACCAAACTAGTTGATTTATTTGGGCCAATTATAGACCTGGTGCAAACTGGCTTACTTGGCCCAATAACATTGCCAACTCTTAAAGGCTTACAACATGCAAATCCTTGGAGTCCATGATAAAGTCCCGGTGTTTTTTTTTTTTTTTTTTTTTTTTTTTTTTTTTTTTTTGTGACGTAAATTTCTTTAGGAAATTGATCTCCATTTCCTAATTATTTTGTTTAGCGGCATTTGAAAGATTTTTTTTTTTATTCGAATGAACCAGTCCAAAAGGAAGAAAAAACAACTCAAAACAAAGAAAAACAAGCAGCTAAAAGAAAATAAAAAACACCTAGCTACGGAGGGACAAATCGTGGCAAAGCCACTCCCCTTGTGTCCTCTAAAATACAATTAAGTTCTAACGGAATATCATTAAAGTAAACAAGTTGAGAGTCTTGAATGACTCCGCGGTTGGTCAACCAATCCGCCGCTCGGCATTTGAAAGATAACGGGTAGCTTTTGACAAATTTTATTTACTTCATGAATATTATACATGTATATTAACATTTCAACCGCTATTTTTGCCCAACATTGATATTATTCATCGCTACATTGACAACTAACCTATACCCGCTACTAGACCGTTAATAACTACCCACTACCGCTAGTTTTGCCAAACAACACCTTCCTCTAGTCCATGATAATAAATTAATAATGTAGAACAATTGCGTAAGTTTTTTTTAACTGCTTTGCTCCTATTATTAGAGTTTCGGGTTACATGTTTTTATTAGAGTCCCATAGGATTGGACGGTGACGACGGAGGAAGAGAAGCGAGGGGATTGGATTGAACCTAATATCTGAAAACTTTTATTAATTCCCCGAATTCCTAAAAATTCATGTATTCATGGGTTTACTTTCGTTCAACAATAGAGAAAACTTTATTTAAACATAGATATAACAAAATGCTTATTCATTCAAATGCTGACAAGAATTATCCAATGCAGCAAAACTTTATTGCTCCTCTTGACTTTAGTTTAATCAAAATTGTTCTTAAATCCCATACTTCGGCACAATGCTATGATGATTTAAAAATCAACCTTATTAAGAGCACCCATAATGGGGACTACAATCTTCATTTTTATTATTTTTTTGTGAAGTAGGATTGTTGTGGAAGCTTTTATAAGGATCCTCAATTAAAGAGGATGAAGGTGAATCCTCTATAGATGGAGGATGAAGAAGTATTGGTTGGAGAGCCAACTTTTGGGTGGAATTGTGTGGGTGGGTGACACGTGAGGAGAGATAAGGAAATTAAGTTTTTTTTTCAAAAAAAAAAAACATAAAAATGCACCAATTATTTGGACACTTGGCAATGTTTTTTTTGCTGAATTTGTTCATGCATTTGTAACGTTAAATTTTGTAAGGGACAATACTATTAGTATTAATAGTTAATGATTGTCATGTTTATTGTGTAATAATTGGGTTTTGATGATTGTAAGTTAATGATAATTATCTATCTATTGTGTTTGTTAAGTTGTGCATAGAAAAAACAAGTTATGATTGGAACAAGATACAAGGAACCAGAGTATTGACAAGTATATATACAAGGAACTTGAGCAATATAAGATAAGCAATAGAGGAACAAGAACAATGATGGGTGTAATGGTTGATAAGCATGATGATGGGCGAAAGAACGATGAAGGTAACTGTATATGTAAGTAAGTGTTTGGATATGTTAGCTTCATGAGGTAAGTACTCTATGCGTACATGAGTGTATACGTGTAGGAGTATTTATGTTGTCTTAAGTTTAATTAGTTCTCTCACTTGAAGTTTGTTGGTCACAAAAAAAACTTCAATCTAACGTTCTCTTAAGTGTTTATGACAAGACAGGAACTGTCTTAGGCGAAGTCAATGGGTTGAACTTAGAAGACTTCAAGAGGAACATGAGAGAATGAATGAAACTAAAGCAGGTTCTCCCATGAGAACCAAACCACGAAGGAACCTGAAGATATTCTCTAATGAGATGCAAAGGGAACTTTCTGCAAGTTTTCCCATTAGAGCCGGAACATGTTCCCTAACGGGTTCATGAGGTGTTCCCTAAAAGGAGTGCAAGTGTAAGGAACCGGGACTGCAAAGGAATAATCAAGAGTGACAGCAAATTCCAGCTATGAGTTTGGACTGCGGTCCCAGAAGTGGAACGTTGCCCCGAAGATCTAGAATTCGTCAATATTACAAGATTCTAGAACAAGAGTTTTAGAGAAACAACATGAAGATGGAGAAATCGAAATATATCGCTCTAGGATTCATGTAAGTATGTTGTGAAGGAGTTATGTCTTCGTCGTGTGCAATTACTAGATATATAATTGGATCAAATTATGGAGATAATTAAGTCCGGACATTTGGGTCGTCGTTTTGCCATAGCTAGAGGTACTTACGATCTTTGGACTAGTAAAATAGGCCAAAGCCCAATTGGACGGATCCTATAAGGTCACACAAAGGGGCTAGATCGAGCATTAGAGGACGAGGCCCATCTTGGGCCTCATCACTCTAGGTGGCCGGCCATGTAGGGGAATTAAGAGGCTTTTGGGCTTCGTGCACTAGTCTAATTATAATGAGATTATAAATAGACTAGGTGCCTAGGTTTGCAAGTTAGCAGTTGACTGATCTTTTGATCAAACCCGAATTAGCAAACACGAAACCCAACCCCTCTCATATTCCTCTCTCTCACGGCTCTCTCCTCCTCCCCGACGCACGGTGGTGTCTCATGGTGGTGGTGGTTCGTGCGGTGGTCGGTTGTCCGAAAAGGTGGTGATCGCGGTTTTCCTCAATCACTCGACCAATCTAGTATTGGTGTACGGCTCGTTCGAATCTCGTGGACTAAGTAGAGGAGCAACACTTGGGGCTCTATTCTCTCTCTGATTTGCTTGTCGAATAGCTTCGTGGAATTCACGCTTCAAAGGTATGATTATGTGTCTTGTGTGTTATGCATGTGTTTCTTGGGATTAGGTACTTTATTGAATATGATTCATGTTATTTCCGCTGCGTAGTACCTATAAACTCTTACATGTTGGACATAAAAGTCAGTCTGGAACAAGTTTATAAAACCAAGATAGTTAATGAAATTAGAGCTACTGACTTGTCAAGAACTTGGAGACTGTCAAAGTTCCGAAACCTAATAGAAACTTAAGTTTGCACGCCTTTAAGAGTCGATTTTAATGATATAAATATTTACCTAATACGTGCATATCTTTTAGGGATTTGGTTTAACAGAATAAAGATATTTATTTTTTCATAAATCTGTTTGGAAAAATATAAGTTATTTTTGGAAAGTATTTTCAGCAAAATAAGTTTTGAATAAAATCTTTTTTATGGTAAGAATATCTTTTGAAAAAGATAAGCTAGTATGTTTGGAAAATATAAGTTTGAAATAAATTCTGATTTTATAGTAAATATATCTTATTATTATTGACAGAATATATTCTTAACAAATATATATATTTTTAGAAAACTTGTTTTTAGAAAATATCTTTTAAACATGCATATCTCTTGATAAAACTTATCATTTATGAAAAGAATGATTTGGGTGTAATATAAATATGCTCATATGTATTCATTCAAAGTCGAGGCTGATGAAGTGCAGTAGTCGTGCTTAATGGTTTAATCCTTCACCACAAAGCTAAGTCAAACCTCCAAGTCAAAGTTCCAGTGAGGGTTTGGTTTCAGTTCGTCTAGTCAGTTTCAGAGAGATCTCGAGTGTTCATCATATTAGTTTTATCTCTTTATTCAATAATATGAATTTAGAGTTATTCTTTGAGATCTTGTAAAGAAAAAAAGGGTTTTGAGTGTTTTATGTATTGGGGTGTCACTAGTAGAAAAAACTAAATTGGCAGCCCCGAATGGTAAGCGGTTATTAAATTCTGCTTCAAAAAAAAAGTAAATGGCAAGCAGTTCAAATGTAAATGGCAAGCAGTTTGAACATTGAAGCGCTTGCCATTATTTTAAAAAAACCCTACCAACCCATTTCACGCCTTTTCTCACGCCTTGCTTCCATTTCTCACTCTCTCTCCTCTCATTCTCACACCATTTCTCACTCTATCTCCTCTCACAACGCCTCCCTCTCAGAATTCTCTCCACATTTCTCACTCTCCTCTCTCCATTTCTCACGTTAATCTGACCACAACAACACTCGTATTCTCTGGCTAATCCGACCCAAAGTCCTCGTTTTCGAGAAAAAAAATCGAACCAAAAACCCCAAAAAAATCGTGGTCCAAAAAAACCCCAAAAAAATCGAGCAAATCTCTATCCCTCCATTTCGAGTATAAAATATCGACCCAAAACCCCAGGAATTTGAACCTTAAAAGGCCCAGAAATATCAAGCAAAAATCTCCATATTCAAGCTTTGAACGACAAAAAATTTGATGAAAATTTTGAGGAATTTCGCAACCATTATTCGAATGAACGACATGCACCACCAATTACTTGTATTTTATTAAATGTAAGAATTTAGATGTAGTTTTTTTTTTAAAAAAAAATTTCTAATCTAACAACTTGTATCTTAATTAAATGGTGGTGCGTGTGGGTGTTGGTGTTTGGTGGATGAATATATATATATTTGTTTGAATTGGTGTTTGGGAGCAGTTGAGCAACATCAGTTTGGTGGTGCAGGTGGGAATTGCCCTGATGTTTGGGAGAAGCAACAGTTTGGTGGCGAGAGCAGCAACAAAGATTGTAATATTAAGTTTTTGAATAAAATTGTAATATTACATCGATTTATTAATGAAATATATTTCCTCCGTTTTAATTTATTTGACCTATAGTCCTATGGCACACAATTTAAGGAGTTAATTAAAGAAGATAAACGATATTTTTAATACAAAAAATATAACCACCAATAAAAGGGATGAATTGGGGTTTCATGGTATTAATTTTTTTATATTTATCTTATGTTAATCTTCTTTAATCTCTTCCTTAAATTGCGTGCCAAAGGGCTATAGGTCAAGTAAATAAAAACGGAGAAAGTATATTTTTATACATTTGTTTAATTTTTGTGAATTAATTTGTGGGAAAAAGCCAAAATAAATAAATAAATTTAAAGGCATAATGACCAGCGGTTTAGGCTTAGACCGCTTCCCATTCCCATCAAATGGCCAGCAGTTTTGAACCGCTTCCCTTTAAAAGGGGCAATGGGAAGCCCCGTAAGCGCGAGCGGTTCAAAACCGCTTCCCTTGAACCGCTTCCCAATTGCTTTAATCTACTAGTGTGTGAGAGTTCATGAGGAGTCTCGTTATCATAATTGTATAAGTGCAAATAAAGTGTGAGCTTCTAGGGTAAAGCTGAGTGAGCTTCTAGTGAGAGGGCGAGTGAATAGTACTCTAGGAGTGTTGTGTGAATCTAAGTCCGGGATTTAGGTTGGGTAGGATAGGGTTCTATCAAGTAGCAAGTTTTCGGGTAGGAACTTGTGAAAAGGGTCTAATTGGAATAGGTTGTAATAAGGAGTGTTTGGCTTATTATAGTGGATTGGTTTGGTTTGAAATCCCTTAAATGGTCGAGATTTTACTTCCAGTTAGGCCCTGGAAGGTTTTCTCGTAAAATACACTTCGCATTGTCTAAGTTCCTAACAACAATCAGTTATATATTCCACGAAAAATTAGGCATTAGCTAGGAACATACTACAATTCACCCCCCTCTTGTAGTATATCATCAAAATAACAATGTTTTATTGTTGTCATGTTTAACTGTATTGTTAAATATTGTCATGTATTGTTAATGATTGTCATGTTTTATTATTGTCATTTTTTTTAATTATTATTATTATCATGTTTTATTATTGTTAAATATATATAATCATGTAATGTTATTGATTGTCATGTTTTATTGTAATGTTAATCTAGTTTCAATAATGGGATATTTGTAAACAGTAGGAGAGAGAAAAGGAGGATGAGAAAGAGGATCCTTAATTAATGTGGGGGGAATAGAGGATGAGAAATAGTTAAAAGGATTAATTTAGTGGGAAGTGGGGTACATGAAAGAGAAAATGAAGTGTCAAGACAAGAATAAAAGATAGAGTATATTAGAGGATGAGGATGTTATTGTCCATGCTCTAACAATGAGAAATTCTCGTCTTCTATCTCTATTTCAATAGTTGATCTTAATGCTTTAACTTCATTTTTAAAGAGTGTCAAACTTGGGGGATGTTCCAAGTCACAAACCATGGAATTTCAACGAAATTACTCGACCAAGTCGAGTTTCAAGCCAAAAGATTTTTCAATCCCCCATTTGAGCAAAAGATAAAAGTTCTACGATTCTCCAGTGAAACTAGCGGCTATGGCTAGCTACTCCATTATTTAGCAAACAATGTGGAATAAAGGGTTTATTATTATGTGAAAACACCTTGCATAGTGCTAAGAATTGAAATTTTGGCCTAATTAATGATTTCCAAGCTTTTTGATAAGCCTATATTATTTATTTATTTTATAGCGTTTTTATTTTTTAACATGCATACAACTATACAAGTTATGTTTCATGAATCTCATTCATACGGTATGCATCGAAACAAGATCTCATTCATTTAGAAATAAAGGATCACATAATAGTTTAGAATTAACATTTGATGCGTGAATTCCCAAGCTTTCTTCTACCTTCGTTCGGAGATTAGAATCACAATTGTTGCTCCTCTATGACTAGTCCACATGTGTAGATTGAACCTCCGCCAATGCTAGTAGGATAGTGGAGATAATCCTCTCTTCTATAGAGAACTTTTAGTCGGATGTAGAGAGAGAAAGGGAAAATAATACATTGTTTATTTGTGAAAGATGAATATCTGTTTTATATTTCCCCAATCCCTTAACTATGTAATCCAATTATATAATCCTATTATCTAATTAGGGCAAGACTAATTCCCCTTTTTTTTCCTTACGGCCGGCCATTCACTATGCCCAACTTTTGGAAATCAATTACTTGTTCGGCCTACCATTGTGACATGTGACCTCATATGATCTATTTAATTTGCATCGATTTAATTCAATGATCAATATTGATCTCTAGCAAGACATAATGACAACCCAACTAAACGAACTTATCATATCCATAATATGATTCGTATAATATTTAGTAATCGCACAAGAGTCAAGGACACAATTCCTTCAAGCACCCCTACTGCCTAAAACATTCTTAATATAGCTTAAAGAGCTAAGAGTCGATTCTTTTCATATTAATTTCAGTTCAGTTCAGTTCTTGATTTTCTTCTCTCATAAAATATTCATTTCACCTCTATTTAGTTCAGCTCCAATTAGTTCAGTTTAGCTCAGTTCAGTATGTCAGAACAAATCCTAATTCCCCCCAAATGCAACTTAAAGGGTCAACCTCATTAGGGGAAAAAAGGAAAATAAACGTTAAACTTGTGGACGTTGATTAGAAAGGTATCACCACTAGAAGAAAAAAAAATGACAAGTGGATTAGGGGGTGTTTACCTAATAGGTTAATCTTATGCACTGGCGGAGCCAACGTGGGACAAGGGGGGACATTTGTCCCCTCACTTCCCAAAAAAAAAAATAAATTAAATACAATATTTTGCGCATAATGTGATAGACCAAAGGAGTTGGCGCCACAATCAAAGTGAGATGCATGAGTTTGGGTTCTAGGGATTAGGTTTGATTGTACCTACAAGCATTTTCTTCCTTTTTTTTTTTTTTTTTTTTTTTTTTTTGTATTTTTTGTATTTTTATAAATCTTTTATAAGATTTGACACCCAAATCTTTACGAAGTATAAGATAGTATTACTTCAATTTATTTCTTAACATTACTCCATTTACTTATTTGAATAATAATTGTAATTGCAGTATCTCTTTTTTTTCTAAAAAAAAAATCTTTATAATATAATATTACTTCAATTTATTTCTTAACAATTACTCCAAATACGTATTTGAATCATTGTAATTGTAGTTTTGCATGAACTTTACCTCAAATTATGATTGTAATAGCCTAATAGGTAATTATGACAAGTAATACATTTAAATAGTTATATCATATATTGTTCGTCGAAATTTTCAAAATTTTGTAAAACTTTAACTATTTAAGTATATTTTTGCTCCAATATTTTTTTAAAACTAAGCGATGATGTTAATTTGTCCCCCCCGGTTTAAAATTTCTGGCTTCGCCACTTGCAGTTAATAATGAACCTCATTGAACTAGTGACAAATTTAAGTAAAGAGTTAATAGCATGACTTATCATTATCCAGTAATAGGTAGAGTGTAACACCCCAATAATTCTCCCTTTTCCAAACCACTTACTTTAAATAAAAATAGAGGAGAACCATTGGCATGTTACCGCCACGTGTTAAAACGTTAAGGCTTTATCAAAGTATTGCAGCGGAAATCCAACTTAAATATTAAAATAATATAATTTAGAAACCCAATAAGTCAAAGCTTACAAATTGGAACCATAAAGGCCCTTATTAAAACCAAACCAATAATCAAAGTCCCAAAACATAATTAAAGTAATAAAACATAAATAAGTTCAACACAAAAAAACGAATACTCTCAATCACACCAATCCCTTGACAATGCGTATGTCAAATCACCGAACTTCACATCATCAAGCTAACCTGTGAAATACTGCTCCCCAATAATACAAGTGTAATAATTGGATCATCACAGGGTCATTGAAAGGCGAAGGCCATGACCAAAAGAAAACACACAAAAGCACGCAATCAGCAAAACTGAGTACATACAAGCTATAATGCACAAAGCCTAGCATGCTCAATTAATTAAAATAAATAAAAATGTAACTGTAGGCGTCGTTCGAAGTGCGCCTACGTTAAAAGCATGTTGTGAATATGCTTGGCACTCTTAGGAAGTGGGAATTGACATAATACGATTAGGGACAAATAAAGTAGGGAGCCGCCAACAAGTTTTTAAGGAACTTGTAAACCGTTCACGGATCATAAAAGACAACCATGAATAAGGGACAACGATAGGCAACAACGATTGACCCGTGAAGGTTACACCCCATTCATAATCCATGAGATTACTAACTCCATATGGTTCGGAACCACGAAAGGAGGATCGGGGATGATGGTACGAAGTGAGTCATGGAGTCACATTCGCCCGTATTGGCCTCTACTCGATTCTTATAGTGAAAAGTGATTCCTGCGATCTCAAAGGCATACAAACAAAAATTCAATTTGCTCCAAACTATTATTATGCTAAATTGGTTTAATATTAATGCAACACGTAATTCTAAAACATTGTGATCACTTGATTAAACTACAAGATTAAAAAGGATCCTAAACCGGTCGTCCAAATTATCTTATTAGGCGTGATTTTCAATTACATATTCTCTTTAAACATGCAATATAGTGATCAATAAAATAATAATAGAATAAACATAATATTGGAAGAAATTTAACAATAATAATGTTAGTCAAATCAAATATAAATAACCTAATCATGATGCTAGCAATATTAAAATAAAATAAGAGTAATTAATTTAATTAATTACTCACATTTTGCGCGTTCCTTTAAATTGCTACATCATGAATAAACTGTTAGTAACTTCAATAAAAAAATAAAGCAAATGAAAATAAAATTAAATTAATATAGATTTGATTTGGTCCAAACCCTCAGTTATTTATACCTTTCACGCCTTGGTTTAAGGACGGAACCTCGGGTTTAGTATAGACTCCTTGGAGTGCTTTAGGGAAGAATGTTGTAATTAGGAATATAGGTTTAAGGCTTAGAATATGGGAGAGAGAGAAGAGAATGATTTTTGGTGTAAAAGAGAGAAAGAGAGAAGGATTTGATGATCAAGCTTGTTGATGATTGAAAAAAGGGAGATATGACCTCCATTTATAGGGAAAAAAGAGGGTTGAAGAATCAAGAAAAGATCAAGTTCGAATCGGATTAAAACTCTTGCGATAGACAACAGTTTTTGCGGTTTTTGTTTTTATCATATCTTTTGATCCAGAAATCGGAATAAGATAAATAAGATATAGTTGGAAATTTCTTGAAGTCTACTTCCTAACCCAATTAGAATCAGATTAAAATATTTTTCTAGAATAAAATATATAGCCGAATTAGTGAGACGGTGTTAGTTTTGGATAGAGTTTGACATTTTATTCATATCTTTTCCGTTATAGCTCGGAATTGATATTATAATATATCATTGGAAAGATAATTTCAAGGGCTATCAAACCATATAAAATTTGGATAAAAACTATGAGGAAAGAAAATAATATCTGTATATCTTTGAATGTCTTTCAATTCGGATATAAATAGGACTTTAAAAAAAAGGAGTTTTATTCAATTTCAATCTCTTTAATTTTATCTTTTCAAAAAGGATAATTAAGATCTTTTAGAAACTTGTAGAAGCTTCCAATTAATCCTAATTGGATTAGGAATTGGATTAAATCATTTGGATCCTGCACATGATCATTGGGTCGTAGGTAAGGTGGGCTTAGGTTCGGTTTGGACTCAGTTTAATATTTTGGTCATAACTTATTCGTTATTACTCGGATTTGGGCTTATAATATATCGTTTGAAATATCTTTTCAAACCCGATCCAACTATTTAATCATTGGACCCAGATTATGGACCAAAATAAACTGGATCAAACGTTTTTATAAAAAGGACATGAAATGAATGATTTTAAAGGACACGAAATGAATTATTTTGGGTTTAAAGGCACGAAAAGAGGAAAATAAGTTATGGTTTGGGGAAATGGGCTAGGAATTGGGTTGGTTTATGAAATGGAAATATGGATTTAAGCACTCCAAAAATTAAATACTCAACCCGACCAATAATGGCAGTGAAAGGTTGTTCATCATCGGGTTTGGTTTTGGGGAGACATTTTTAGGTGTCTATAGAAGCCCCCACTTTGACTGAGTTTGTAGAAACGTCAATTTCGTAAACGATAGTCAAAGTAGTCGATAGGGATGGAGAATGAGTTAAGACGTTCTGCGATCCTAAATCACTCTGTATACGCCGATACCTGCAGAAAAATGTTAATTCCACAGATAAAAGAGTAAAAGGATAGAATACGTATCTGGCACCAGTGTATCGGTGACAAATGAGTTTGGCACCTTCCTATGCTTGAAGGAATCCACCGGATGACGTTTGTTGAAACGCTATCCATGCTTGAGGAAAGCCAATAGATGAGTTTGGTAGCTTTCTAAGCCTGAAAAAACCTACCGGATGACACTTTCCATGCTTGAGGAAAGTCGACATATGATTTTGGCGTTTTTCTATGCTTGAAGAAATCCACCGGTAATGCTTTCCATGCTTGAGGAAAGCCGACAAAGGAATTTGGCGGTTTTCTATGCTTGAAGAAATCCACCAGATAATACTTTCCATGCTTGAGGAAAGTCGTCAGATGATGAGATTGCAAGTCTCTGTGTATCGAGAACCTTGTGTCATGAAATGATGGTGGTTCGATTGTCCCCGAACGTGGGCTGTAGATGGTCAGCTTGTCCCCGGACGTGGGCTGTAGTTGGTTAGCTTGTCCCCGAACGTGGGCTATAAATGGTTCGCTTGTCCCCGAACGTGGGCTGTAAATGGTTCGCTTGTCCCCGGACGTGGGTTGTAGATGGTCCGCTTGTCCCCGGACGTGGGTTGTAGATGGTCCGCTTGTCCCCGGACGTGGGCTGTAGATGGTCCGCTTGTCCCTGAACGTGGGCTGTAGATGGTCCGCTTGTCCCCGGACGTGGGCTGTAGATGGTCCGCTTGTCCCCGGACGTGGGCTGTAGATGGTCCGCTTGTCCCCGGACGTGGGCTGTAGATGGTCCGCTTGTCTCCGGACGTGGGCTGTAGATGGTCCGCTTGTCCCCGGACGTGGGCTGTAGATGGTCCGCTTGTCCCCGAACGTGGGCTGTAAATGGTCTGCTTGTCCCCGGACGTGGGCTGTAGATGGTCCGCTTGTCCCCGGACATGGGTTGTAATGGTCCGCTTGTCCCCGGACGTGGGCTGTAATTGAGACCTGCAAAATGAAATTTGCCAAGGGACTCGTATAGATTATAATTGACTTGACCAACTGACTTGATCAAGCTTTGACTTGACATGACATGACATGTGTATGACTTGTGATAGTGTGTGTCTTGAGTGAGTGTGTGCACTGACACAAGCAATTAAAAATGCAAAAGCAAAAATTTTCCGTCATTTTTGTCATGAGTGGAAGGTACCGACTTTCTCCCGAGAAAGAAAGACGTGAAAAATGAAGTTTTGTTTTTGAACTTCCCCAAAATAAAAGTCATGATAAGAAAAGGGAAGAAGTTTTGAACTTCCTTGTTGAGCAAGACGAAATGAATCACATGGATTTTCTTCTTGTCATATTGAACTTCCCGTCTTGAGTATAATGTATGCATGATGTATGTTCTTAGGCTAGGAGGCTAAGGACAATTACGTTATGTGACACGATAGATGAATGAACTTAGGTCATGGTGTAAAGAAACGATCTTGAACGTTACTTAGGTTTGGAAGCTAAGCACATATATAGATGAAGTGATCGATGAGTATCGCATAATGAATGTCACATAGGTCAAGGAGCTAAGCACGATATGTGATGTATGAAACAATGAACATTGCTTAGGTCTAGAAGCTAAGCAAGTATACAATGTTTCTTCTAATGAATGTTGTCTTGAAAGATGATGAAGCATGCACAGTAGGGAAACAAGATTTTATGATAAAGGGTTCTTAAAGGGAAGGATTATTGTTTTGGACATGGATGTGTGAGTAAAGTGTGTGAAAGTGAAACTAAGGTGAGGCTGCAAAGGTTATGGTGATGGAAAGAGATGTGAGAAGAGTCAAAGATGATGACTCTTTAGGCTAGGTAGGCTAAATGATGTGGGTTCAAGCCCCCAAGTCTAGCTCTAAATGGGTAGGGGTAAGCATTGGATATTCTTTGACTCGATCATGCATGGATATGAATATGAATGTGGTCGCACCTCGATATGAGGTTGCCTACGTATCCGTTAGGAATTATGCCAAACGTAGCTCTAAACAAACTTTGCACAAGTGTATGTACACCTCAAAGAGGTCTTTCAAGTGTTATAATGTGGTTAAGTTGATGGTTTAAAGAAGAAAAGGGTATGAGGCTAAAGACCCGAGAGAATCCCCAAGATGTGTAATTGTGAATTGGACTTTGCAAGTTTTATTTTCAACATTTCTTTTTGCTTTGACTTTTTTTTTTTTTTGAATTCCTGTGAATCAATGTAGGCAATCTCAGATCATGCGGTCCATCACTCACTTAGAATTCATGTTTCTCAGGCACGGTACCAAGCACTCGATGAGAGACGCAATTTAAGACGTGTTCATATCAAAGACATTGGAACACTTGCCCTTAAACATTGTTGTTTTTTTTTTTTTTTTTTTTGGTCTTTGAATGTTATATAATTACACATCTTCCAATCCCAGTGTTGAGTGAATGTGGGTTGAAGAAATGAAGGCCAAACGTTAGACGAGAATCAAAGTGGTTGATGAAGAAATGGAATGTATGCTTGAATGGTTAATGGAAAATGACAGGGTTGGAAAGGTGTCTCAAATCATTGGTGTACCTTATGTTTAGTTCGGCAATTGATTTTTTTTTTTTGTTTGGCGAATGACATGATCGAAAGCGAAGGAAAGAAATGATCATTGATGGAACATGGCATATAGACATAAGGATAAGGAGAACCTATGCTAGACTTATTAGGGAAAAGGGGTTAAAAACGAAAGAAAAAAGCATGAAATCTTTTATGGAAACTTGTCTTGTGCTTAGTCTTCATGGTTGTTGCTTATGAATTATTTGTTACCGCCAAGAGGAACAAGAAGTTTGTTATTGCTGATGCTTTGATTGGAAGAAAAGAAGGAAGGAATGATGTTCCCCTTATTCTTCCAACTCTTGCCTAGTGATTCTTGAACTCGAGTATTATGGAACAAAATGAGCTCACTTAATGAATTTACTCAATACTCGGATTGGAAAGGAAGAGTGTATGAAACAATTTTGAAAACTGATTGGAAAAACTCCACTCATTCCTATTACGACGGAAAACGGCGCATGCATGGTCCTAATATACGATCATAAACAATACAGTGCATTACTCGAAGACAAAGTGTGTGCTACGAATCAAAATGTGTGATTAATTGAGTTTATTAAGACTCGTGGTATGATCGCATGGCTAGACATGAGGACGTTGTGAAAAACAAAAGACCCAATGACCAAATAGCACGGAAGACTAAAAGACAAACTAACTTGATTAATTTTGTCCAATTTTAATGTTTATGCTATTTACTAGGTGAAAACGGTCCATTGGCAATCATTAGTTATAAATAAGATCAACCACAATTAAAGACAAAGAACACATGTTAAGGTTAATTAGCACAAAAATCGATCACAAGAAACTAGGAAGAGGACTAGAATATATATATATATATATATGTATATATATATATATATATATGTATATATATATATATATATATATGTATATATATATATATATAATATATATATATATATATATACATGTATATATATATATATATATATTATATATATATATATATACATATATATATATATATATATACATATATATATATATATAAATCTATAATCCTATGTTATATGAGTTGACACGGATTAAAGGACTTGGCTAAACTAGCTTGACACGAAAAGTTATAAAAAAAAAATTAAAAAATAAAAAAAAAAAAAAGAAAATTGACGCTAAAAAGACACCTAAACTGGACAGGCTGTAGTATATCGGTTATAACTTTTGATCTGTGACTCTGATTTGGACAAAACTAACTCAAAATCAAAGATAAAACTCGGGGCTACAGATCCATAGGTGGCACGACACGTAACTCTTTCTAGAACTCCGGTTATGACCAAAACAAGTTGACTATTGTGCAGTATACGGGAATAAAATCCGTGTTGACTCAAAAATAAAAAAATAAAAAAAAATCTATGGCTCGACTCTAATAATAAAAAAAAGGGGTTTGATAAGAGAAAAAAAAATTTCAAAAAGGTCAATAAAAAAAATGCACACATAAGCATATCGTCACGCATGATGCAATGAAGTTCGCAACCTAAAGTCAAGTTCTATGTTCGACTATGGTCAAGCTTTTGGGTGTCAAAGGGTACCATGATTAAGAGTTTGGACGCGTTAGCAAGGCAGCCTCCCTTGAGGGTGTATACCAACGGGCAGCTCCGCGAGTTCGTGATGAAATCGAACTCGACTCCATGGTTTGGGTGGATTTAAAAACTCGGATGAACCCTTATTGTCATGAACGTTTTCGGGTTGATAGAGCATAAATCCCCCGGGCTAGCCACATACGTAGAACACGTACTATTGTGGAAAAATAGGTAACCTAAAAAGGCATATGCATATGTG
Source organism: Chenopodium album (assembly GCF_948465745.1). Classification (NCBI taxonomy): domain Eukaryota; kingdom Viridiplantae; phylum Streptophyta; class Magnoliopsida; order Caryophyllales; family Amaranthaceae; genus Chenopodium; species Chenopodium album. The sequence continues at coordinate 5,864,932 of NC_137841.1, read as the reverse complement.
ACAATGCCTATTAAATCGCAATAATACAATTCAAGAATCTTTCAAGTCTCATCCACTCATCTCAATTAAATACCGATCACTCAAATCGATAAATAACCAAGAATCCTCCCCAGTGGAGTCGCCAAATTGTAGGCATCTTTCGAAGTACGCCTACGTTAAAAGCATGTTGTGAATATGCTTGGAACTCTTAGGAAGTGGGAATTGAAATAATACGATTAGGGACAAATAAAGTAGGGAGCCGCCAACAAGTTTTTAAGGAACTTGTAAACCGTTCACGGATCATAAAAAGGCAACCATGAATAAGGGACAACGATAGGCAACAACGATTGACCCATGAAGGTTACACCCCATTCATAATCCATGAGATTACTAACTCCATATGGTTCGGAACCACGAAAGGAGGATCGGGGATGATGGTTCGGAACCACGAAAGGAGGATCGGGGATGATGGTACGAAGTGAGTCATGGAGTCACATTCGCCCGTATTGGCCTCTACTCGATTCTTATAGTGAAAAGTGATTCCTGCGATCTCAAAGGCATACAAACAAAAATTCAATTTGCTCCAAACTATTATTATGCTAAATTGGTTTAATATTAATGCAACACGTAATTCTAAAACATTGTGATCACTTGATTAAACTACAAGATTAAAAAGGATCCTAAACCGGTCGTCCAAATTATCTTATTAGGCGTGATTTTCAATTACATATTCTCTTTAAACATGCAATATAGTGATCAATAAAATAATAATAGAATAAACATAATATTGGAAGAAATTTAACAATAATAATGTTAGTCAAATCAAATATAAATAACCTAATCATGATGCTAGCAATATTAAAATAAAATAAGAGTAATTAATTTAATTAATTACTCACATTTTGCGCGTTCCTTTAAATTGCTACATCATGAATAAACTGTTAGTAACTTCAATAAAAAAATAAAGCAAATGAAAATAAAATTAAATTAATATAGATTTGATTTGGTCCAAACCCTCAGTTATTTATACCTTTCACGCCTTGGTTTAAGGACGGAACCTCGGGTTTAGTATAGACTCCTTGGAGTGCTTAAGGGAAGAATGTTGTAATTAGGAATATAGGTTTAAGGCTTAGAATATGGGAGAGAGAGAAGAGAATGATTTTTGGTGTAAAAGAGAGAAAGAGAGAAGGATTTGATGATCAAGCTTGTTGATGATTGAAAAAAGGGAGATATGACCTCCATTTATAGGGAAAAAAGAGGGTCGAAGAATCAAGAAAAGATCGAGTTCGAATCGGATTAAAACTCTTGCGATAGACAACAGTTTTTGCGGTTTTTGTTTTTATCATATCTTTTGATCCAGAAATCGGAATAAGATAAATAAGATATCGTTGGAAAGCTCTTGAAGTCTATTTCCTAACCCAATTAGAATCAGATTAAAATATATTATAGAATAAAATATTTAGCCCAAATAGTGAGACGGTGTTAGTTTTGGATAGAGTTTGACATTTTATTCATATCTTTTCCGTTATAGCTCGGAATTTATATTATAATATATCACTGGAAAGATAATTTCAAGGGCTATACAACCATATAAAATTTGGATTAAAACTATGAGGCACGAAAATATTATCTATCTATCTTTGAACGTCTTTTAATTCGAATAAAATCAGGACTTAAAAAAAAAAGAATAGTTTTATTCAATTTCAAATTCTTTAATCTTATCTTTTCAAAACGGATAATTAGGATCTTTTAGAAACCTATAGAAGCTAATAATTAATCCTAATTGGTTTAGGAATTGGATCAAATAATTTGGACCCTCCACATGATCATTGGGTCGTAGGTAAGGTGGGCTTAGGTTCGGTTTGGGCTCAGTTTAATATTTTGGCCATAACTTATTCGTTATAACTCGGATTTGGGCTTATAATATATCGTTGGAAAGGTATTTTAAAGCCCCATCCAATTATTAAATCATTGGACCCAGATTATTGACCAAAATAAACTGAAATAAACGGTCTCTAGAATGAGAAAGCTAAGACCGCCTCTTAAATACAAGCGGTCTCAATTTTTAGGAAATTGAGACTGCCTTTATAAGAAAAGCGGTCTCTGTTTTAAAAAAAACTGAGACCGCATTTCTTAAATAAGCAGTCTCTTTCTTGAGAAAAGTGAGATCGCTTTTCAACTCAACGGGTCTCTTTGGTCTCATTTTAAATAATTTTTTTTTTTTATAATTACTCGCACAATTCATCGATATTAACTGATTTTATTTTATTTATTTATTCCATTATTAAATCAGAAGTTAAAAAATAAGAAGTAAAAAAATAATTCTTGTATTTCATACACTCTAAAAATTATGTACATTTTACAGGTATGAATGAAAATTCAATACATAAATAAAAATAAAATTTTCCGGAAATGATGACTATAAAATTCCCAGATCTTCTATTGCAGATTTCTTCAGTTCAAACTTGAAAATTGAGAGATCGTTACCTACAACCACAAATACAAACGCAAATATTATTATCCTGAAAATAAAACATAATAAGGAACAGATTGAAAATGAAAAAACAAACATTATAAAACGAGATATAAAATAAAATTAGTTTACAATAAAAAAAAATATGAGAAATTGTTCAATTTAACTAACGAAATACGAGATTAGTTTAAAATGATATTGAACACAAAATCAAAGCAAGAAAAATATACTAATATCAAAGACAGCCTAATAAAGAATAATTCGTCAAGAAATTCTCAAAGGAATAAAAAAATACCAGAACTTAAATCTAAAGCGCTAAAATCGAAATTGAAAATGGAAACCAAAACAGAAAATCAAATGCAAAATTAATAAAGACGAAAATTACTAGATCTGACTAAGAAAGGTGTTTTTAAATGAAAATATCATAATAAATTGGCGAAAATAGGTTTTGAAACAAAAAACATTTATAAGCAAACAAACAATCTACTTTCATGGCTAAACAAAAATTCGAACAAATTATTGTTTTTTAACAATAAAAAAGGATGTTAAAAGGCAATAATTATAAGAAAATTAGATTTTTCATCAAGAAAAACCGAAAAAGGTGAAGATTAACACTTAATAACGAAAAATAATACGAAACTCACCTTGGCAATATAGATCTTGAAATTTTGAAACAATAGAGTGAAGATTGAGAAAGAAGTAAATTAAATGATGTAAATTTCATTTTATTTTGTGCGAGATTCGTTTGAGAAACCAGAAAAATGAGGAAGATGGATCGAGATGAGAGGAGAGAGAAGAGAGAGAAAGAAAATCAGAAATGAAATGAGGAGGGTGAAGAGCGGCGGAGGACAAAGTGAGAAAGTGAAAAAGTTCTAGCTAGGGTCTAGGACTTAATTAATGGGCTTGTGGCTGCCTACGTGTATATGGGAAAATCAATTCGAATAACGGGTCTCTCTAATTTCTGACATTAAAAAAAAAACATTCAAGAGACTGGTTATTATAATTGACCGGTTTCTTGGTTATTACGTGAGACCTGTCATCTAAAATGACGGGTCTCTCTATATTACTCGATTTTTTAAAAAAATCCCAAGAGACCTATTTTCTCTAATGACGGGTCTCGATGAGATTTCGAGAGACCTGTCATCCAAGATAATCGGTCTCTCCTCTATAAGAGACCTGTTATGCACTTAACCGGTCTCTTAATTTGGGTCTCTTTGGCCATTTTTGTAGTAGTGAAAGTTTAGCGCGATGCAAGAATGGGCGCGACTCCATTCTCACAAAGTTAGTCTAGGATCCCATCTAACTTTCATTATAAAATAAAAATGTAAATACCAAAAGAGAAGAGGACATGTTGATAAAACAAGCCTCGGAAAGCCACGGGCTACCACCGTGTACCCCAACCCATAATTGTCAATACTCTAGAAGTGCACGCTTTCTAGAGTTTTATTGCTCATCCATGTTTCACTTTACGTGATTACAATTTTAATTAATAGCCGACTTAATCAGATAGACCATACATAAAAATTATACATCAATTTACTTTTAATCTTATTTAGGACAATGGTGATCACATCACAAATTGACCTTTAATTTCATTAAACTTCCAAATTATCCAAATTGTTGAACATAGTTGTAGACACCCAAATGTGTCTCCCCAAAACCAAACCCAGTGATGAGTACCTTTCACGTCGAATCATAATCGAATGAAACGAAAGTGTGGAAAGGTCTAGTGTGGCGGAAAGTTTTTGTTTCTTTTCTCCTCTTTCTGTTTTTGAAAACTTTATTTTAAGAAAACAGCCAATCCAGTTTGTTTGGTCCATGATATGGGTCCAATAGTAGTGTAGTTGGATGGGGCTTGCAAAGACCTTTCCAACGATATATTATAAGCCCAATTCCGATGAATATTGAGGAAGTTATGGCCAATTTACCGAACTGGGCTCGGTTTGAGCTTTATGTTTGGCCCAATGATCTTGGGGAGGGCCTAATATGATTTATCATTCCTAATGCAATTAGGAATGGTTTTAGTCTTCTAGAATCTTCTAGAAGGTTCTTTTTATTCCTAATTCAATTAGCATTGATAAGTTGACTTTGTTGACTTTTCAGAGTTTTAATCAAAATCAAATAGCATTTTCGAAGAAATTATATTATTTTATCCTCCAGTACGGGAAATTTATCAGATTTTCGAAAACACGTTGAAATCAAGCTTGACGTCCAACCCCAGGCCTTGGCGCCTGGAACCAGGCTTGGCGCCAGACGCTAGCCATTGGCGCCTGGCGCTAGCCGTTGGTGCCTGGCGCCAGTTAGCCAGGGTTGGCGCCAACCTCGTTTTGCGTGCGTCAGACTCTGTTTTGTTAAATTATCTTTTTTGGCTGATTTTCTCTATAAATATCGTATCAAAAATTCCGTTTTCATTCATCGACAATCATTCATTCACCAATTCTCTTCATTCACAAGTTTTAATAAACATTCGATTCTTTCTTACTTTGTTTTCATACAAAATTCCGCATTCACAAGATCAAGAAACACCTAGCCATATTCGAAGTTGCCTTCGCTCTAGACGTGAAAGGTTTAATTTATGAGGGTTTGGTCCCAAATCTCTATTTCAATTATTTAATTTAATTGCTTTGTTTATTATTTTCCTTGAAGTTACTAACGTGTGTATTTTGTTATTAGAAAGAGGTACGAGGTATCAAAGTAAGTGCTTTCATTGGTTTTATTGATTTACGATGTAGAAATCATGTTTACATTGTTATTATGATATTCCTAGTATCATGTCTAGGGTATTTTTAATATTAAATATGATTCTTATGATGCTTCCTATGTTCTTCCTAATATTTATGATTGTTAGTATCATGTTAGGGTTAAAGATTTGATTTTTATTGCTCAGTGATATGCTAGGGTTTGTTATTAATCTTGTTAGTATCATGCCTAGGATCTTGCTACGTTTATTATGCTTTAATGTTAACATGATTATTATTACGGTTAAATATGATTGTTACTATGATGATTATTTCATTGTTATAATTTTATGATCATGATTATATTTTATACTTTGATTATTATGTTGCTTGATTTATATTGTTATTGCTTGATCACACCTTTATTGCGTGTTTAAAGGGAATTTGGTACTTGTAATCACGCTTAATAAGATAATTAATAATCTTGTTTAGGGTTAATTTGATTATAATTCAAGTGATCGCCAATAATAGTTTATGTGTGCATTAAATTCAACCAACATAGATAAACAGGTTTAGGGTTAATCCTATTGATTGCATGTTAGTCAGGAAGCGCACATGAATACGATCAGAATAAAGTAGAGGCCTATTATCAGAGCAGGTTCAATCTCTTTTAGGTTGGATTTGTACCTTCATCCCCGAACCCTTATTTGGTTCTAGACCTTATGGAGTTGACGATCTCTTGGATCGTTAAGGGGTGTAACCTTCACCTCGTGAACGGTTTACAAGTTCCTTAAAAACTTGTTGGCGACTCTTTTGCTCTATCTTCTTCCCTTTTGGACGCCACCGTACTTTAGTGTATGATCACAGTGGGGTTCAAGCTAGTGGGATTAAGGCTTGAATTATTCCCTACAGTTTTTGGCGACTCCACTGGGGACGATTTCTATTTTAATTCCTGAATTTGTTTCGGCAATGATTTAGAATGAGTGGATGAGACTCGAAAAGTTCTAAGTATTTCATGTGCGTAATTTTGATTAACATTATTGTCATCTGCATAAAAAATATCTCATTGGAAAGACCATCCGTAATGAGTTAAAAACATAGGATTTTACACGTAGGAAATTTGAGGAACATCTTTCACAACTAGGACTGAAATAACACCGCACGAAACTGGAAAATTTTATCGAGCACAAAAAGCTGCTGAGGCATGTGGGAAGTAGCGTTAGGGGCCAGAGCTTGGCGCCACACTTTTAGCCGTAGCGCCGGACGCCAGTATTGGCGCCAGGCGCTACAGTTAAAAGTTGGCGCCAGTCTCTGTTTGTTGGCGCCAATTTCCCCCAATACCGAGCCAGAAATATGCGTTCTAATTTCGACCGGTTTTTCGTATTGTTTGCCCGATCCTACTTCCTGATTGAATTTTTTCTCACTTTTCTAAAACTCATATGTGTTCTAAATATGGACATAACCCTCTGGGAATTCATGCTCCATCTACCCGATTGAACGCTCCGTGCAACAAAGGGTACATCCGAGATTGTTGAATTCACCAAACCATGGAAGTGAGTTTTTTCTAAAACTCGCGGTGTCCCATCCACTCGCGCCAACCCTTCACGGTTAGGCTTCCGTGCGGTGCATCCGGACAATTAACCATGGACCCTCTATTGACTAAACCATATCCCGAACTTTAGAGAACTAGAGCCATGGTTAGGTTGCGAACGCATTGCATCATATTGTGCCTACTTGACTAATTGTGCATTATTTGTTGTGCATATATATTCTATGTTTCTCTTAACCGTTTGTTGATTTGTGTTGAGAATAAATAAATTAATGACTTAATGAACTTTGCCTAATTAATTAATTAATTAATTAATTAATTTGAGTCAATAAAGTTTTTTTTAATCGGAATTGACCTAGTACGACTTTAGGCATACCCCAGTTGACTAATAATACCGAAAACAGTCCCAGACCGAAGCTTCAATATTGGCGCCAAAGTCTAAGCTGTAGCGCCAAATTATAGTGTGTAGCGCCAGACATTTACTAAATTGTCTGGCGCCAATCACCACAGTGTGACGCCAGTCCTGTCGCTTGGCCGACAGTTTGGATTATTGGTCTAGTCATTACCTAGGGTCTAATTAACCAGTTTGCTAATTAATTCGGTTAATTTCCGCTGTCAATAGCACCTTGTCAAGTCATTAATCGAGTCTTGGTCACATAGTCTAGCCACATGGTCATGACACGAGTCTTAACATGTCACATACACTCACTGATCTTAGCACACACTTTGAGTCAATAAAGTTTTTTTTAATCGGAATTGACCTAGTACGACTTTAGGCTAACCCCAGTTGACTAATAATACCGAAAACAGTCCCAGACCGAAGCTCCACTATTGGCGCCAAAGTATGAGCTGTAGCGCCACACTATGGTGTGTAGCGCCAGACGACAGCTAAGTTGTCTGGCGCCAACCTCCACAGTGTGACGACAGTCCTGTCGCTTGGCCGACAGTTCGGATTATTTGTCGAGTCGTCACCTAAAGTCTAATTAATCAGTCCTCTGTTTAATTCGGTTAATTTTGCTGACAATAATGCTTAATTGAATCAATGATCGAGTTTAGGCACTAAGTCCCATGGTCTTACACAAGAGCCCAAGCATGTCACTTACACTCAATACACACACCAATACACATACTTTGACCATGATTAAGAGAGTCTTGTGTGCGCGTTTTTTCCGTCATTTTTTTAGGGGGGTAAGTCGGATATATATCCTCCAATATAAATAATAATACTTAGTTCCCTAAACATATGTACATTATTTTTGCACCCTTTTTTTTTCTTTCTTTAAATAAACCATAAAGTCAAGTTGATTCGAGTCAAGTAATTAAAACGCAAATTGGTTTAATTCACAGCGCGTGGTCAAGAAAGGAAGGACGATTAATCAAAGATAACCTCTTCGTATAAGTTCAACTTTTCGACAAACCTATAGCCCGCAAGAGGAAAGCAAGAGTTATAATGGCAACTCAAGAAGAAGTCAATGATCTTAAGAACCAACTGGCTACTGTGACCGAGACACTGAAGCTTCTCGCACTTAGGATCGATGATCCCGTAAAACAACAACAAATGGACCTCATGCAAGAGAGCCTAAGCAAGTTGTCCAGTGACTACAAGTTTCAAGAACTCACATCCCAAGGGGTCTCGGTGGATAAAGATCTTCTTCCGCAGAAGTTCAACGCCAACGACATCCCAAAATTCAGAGCAATTGACAACCCTTATTTCCACTTAAGAGCATTTGAAACAATAATGAGTATCAAGGGTATTGATAAGAAGGTCTTCCCTTCTCTTTTCTCACTATCTCTCGAGACCGTTTGCCAACAATGGTTCTTTTCTCTCGAGAAAGAAAAGACCTCTACTTGGGAGTCTATAGCAAACGCTTTCGTTGATAGGTACAAATTCAACATTCAAGTCGAGACTGACCATAGAGAACTTGAAATCCTCAAACAGAAAGAGAATGAAGGCTTCACTTCTTTCTTTAACAAGTGGAGAGAAACCTCAGCTAAAATGATTGAGGTACCAAGTGAAAAAGAGTCTGTGAGACTGTTTATCAAGAATCTCCAAGAAAAATATTCCAAACATCTTAAATATCAAAATAACCTCCATACCTTTAAGGCTGTTTATGATATTGGGATCAATATTGAAGATGACTTGGCTAAGTCAAAAGCTGCCAACAATAACTCCAATAGTGGCTGGAGAGGAAAGAAGAACGACAATCCTTCTTCTTCCAAAACCGCCCACTCAAATAACGTTAGCACCTTTAATCTAGGAGAAGTCCTCGCCATGAACAACCAAGGACAAAGGAAACCATTCAGGAGGAACTTCACTCCTATTGGCATGAGTTATGACACCGCATTTGATCGATTAAATGCAAAAGGTCTTATAACTCCCATTGGACCATTTGGGGATCCACCAGTTGAGAAGAGGTCGGTTAACTGGAACCCCAACGCACACTGCAAGTATCACCAAGGTAGGGGCCATTCTACTGAAAGCTGTTGGAAGCTTAAGGAAGCTATCCAAGACCTAATCGACAATAAAAAATTGTCGTTGCCCCCTGCCAGTAAGAAGCCAAACATCGACAATGCACCTCTAGCTCATACTTTGGCTATCTCCGATGAAGAGAACGAGGTTGACCCCTCATCTCTCATTAAACCTGTCGAAAAAATCAATGTCATAGAAAAAGAAGAGGAGATCTTTTTCGATGTCAGAGATAACCTTCCAGAACCGGCGAATAAGGAAGACATACAATTGCTCACACTGTCTATGAAGGAGGCATCGCAACTATTACGTGAAGCTCTCAAAGTTATGAACGAACTCCACAGGAAATATGATGAGCTTCCACTTCCGAAAGAAGAACCTAAAAGAGAATTCACACCAGTGAGGACGACTTATGAGGCAAAATATTTTCCCTTACAAGTCTCCGAAAAACCCAAGAAGAGCAATAGAATTTACACTCCAATTGGGATCCCATATGTGCAAATGTTCGAAATGCTCTCCGAGAGTGGCGAGGTCAAACCTCTCGAACCGAGACCATTTGAGTCATTAAAAAGGACAGATAGATATTACTGTCAGTACCATCAATCAGGAGGGCACACCATAGAAAACTGTTTCAAATTCAAGGATTTGGTACAGAAAATGATTGATGAAAAGAAATTAGTCCAAATTCAACAAGAAGAGGATATAACTGTTAATGGAGTGTGGGACAGTGATGAAGAAGATGTCTACCTAAAGGACATAGTAGGACCTTCACCTTCTGTATCATACACCACAGACGATATTTGGGCTGAAGAAGATTCATCAATAGACGTCCTCACAAGATCCGGGAGGATGCAATCTCCCGTCTCAACACAACCTATGCCTACCGTACAACAAGTTCCCATACCTATCATCGAAGACAACGACATTGTTAAACAGTTTAAGAAGACAAAAGTTGAGATGAATGTGTGGAAGCTCTTGGCAACATCCCGAGAACATAGGTTGGCTGTAATGAATGCCTTAGATAAAATCGGGATAGATTCTGACACTACTCCTGAGGGACTAGCTAACTTCCTCACAAGTGACCTTCCTAGTCCGATTAATCTAATCACCTTCTCTGACAAAGATTTACCCCCAGAAGGTGACAAACACTACAAGGCATGAAACCTCACGGTAGTCTGCAAAAGGATGAATGTTCCCATGACTCTTGTAGACAATGGATCAACTATCAATGTCTGTCCACTTAGAACTGCGAGGATGCTCGGCATAAGGGATGAAGATTTAACTCCGTCCACACAAGGAATAAGAGCCTACGATAATACTCGCCGTCAAGCTCTTGGCAAAATAACCCTAAATGTGACGGCAGGAGCAATAGAACATGCTACTACTTTTCAAGTAGTAGACATCAAAGCCTCATTCAACTTGTTGTTGGGATGCCCTTGGCTTCATGATCTAAATGCCGTCCCTTCATCTCTCCACCAACAAGTGAAAGCCATAGTTGGAGGAATTCCAATCACTATTGATGCTTCGCCAATGAGGATCAAATCCATAGAGAATCCAATCATCAATGTGGAGCACGACGAAGATGATGAAGACCTATGGGGCTTTAACGAAGAAGTCTCCTTAATCAAGGAGGATGAAAGGACATCTCTTTGCCATGACCCCCATTCCAACATGATCGTCAACACCATGCTGAAGAAACAAGGACACTTCCCTGGGATGACCCTAGGAAAGAAGAAGGGGATAGCAAAATCGCTGGAGTCACCTGGCCTTCCTAAGCTAGATACTTTCGGACTTGGTTTCAAACCGACTTGGAAAGATCTCAAGCGAGCCCAGGACAAGTTGAAAGCACGTAGGGACGCTCGCATTCAAAAGAAAGCAATTCCAATGGACCAGTTTCCTCTTACGCTTAATGGTCAGTTCATAAAAGAAGGAGAGGACTATCCATGCCATGAATTTCCCGAGCCATTTGTTGTAAATGGCATACGACAACCAGGATTTGAGATTTTCTTGGATTGCTACTTCACTGATGACATCCCAACTTCCGTCCATAAGGAGAAAGCACCCCCGTGCTTTGACTTTAACGTCATGGGATTACTGTTTGGGCGAGAAAAGAATGAGCCAACTTATGAAAAGGATAACTCCTCGCTCATTCAAATAGTCCTACAAAGCGAAAACTTCGACCCCTCGAAGCTAATTACCCCAGCCGAAGGATCACTACAAGGGTGGCGCAAGACTATCAAAGTGACTACTCCAAGTGGAAGGAAGATATCCATCACGACAAGGCAAGGGCCGATGTTCGAAGAGTTGTCTGAGTCAAAGTCCGAGTCAGAGTCTTTCCCTTTAGAGTCTTCTAAGTATTCAGCAATAACACCTCCCCTTCCTATTTCTCCTCCTAGGATAGTTAGTGATCCAGTCCCTGAGGACATATCACTCTTTGATGTAATGATCTCAGAGTATAATAATATTTCTCGTTCTCCTTACTTCTTATGTTCTTCCCTAACCCAAGATGACGAGCATTGCTTAGCTAACGATGAAAAAGACAAAGAAATTATTAAAGCAATGGAAACACTCAAAAAGAAAACACCAGTAATCGAAGAAACTGAAATAGTTGACATCTCGAATGATTCAACTCATAGAAGAGAAGTTAAAATCGGACTAACATTGAATAAACAAGAAAGAACCGATTTAATTAACTTACTTAAAGAATTTATCGATGTATTTGCTTGGTCATATGAAGATATGCCAGGCATTAACAGAGAAATAGCTCAACACACTATACCACTAATCCCAGGAATGAAACCTGTAAAACAAAAGTTGCGTCGAATGAAACCCGGCGTAGCACTTAAAATAAAAGAGGAAGTTCAAAAACAAATAAATGCAAGTTTCATCAAGGTATCCAAATACCCCGAATGGGTCGCCAACGTCGTCCCAGTTCCAAAGAAAGACGGAAGGGTAAGGATGTGTGTCGACTATCGAGATCTAAATAAGGCAAGTCCAAAGGACGATTTCCCTTTGCCACACATCGATATTCTGGTAGATAACGCGACAAATCACGCGCTTCTCTCATTCATGGATGGATACGCAGGGTACAATCAGATTCTCATGGCAGAAGAAGACACGGAGAAAACAACCTTTATCACACCATGGGGCACTTACTGCTACACGGTAATGCCATTTGGGTTGAAAAACGCGGGTGCTACTTACCAACGTGCAGCAACTGCCTTACTCGATGACATGATGCATAAAGAAGTCGAAGTATATGTTGACGAAATGATTGTAAAATCAAAGGACCGTCCAGGCCATCAAGTAGCCTTAAAGAAATTTTTCGAAAGGCTAAGAAAATATAATATGAGGTTGAATCCATCAAAATGTGCTTTTGGAGTCACCTCGGGCAAGCTCTTGGGATACGTCATAAGCTCTAGAGGAATAGAGGTAGATCCAACCAAGATTAAAGCAATCATGTCGATGCCACCGCCCAAGACTGAGAAACAGATTCGAGGATTTATTGGCCGGTTGCAATACATAAGTAGGTTCATATCAAAACTGACAACGATATGTGAACCAATCTTCAAGAAGCTCAAGAAGAATGTACCAGTAATATGGGATGACGAGTGTCAAAAAGCCTTTGACAAGATCAAAGCCTATCTCGTAAATCCTCCCGTATTAGCGCCAGCACTTCCCGAAATACCTCTTAGGTTATACTGGACGGTTACCAGAGAGACAATGGGAGCCATGCTAGCACAAGAGGTAGAAGGCAAAGAGAACGCAATCTATTACCTAGGTAAAAAGATGCTCGAATACGAAACACGCTATACACCGCTCGAGAAATTGTGCCTCGCCTTGGTGTGGGCCACAACTAAGTTGAGACATTACATGTTGGTACATACCGTTTTCGTAGTCTCCCGATTTGATCCACTCAAATATCTGTTCGAGAAATCAACACTCAATGGACGTATTTCAAGATGGATAGTCAATCTAGCCCAGTTTGATGTACGGTTTATGCCACAAAAAGCTATTAAAGGATCCGTGGTGTCAGACTTTCTGGCAGACTTTCCAATAGAAGACCCGACACCAATACAGGACAATGAATTTCCAGATGAAGATTTGATGGTTACTGAAGATGATACCTGGACCTTGTATTTCGAAGGAGCCTCGAACCAAAAGGGATGTGGCGTCGGAGTGCTACTAGTATCACCTAAAGAAGAACACGTTCCAATCTCAATAAAGCTTGATTTCGACGTTACCAACAACGCTGCTGAATATGAAGCATGCGTGGTAGGCCTTGAAACAGCCCTGGCATTGGGAGTAAAGAAGTTAAGGATATTCGGAGACTCTTCTTTGATCATCAATCAGATATCTAAAAGGTGGAAAGTAAGGAACGAAATCCTAGCCCCTTACCAAACTTATTTGGAAACTCTTACTGATCAGTTAGAGAAGGTAGAATACACATACCTACCTAGAGAAGAAAACCAATTTGCTGATGCCTTGGCAAGATTAGCCTCAATGGTTAGGATTCCCACGGAAATCGAGCAAATGCCTTTAACTATTGGAAAAAGGCATAAACCAGCGTATATCCAGGCTATAGAAGACGACGACTTAGTCCAAGATGAAGAAGAAGAACAAGAAGAAGAACCATGGTACACAGACATACTCAACTATGTCACCAATGGAGAATACCCCCTTCATGCTGACAAAAGAGCAAAGCGAGCACTAAGACTTTTGGCTTCTCAATATGTACTCATAGACAATGAGCTACATAAAAGAGTACCTAAAGGTCGAGCTCTCCTATGTGTAGGAAAGGTGGATACACAAAGAATAATGAGAATAGTTCACGAAGGAATCTGTGGCACTCATGTAAATGGCAAAATGTTAGTCTAGAAAATAATGCGAGAAGGATATTATTGGACTACAATGAATAAGGATTGCCATCAATACGTAAAAAGATGCCTTAAGTGTCAAATTTACGCCAATTTACAACATATCCCTCCATCTTTGCTCTACACCTACACATCGCCATGGCCATTCTCTACATGGGGAATTGACATAATTGGAAAAATCACTCCCCCAGGGACAGGAGGCCACGAATTTATTCTAGTAGCAATTGATTACTTTACGAAGTGGGTCGAAGCGCAATCATACGCTAAACTCACTGCAAAACATGTAGCACTCTTTATCGAGAGAAATATTATTTGTCGATATGGAGTCCCACATGAAATGATAAGTGACAATGGAACTCACTTTCAAGCCGAATGTGAAGAATTGCTACAAAAATATGGCATCCAACATCATCATTCGTCCCCTTATAGACCTCAAGCAAACGGAGCAGTCGAGGCAGCTAATAAGAATCTAAAGACTATCATCGAGAAAATGACAGAAAATTATAAGGATTGGCCTGACAAGCTCCACTTCGCATTGTGGGGTTATCGCACGTCAATCCGTACATCAACGGGAAATACGCCATTTTCCTTGGTATATGGAATGGATGTCGTACAACCTGTCGAACTAGAAATACCATCTCTACGCATTGCGCTAGAGAGTAAACTCGATGAAGTTGAATGGACTAGGGCAAGATATGAAGAATTGATTCTACTCGACGAAAAACGACTAGAAGCTCTACATCACACTCAGTGTTATCAAACTCGTATGGCTAGATATTTTAATAAGAAGGTCAAGACAAGAAATATCAAAGTAGGGGATTTGGTATTAAAAGCACTAAGGAAAAATGTTTTAGACCCAAGGGGAAAATTTAGACCTAACTGGTCTGGCCCCTACATTGTCAAAACAATCCTGTCAGGTGGTGCAGCAAAACTAACTGATATGGATGGCAATGAATTCTCAAACATGACCGATCTTGACCAACTAAAAAAATACTACCCATAATTACTTGAGTAGGATACTCAAGAGAGCTACGTTCGGTCTGATTCCTTAGGAAAGGATACGTAGGCAACCCTTTACGGGTGCGGCCACTTTATTTTTCGACATCAGAATCAATTAAAAAGTCAACAGAAAATCGGCAAATTATTGGCGTCGCAGAACAGAGCCTGGCGCCAGCTAGAGGCCATCAGCGCCAGCCGATGGAATTGGCGCCTGGCGCCAGACCTCAATAGCTAGCGCCAAACCCCAATTACTGGCGCCAATTTGGGAATCAAATCTGGGCAAATTTCGGTGTTTTTCGAAGAATTTTCGACTTCCGTACTCGAAGAACTTCTGGAAAATTAATTTTTTTTTTTTGTCAATTTTCATTACTTTAATAAAATAAATTTAAAGTAACAATTTAATTGAAAGCCGAAATTTCATTAATAAAATAAAATTACATTATTGATGGAATTTAAATAAGGCTGAAATAAATTAACTTTAAATAAAAGCAACAATCTAAGTCTAATAAATCTAAAGCTAAGCAATGCTTTTAATCTTTCTTTTCCTTTTTAGCTCTCTTCCAATTCTTTTCTGCTTCCTCCTCTTCATCCATCACTTTAGCTAGTAGGCATCCTTTAGACGACCTACATTCAATTTTGGAATAGATTGTCTCCCCTTCAGCTAGCACTCCATGCTTCTTTTCCACCCAAGCCTTTTTGTCTGTGGTGTTAGCTTTCCTTTTTCCTTTGTCTCTAGTAGTATTTTTCTTCCTAGGCATTGTAGGTGTTTTGAATTCAATTTTTGCACCTAGGCGTTCTTTTGCAGGTGTCACCCTGTCACCTAGACGATTCTTCACATCGGTTCTACCCTGATCAACCAAAAATTTCTTCAGCAACCACTTCTTTACATCATTAGGTAAAAAAGGGGGAACCTTTTGGGTAATCACTTCCCATAAAGGTCTAGCGCTCCAGTAAGTGTCGAATCTATCTACTTCTTGAGATACAGGGTACTCATAGGGAGGACGAAGAACCCCGGAAGGAATATTTTGAAGTAAGTCGTATTGTCTCTTTACCCTGCAGGGATAATAATATGTTACGCGAGACAAGCTTGGAAGACGGCAGAAAGGTTGCTTGTTAACACCAACTATCCTTTCTATTTTCCACCATGGGATGACCCACTTGATAGCAAAATCACGTGATTCAAATACTTTTCTCCACCCATGGCGCCCAATCTTAGGGATGCGCTTCTTTCTTCTCACGAAGCAATTGGGTGTATATTTTTCGATGTCATCCGGAGGGCTAATTAATCCTAGCCTCTCCATTAGCCACATCTGTAAAAAATTGCAATGCAAATAAAATTATTATTACAATACAAAAATATGTTTTTTGATTTCTGTAATTAAAAATGTTATTTTTCTACCTGTAATAAAATTGGAGAACCGCGAAAAGACGTTTTTGGGTCCCTTTTCAATTCATCGAGACTAATCATGGTCTCTCCAACTATTAATGGCATTGGATTCCTCCCTGATTAAATTTGTTCTAGTACAGTGGTGATAATTGATTGACCCTCATTATTTTTACCACTACTAAGAAAAAATTGATTGAGCATGCAAAATAAAAACACCCTTCTTCTATATATATGAAAAGATTCAGAAAGAGGTTTATCAAAATAATAGCGTGCGAATTCTTTCAAATTAACTATATTGCCATCTACTATTTTTGATAAATCCCTTTCCTTTAAATTAAAAAAGCGCTCGAAATCCTTATAGTAGTATGCATCTACTCTAGGGATTATTACCAGGTCTATTGCAGGGAAGCCTAAGATAGCACCAAATTCCTCTGGCAAAGGGCTAATCTCATCATACCCTATTCTGAAACAATGCGTATCAATATTCCAAAATTCTAAAGCGGTATGTATAAAGTCTAGGTCTAGATCTACCCCTTTGATGCCATAAATTCCCCCCAACTGAAATAAATCTAATTCCTTTTTGTCTCTAGCATTAAGAGATCGACACAATTCATGAGTGTATTGGGTGAAGGTTTTAGTGGCTAAAGACATGATTATTATTATTTTCTAAAGAAGAGAATAAATTTTTTCGCTGGAATTATGAGAAGAATCGGCTGAGCAGGGGACTATTTATGCACAAATTGCGAAGAGTTTTAATCAGACCGAAACACGGAGTCAGCGTCAATTGGCGTCAAAACCCCGAGATTGGCGCCAACCTCCAGAGCTTGGCGCCACATGCTAAGTGTAGCGCCTGGCGCCACGCGCCATAGTGTGGCGCCAAGTCACCATGACAGCCGCGCGTGCTCAGTTTGCGTTTTTGATATTAAACTCGAGTCGGTTAATGACTTTATGGCTCCGTTTACTATTCCTAAACATCTTTTCTATCTTTTTTCTTAATTAATTAAATATAGCAATTATTTTTAATTTATATTTCCTTTTTTTGGACTTTATTTTAAATTCCAAAAAAACCGGCATTTTTTCGTTTCTTTTCCTTTTTATTTTTTCTTTTTGGGGGAGAGAGTCGGATAATATCCTCCATCAATAATAAAAATGACGGAATTTTTGCGCAAAAATTGTTATCACACTTCTTTTGCACACACATAAAAATACAAAATGTGTCTAAATAATGAGTCAAAGGCAAAGTTCTATAAAAAGTCAAAATAAAATATATATACAGAAACAGATTACGGCGCCGGAGGACGTAGGCCCATCATGCCATAAAACTGCGCTGTACGAGGAGTCACCTCTCCACCAGCTCCAGCTTCAGCACCAGCTCCAGTCTCTGTAGGAGGAGGAAGACTCAAGATAGGACCACTCCAGCTAGGATCAACCTGAGGCTGAGACCGCGGAGGCTGCTGCGATGACGAGCCAACCTCGTACATCCCACCACCTCTGAAAGCCGAGGTAGCCTCTCCTACCGGTGCAGCAGGAGCACCCTCAGAAGAAGATCCCGAGCCCTCAGCAACGTCGGCTCGAGCTGCCTCAGAGCGACCGCCTCTACCCCCTGACGAAGTACGACGACGTCTCGAGCTAGACCTCGCCGGATCTCTCCGCCCCTCAGGTCTCGTACGGGTGTGAGAAGCGATAGGTTGGCCCTGTAAAAGGAATTGAATCAGAAATAAGGTAAAACCGAAGCAATAATGCAGAAATAATGAGTAAAGAAAAGCTACCTCTCGGACAACGTCATCCCGACGACAGGTGGCCGCGTTCCCCATCTGGACGAGCTGGCTCCGGAAGGCATCTATGCATCGTGCCATAACCAAAACCACCTCGTGTGAAAACTGTCAGAAAAATAAGTCAGCGAAAATGCATGATAAATGAACACAAAAAAAAAAAATCTGAATTAAACTAGGCTTACACTAGTCTGGTGGCGAGGAATCGACCGCTCCACGAAGCGCTCGCCCTCGGGAGCCGGAGAAATCATCTCCTCGATCGGCCCGTATATCCCCTGGTAGTGAATGGACATACGGGGCGACACGAACTAAGCAGGATCATCCTGATAAAACAGAAAAAATCAGCAAAGTATTACTTGGGGGCTACTTGGCGAAAAATAAAAAGCTAAGAATCTTACCCTTACATCCTCAGCCGGTACAGGGGCTGGAGCTAATAAAGGTAGTAGCTCCTCAGCGTAACACCGCCTG
Organism: Chenopodium album; assembly: GCF_948465745.1. NCBI lineage: Eukaryota > Viridiplantae > Streptophyta > Magnoliopsida > Caryophyllales > Amaranthaceae > Chenopodium > Chenopodium album. Next base: position 5,846,283 of record NC_137841.1, on the reverse strand, counting down.
AGGATCACATGGGACCGCCAAAGAGTACCAGCTCCCTCAGCCATGCTCGACAACCGTGCCTCGTCAAACATGTGACGTGGCGGGGGAGCAGGAACGACGAAGACATCAGAAGAGTGTTGTCTAGCGACTCTTTCTCCTAAGTACGCGACCGCTCCATAGGTCCCCAGAAAATAGCGACGCTCAACAGAGTACTGTGCGGCTAATCCAGGGACTGTCCAACCGCCCCACGGTCGGTATACCACCTCAAGTCCCTATAAAAAGCGTCAATCAGGCGAGAATATATGTAAAGCACCGCAGAAGAGTAAGATAAACACTAAAAGTCATACCGAGATGATCCAGCTCCGGACACATGCAGTAGACATGTCCACATGGTGGCCGCCCCAAGAGGCGCTCACCGGAAATCGCCTCGGCGATGGTCTCGCTGGAGCAACAGAAGGAAAGTACTCGTAGAACCAGATCTACAAAGAGTTAGAAGTGTGAATAAATGCTAACTAATATGTAGGGCTAAACTTTATAGGGAATAATGTTTACCTCTACGACCTTCCAAAAAGCAGACAAAGCAACGTTCGTCCTAAAGGACCGATGACGACACGAGTCCCTCAGCGCACGAACGAAATCAGCATAGGCCAAGCTGGCCAAGTCATAAGTCCCGATCCGCTGGAGATCACGGACAGCAGGGAGGTAGTAAAGCAATGTCCTACTACCCTTGTCAGGGGAGAATGTCCCTGACAACAACATCAGCACAAAGATGCGCACCCGCTGCTCTCGGGTGGTTGCATCGTCATCAAGAGCCGCTGCCAGCGTCGAGCGGCGAATCCCTCTAGCACTGAACTGAGTCGTCTCGACCTCAGCTCGGGCTCGAATAGCAATCGGCCCCAACAACTCCTCGACCTCTGAAGAAAAGACGTCGATCCCACCGTCGAACAGCAGTGGCACAGAAGTGAACTCCAGTCCTGTGATGAGACTGAAGTCTGTAGGGGTGACCATCATCTCGCCCCAGGGAAAATGGAAGGTGTTGGTGGTGTCCCAGAAGAACTCCACCAAAGCGCGCACTACGTGATGACCCCCGCTGGAGGCGACCATAGCCTCGGAGGTCTCAAACAGAGTAACTAGCCCGCAAGACTCCCATAGGAGTCTCGTCTCAAGGTCCCTGGCGATGTGCATCCTGTACAAGTCGCCCAGACCGTCACAGCCAGAGTCGTGATGCCGTGTCCTCCCGGGCTCGGTTCCCCGTCTCACCCTCTCAGAAATGTGGTGGACAGGGGTAAAGAACAGAGTTTGCTTGTCCCACTCCGGAAGCCGACCAAGCGAAGTGGACGGCGTGGCGTCGTCCTCCACGGGCTTATGCTCCCGTCTAGTGTTTCGAGACCGTGAACCCGAGCCTCGTTGTCTAGCCATTCTACATTGTGCAAAATCATCATAAGTTAAGGTTCTATAGTATCTAAGGTTCGCCTAGCCGCATGATACTATGTTCGCAAAAACAGAGTACATAGTACTAAAACAGAGTAAATTCAAATTGAGCATGACAACATTTTTTTCAAGCAATCAAACAATTTCTTGCAACACTACAGTGATTATTGTGACAAATTGAACAAGAATTGCTAGCAAGAATGTCAAGAACAAGTCACATTGTTCTTCACGACCTTAAGAGGTCCAACAATGGCAGATTGCTCATTTTTCACCAAATTGAGTCAAACAAGTCTCAAATTACTCCCAAGGCAATATATAAACATAAACAAGCAATTTCATGGCATAAAACTTGACAAACAAAGCAAATTGAGCATCATAGAATTCGAATTTTCATGAAATTTGTGAATATTCATGCCAAGAATTCATAAAAACCGATGTGAGTTTGAGGAAAACTTACATAGATCGGGAAAATAGATGAGAAGAGATTTGATTTGCAACAAATTTGAGTGAATTCGGTTGAGAAACGAGCAAGCAATGAGCAATTGAAGTTTCGGACTTCTTTCGAGCAGTTTCGCGACGAACAGAGCAGCAAATGAAGAAGGAACGGGCATTTAAAGAAAATTTCATGCCTGCGCCAGTCCTTAGGCATTGGCGTCACAATCTGGGCTTGGCGCCTGGCGCCAACATCAGCGCCTGGCGCTAACACCAAATGGCTTGCGCTGATAGTTTTTCAGCGACGCCAAAGCACTCAGCCACCTGTTGAGGTTGTGCTAGCCTTTTGCAACATGTTTTGGGTTCCTTGGTACGCCAGTTAGCCCCTCTAAGAAATTTGACATGATTTAAGTAATCGGCTTGATTACATAAAGTGATCGACCTGATAAGAGATCGTCTCACTTAGCTTAAAGCGCCTAAGCATAGGCTCATTAGTAAAGGGCACCGACATACAGGTTCAAAGCAAAAGAGCGCCGACGTACAGGCACAGCGGAAGCAAAGTTCAGGCGAACTTTTAAAGATCGACGAGCATGGATCTTCGGTAATTTCCTTTGGAAATTATCGCATCGAATGAGGATGACTTCAAGAGAAGATATCTTCGACATCATTCCCTAGCTTGTGGAGAGTTGTCACAAACAACTGAGGATTATTTCAAGAGAAATAATCTTCGATAGTGTTCCCTAGGATGTGGAATATTATCAATGCGGATGAGGATTATTTCAAGAGAAATAATCTTCGATGATGTTCCCTAGGATGTGGAATATTATCAATGCGGATGAGGATTGTTTCAAGAGAAATAATCTTCGATGGTATTCCCTTGGACGCGGAATATTATCATTGCGGAGGAGGATCGTTTCAGGCGAAGCAATCTTCTAATTTGGAAGCAGTTACAGGCGTAGCGGTTTTCAAGCGGGATGGCATTCTCTAGCTTGCAGGAGGTCATCAAACAGTTGGTTACTTTCAGAGACGTGTGCTCGACGGTGCAAGATACGCGTTTCTTAACTCTTTTATCTGTTTAACTAACGCTAGTTTTGCAGATATCGGTGTTACAAGAGTGGTTTAGGATCGCAGAACGTTCTGAATCATTCTCCGTCCCTATCGATACTTTGACTTTTGTTTTCGAAACTTGCGTTTCTCCAAACTCAGTCAAAGTGGGGGCTTCTGTAGACACCCAAATGTGTCTCCCCAAAACCAAACCCAGTGATGAGTACCTTTCACGTCGAATCATAATCGAATGAAACGAAAGTGTGGAAAGGTCTAGTGTGGCGGAAAGTTTTTGTTTCTTTTCTCTTCTTTCTGTTTTTGAAAACTTTATTTTAAGAAAATAGCCAATCCAGTTTGGTTGGTCCATGATATGGGTCCAATAGTAGTGTAGTTGGATGGGACTTGCAAAGACCTTTCCAACAATATATTATAAGCCCAATTCCGATGAATATTGAGGAAGTTATGGCCAATTTACCGATCTGGGCCCGGTTTGAGCTTTATGTACGGCCCAATGATCTTGGGGAGGGCCTAATATGATTTATCATTCCTAATGCAATTAGGAATGGTTTTAGTCTTCTAGAATCTTCTAGAAGGTTCTTTTCATTCCTAATTCAATTAGCATTGATAAGTTGACTTTGTTGACTTTTCAGAGTTTTAATCAAAATCAAATAGCATTTTCGAAGAAATTATATTATTTTATCCTCCAGTACGGGAAATTTATCAGATTTTCGAAAACGCGTTGAAATCAAGCTTGGCGTCCAACCCCAGGCCTTGGCGCCTGGAACCAGTCTTGGCGCCAGACGCTAGCCATTGGCGCCTGGCGCCAGTTAGCCAGGGTTGGCGCCAACCTCGTTTTGCGTGCGTCAAACTCTGTTTTGTTAAATTATCTTTTTTGGCTGATTTTCTCTATAAATATCGTATCAAAAATTCCGTTTTCATTCACCGACAATCATTCATTCACCTACAATCATTCACCAATTCTCTTCATTCACAAGTTTTAATAAACATTCGATTCTTTCTTACTTTGTTTTCATACAAAATTCCTCATTCACAAGATCAAGAAACACCTAGCCATATTCGAAGTTGCCTTCGCTCTACACGTGAAAGGTTTAATTTATGAGGGTTTGGTCCCAAATCTCTATTTCAATTATTTAATTTAATTGCTTTGTTTATTATTTTCCTTGAAGTTACTAACGTGTGTATTTTGTTACTAGAAAGAGGTACGAGGTATCAAAGTAAGTGCTTTCATTGGTTTTATTGATTTACGATGTAGAAATCATGTTTACATTGTTATTATGATATTCCTAGTATCATGTCTAGGGTATTTTTAATATTAAATATGATTGTTATGATGCTTCCTATGTTCTTCCTAATATTTATGATTGTTAGTATCATGTTAGGGTTAAAGATTTGATTTTTATTGCTCAGTGACATGCTAGGGTTTGTTATTAATCTTGTTAGTATCATGCCTAGGATCTTGCTACGTTTATTATGCTTTAATGTTAACATGATTATTATTATGGTTAAATATGATTGTTACTATGATGATTATTTCATTGTTATAATTTTATGATCATGATTATATTTTATACTTTGATTATTATGTTGCTTGATTTATATTGTTATTGCTTGATCACACCTTTATTGCGTGTTTAAAGGGAATTTGGTACTTGTAATCACGCTTAATAAGATAATTAATAATCTTGTTTAGGGTTAATTTGATTATAATTCAAGTGATCGCCAATAATAGTTTATGTGTGCATTAAATTCAACCAACATAGATAAACAGGTTTAGGGTTAATCCTATTGATTGCATGTTAGTCAGGAAGCGCACATGAATACGATCAGAATAAAGTAGAGGCCTATTATCAGGGCAGGTTCAATCTCTTTTAGGTTGGATTTGTACCTTCATCCCCGAACCCTTATTTGGTTCTAGACCTTATGGAGTTGACGATCTCTTGGATCGTTAAGGGGTGTAACCTTCACCTCGTGAACGGTTTACAAGTTCCTTAAAAACTTGTTGGCGACTCTTTTGCTCTATCTTCTTCCCTTTTGGACGCCACCGTACTTTAGTGTATGATCACAGTGGGGTTCAAGCTAGTGGGATTAAGGCTTGAATTATTCCCTACAATAGTCAACCCACCTAGCCATTTCGGCTTAATCCACTTTTACTCAACATACTAACAAGTCATGCTTGATTAATAAATAAAATAAATAACAACCTTGTGGAATAATTAATAAATTCATTCCACTTAAACCATTCAATTCCAATCCTTTAATAATCCAAATGTGGTTAACAAACCAATCCAATAAAATTATGCTTTTATCAACATTCCATACAAACAATTAATCCAATATAATTCAACATGTTTGCGTCCATAATTCCATACAAACATAATCAATTCACCAAAACATGTCTCATAAACATAAGCACATGAATTAATTAAATGTATAACCAAACAATTTTCATCCAAGTGTTCTCTAATCATGAAACTAAGTTCTTTTCTTTGGTACCTAAACATGATAATACTTACAACGAAGTAGACATGTACGTACCTCGTGTAAACAATCCTTTGTGCCACTTTTAATCACTTAAAAGTCTCCTAGAGAATAATCACCTCCTAGAAAACAACCAATAATCACAAATTAACACTTAAACAAATTTCCAGCAATATAAATTTGATTAAAAATTCTTAAAACTTCCTTAAAAACATATTTTTATGCTTAATTAATCATTAGAAATGCAATAGGAACAAAAGCCCCAAATTAATTGCTCATAAGAACCCTAAAATCCCAATTTAAATAAATTAAAACCCTAGGTTTTATAATCACAAAATCTGAAATTTATTAGTTTAAAACATCAAAAACATGATTTTGATACTAAAAATATAATCTTTATACCACAAAATCAAAACCCAAAACTAATACATTAAAATTCATAAAAGGTAAATAAAACAAAGGGGGAAGAAGATGAGATAGCCACGGTGGCTGGCTGGTGGTCCGCCGGCGAGTAGGGGGCGGCAGCGCCGGAATCCGGCCAAGGCAAGTGGCGGCAGCAAGCACTTGGTGGGCGGCAGTGAGGTCTTTCTCACGTGAAGGAGGAAAGAAAGAAAGAAAAAGAAAGAAAAAGAAAAGAAAGAAAAAGGAAAAAGAAAAGAAAAATAAAGGAAAAATAAAGAAAAAAAATAAAGAGAAAAAAATTTACTAACCTTCTTGTGTGGGGAAAAATTTGGGGATGTATGGGGTATTTATAAGAGAGAGAGTGATGTAGGGCAAGTTGTAAGATTGGGCCTCATAAAATTAATGTGTCAATCAAGTATGTAAAGTGAGATTGACTTTGATTGTTTGGACATGAATAAAAGAATGATGGTTCATAAAAATCATATTGTATTAAAAATAATTTTCCACCCAAAATAATTTGAAACTTTTGAAATTAAATTCCGGAAAAATACAAATAAATATTATAAATAAAATATAATTTCATTTATAATATATTTTAAAATACGAGGGATTACATAGAGCATTTATACAAAACCTAAGATCATTAGATAGAAAACAATAAATCCTACAAAACATGAGATCATAACCATAAACCCTAAGATACTGAATAATATCTTAACATAAATAATCCTAAATACTACGTATATTATTCTCCTCATAATATCAATATGAAAAATATATCACACATATATTTCCCGATACTGTTGATATCTCATATCTAAAACCCTCCCACAATTGTAACGACAACAACACGAAGAAAAAATCGGTCGTTATATGCCCTTCTCCCTAATCGAAAAAGTGGCCAGACTCAGACAATGGTTGGTGTTATCTAACTTTTTAATTTTAAGTGTCACTTCCTGCTATTGTTTTTTCCCACAAACAAAGATAAACTCATATTTTCCCTTATTTAACTATCTACAATCTAGTGATCTATCATATGCATATGGTTCCCATGAAGCCTTTTCTTTTAAAATACGTTTTCAAAATTTTGGAACTATATAGCAAGCTTGTCATTAAGAAAAAGGAAAAGAGGTATGATACCCTAATCTAAATCTTCTCATTTTTATCCATAGTTGTGATTAAATCATTAGGGCATTACAAATCATTTTTCATTCTGTTAGTTTAAACGAACATTACAAGAGGGGGGGGTGAATTGTAGTTAAGTTCCTACTGAATACTTTTGCAAATTTAAAACAGAATATAAAAGGAACTTGATAGTGCACCTACAGTTTTACGAGGAAACCTTCCAGGGCCCAACTGAAAGTAAAACCTCGACCCTTCTAAGGGATTTCAAACACACAAACAATCCACTATAATAGGGCAATGAAGAAATTACAAACCTATTATAATCCAGACCTTTAAACACAAGTTCCAACTAGAACTTGTAGCACGGTAAGACTCAATCCTACCCAATTCAAATCCCCTGACTTGAATTCACTCGTACTCTCACAGTACCAATGCACCCTTTTTCACAAAATAATTTCTACTGTATGTGATAATAAATCTCATACACTCTCACCCAAATACCCAATCAATTACAGTAAATAAAATGTCTAGAATATGTTAGGCAAGCTATGCATAAAACCCGAAACTAATATGACAAGATAAAGCTTGGCAAACTTACACTTTGATAAAGCTCACAAGATTTTCTTCACGCATAAACTTACAAAAATTGAAAGCAGTTTTACCTCTACTATTTATACAAGTATAACTTGTATAGAAAGTAGGTTTTCAAAAGATAAAGATGTTAACTTTCCTTATCTCTAAATACGATTTTTGGTAAATCATTTTATTAAAGAAAAATCCTTTCCGAAAAATACAAGAAGATATATATAAGAGAATAATATCGTTTTGCAACTGATTTTAGGAAAATAAATTAAAACAAAATCTTTTTTCCAAAATCTATCTTTTTATATTTTTCCAATTTTATCTTTTTGCCAAATTATCTTGTCACGTCTCTAATAGATTTCATGCATATCTTATTAACATATTTAACAATAAATCTAGAAGATAAAATCTTAACTAAATTAATATCTCAATGTCGCGCTTCTGTAATTCTGAATATCTTGGGCTTCACGCAGGCCAGGAACAAGTTCCTGCTGTCACTTGGTCTCCAGTTCACAACTGGAACTTCGCAGCCTAAGTTCCTTGCGGAACTTACTGTCTTCAGCTTACAACCTTCAAGTTCCTGTTAGGGAACATTCCTGTTAAGGAATTTAGTTCTTGTTAGAGAACTCTTCTTCTATTGATTAACTCTTTAAAGATTCTTCAAGTCTTCATAATACAAGATGTTCTTCCTTCACCAAGGTCCATTTCTCCTGTACTTAAACACTTGTAAACCTTTAGTTGAGTTTTCTTTAGTTTAAGTTCATCATCATCAAAACTTATAAGCTTCAACAATTTCCCCCTTTTTGATGATGACAAACTTAAGCAAACTCATGACAAAAGTTAAAACACATAGAAGGACGTATTTTTGTATTTTTGATTTTTTGAAAGAAAGTAAACACTCAAAAACAAGAAACAAAAATAAAATGAGGAAAATAAAACAAAAAAAACAAAGAAAAACAGAACATGAAATAACTAAGCTACCAAAAATAGAGAAGTTTTGATATTTTCTCAACTGGAACCCAGAACGACTGAAACCTTCAAGTTTGCTTCCTCTTTTCCCCTATTGGCATCATCAAAAAGTCCTGCTTTTTCAAGATTATTAAACTGCTAACAACAGCCCCACAAGCAATTCATCGAGTGTGGGAAACTGAAGGCAGCGCTGCTAACTTACTTCCAATAAATTCAACTTTTCTACATAAGCTTTCACAATATAACACACACATGGTTGCACCAAGTTCCAAAATGTTTCATTAAAGTCAAAAGAAACTTCCTTCTTAGTTTTCCAAAATATTACAATATTAAAAAAACAATTCTAAAACAGAAATTGAAATGTGACAAGTTCATGACTGAATTAATAAAACACAGGGAAACAAAAGTGAGGCTAGCAATAGGCTAGACAAAATGGGATGGATGAGGCTGGTCTTGTTTAAGTTTCAAGGAGTTCAAGGATCTTCTTGTTGTCTTCAACATTTTGCTGCACATACTCCTCCAATTTATCTTGAAGACTCTTAAGGTCCTTCTGGAACTCCAACTTCTGTAGTTTGAGACTACTTTCAAGACCTTGGACCTTCTTCTCAAGATCTTGTATCTGCTCTGTGGTTGTCTTCAACTGCTTTTCTGCAATGTCAGCTCTGTCCACCAGTTCAGCCACTTGCCCTGCAATGACTTTGTCCTCATCCTCATCTATCTCAAGAGGTTTCTCCAAGCTAGTTTTAGGTGCCTTACCAGCTAAGATCCTCCTACTCTTCCTCACAGCCTTTTCTGGAACTTCCTTCCCTTTTCTTTTTCCTCCCAATGTTTTCTTTACTTAAATTTTTCTGACCTTTCCATTTACTACTTCAAGGTTTATACCTTGAAGTGTTTTCCCATTAATCACATCTTGTGGTTTTTCCTCCAATCCCTCATAAACTCCTTTAAGCTTCACACCTAGAACCTCAAACACAGTAGACAACAAAGCACCATATCCCACTTTGTTCTTTCGTGGAATACAGTGTTGTAGGGAATAAATTTCAAGCGTTAACCCCTAGCTTGAACCCCACTGTGATCATACACTAAAGTACGGTGGCGTCCAAAAGGGAAGAAGATAGAGCAAAAGAGTCGCCAACAAGTTTTAGGAACTTGTAAACCGTTCACAGGGTGAAGGTTACACCCCTTAACGATCCAAGAGATCGTCAATTCCATAAGGTCTAGAACCAAATAAGGGTTCGGGGATTAAGGTACAAATCCAACCTAAAAGATATTGAACCTGCCCTAATAATAGGCCTCTACTTTATTCTGATCGTATTCATGTAACATGCAATCAATAGGATTAACCCTAAACCTGTTTATCTATGTTGGTTGAATTTAATGCACACATAAACTATTATTGGCGATCACTTGAATTTATAATCAAATTAACCATAAACAAGATTATTAATTATCTTATTAATCGTGATTACAAGTACCAAAATTCCCTTTAAACAAGCATAAAAGGCGTGATCAAGCAATAACAATAAATAATGTATCAAGCAACATAATAAATAATCAATTATAATTGAAATAATCATGATAATAACAATCAATAATCATAATTATAATAATAATCATATTAATCACAATAATTATAGCAATAATAAAATTATGATCATAATCAAAACAATTATAAAATAATCATAAATCATGTTAAAGCATAATAGAAATAGCAAGATCCTAGGCATGATACTAACAAGATTAATAACAAACCCTAGCATGTCACTAAGAAATAAAAATCAAATATTTATCCCTAACATGATACTAGCATGAATAAATATTAGGAAGAAAATAGGAAGCATCGCAGGAATCATAATAAGCATATTTGATATTATAACCTTTTCCCTAAACATGATGCTAGGAATATCATAATAATAATATAAACATGATTTCTACATCATAACATCAATAAAAACCATTACAGCACGTACTTTGATGCCTCGTATCTCTTTCTAATAACAAAATACACACGTTAGTAACTTCAAGGAAAATAATAAAACAAACAATTAAATTAAATAATTGAAATAAAGATTTGGGACCAAACCCTCATAAATTAAACCTTTCACGTCTAGGGCGAAGGCAACTTCGAATATGGCTAGGTGTTTCTAGATCTTGCGAATGCAAAATTTTGTATGTAAAAAATTAGTTTAGAAAAGAGAAAGAAAGAATTGATGGTGAATGATTAAAGAAGAGAATGAGTGGATTAATGATTGAAAACTGATTGTAGGTGAATATTAATTAAAACTGATTGTTGATGAGAATTGGTGAGAATTGGTGAATCAAAACGGAGTTTTTACGACGTTATTTATAGAGAAAATCAGCCAAAAAGATAAAATAAACAAAACAGAGTATTGGCGCACGAAAAACAAAGCTGGCGCCAACCCTGGCTAACTAGCACCAACACTAGCGCCAGGCCTGGTTCCAGGCGCCAATGCCTGGAGTCAGGCGCCAAGCCTGTTTTTAACGCGTTTTCGAAAATCAGATAAGTTTGCCGTACTGGAGGATAAAATCGTATATTTTCCTCAAAAATCCTATTTGATTTTAATTAAAACTCTGAAAAGTCAACAAAAGTCAATTTATCAATGCTAATTGAATTAGGAATGAAAAGAACCTTCTAGAAGAATCTAGAAGACTAAAACCATTCCTAATTGCATTAGGAATGATAAATCATATTAGGCCCTCCCCTAGATCATTGGGCCGCATATAAAGCTCAAACCGGGCCCAGTTCAGTAATTTGGCCATAACTTCCTCAATATTCATCGGAATTGGGCTTATAATATATCGTTGGAAAGCACTTGTCAAGCCCCATCCAACTACACTACTATTGAACCCATATCATGGACCAACCAAACTGGATTGGCTGTTTTCCTAAAATAAGTTTTCAAAAACAGAGAGAAGAGAAAAGAAATTAAAACTATCCGCAACACTGGACTTTCCACACTTTCGCTTCATTTGATTATGATTCGATGTGAAAGGCACTCATCACTGGGTTTGGTTTTAGGGAGACACAAATGGGTGTCTACAAGTGTGCTAGGTGTTGATACATTAGGGATGGAAAGTTGATTTTGATTTTCTTGGAGAGACAAAAGATGACAGCCAAGTCCATCAAGCATGCTTGGCTTATCTTCTGAGTTCTGGGCAATATGGTTTTTCTCACCAAATTGAACAACAGCTTATTAAGAGGGCTAAGATCATTATGGCTCATAACATTCTTCCCCCTTTGTCCTCCCAAAAATTCAACTATATCTCCACTGAGATAATTTTCTATCTTCACAGTATTCTTCCCCTTCACATACAATTCAAATCCAGCAGTAGGTACTTTCAAAATTTTACCTAGTTTCTCAACATCAAACTCAATTTTCTTTTTATTTACTTAAGTTAGAAATCTTCCCTTGTTTAACTTGAAATTTTGCACAAAATTCATCCATAGCCACGGGATATAGCACATTATTAGAAGCAGTAGATAACATATACTCCCACCCTTGAAATTTGATTAAATCGAAGAATTCTAAAAACCTAGCCTTCTTACACCATGTACTATCAAGTCTGTGACCAGTAATGTAGACACTTATTTGTGTCTCCCCAAAACCAAACCCGGTGATGAGTACCTTTCACGTCGAATCATAATCGAATGAAGTGAAAGTGTGGAAAGTCTAGTGTTGCGGATAGTTTTAATTCCTTTTCTCTTCTCTCTGTTTTTGAAAACTTATTTTAAGAAAACAGCCAATCCAGTTTATTTGGTCCATGATATGGGTCCAATAGTAGTGTAGTTGGATGGGGCTTAACAAGAGCTTTCCAACGACATATTATAAGCCCAATTCCGATGAATATTGAGGAAGCTATGGCCAATTTACTAAACTGGGCCCGGTTTGAGCCTTATATGCGGCCCGATGATCTAGAGGAGGGCCTAATATGATTTATCATTCCTGAATGGTTTTAGTCTTCTAGATTCTTCTAGAAGGTTCTTTTCATTCCTAATTCAATTAGCATTGATAAATTGACTTTTGTTGACTTTTCAGAGTTTTAATTAAAATCAAATAGCATTTTCGAGGAAATTATATGATTTTATCCTCCAGTACGGCAAACTTATCTGATTTTCGAAAACGCGTTAAAAACAGGCTTGGCGCCTGACTCCAGGCATTGGCGCCTGGAACCAGGCCTGGCGCCTGGCGCTAGGGATGGCAATGGGTCGGATCTGGACCGGGTCCAGATGGACCCGGATCCAGATCCATTTTTCAACCTTGGATCCAGATCCGCCCCGGATTCGTTGGGTCCATAAAATGAGGACCCAGATCCAGATCCGACGGATCCAACGGATCCGGGTCCGAATCCGGGTCCAAAACGGGTCTTGCACGTTTTGCCTACTTTTTTCAAACAAATTTAATAAAAACGCATTTCAACCAAGTTCAATGCATAAATTAGAGTTATACAACTAAAAATACAATGTAACACACATTATACATATTGTCTTTGAAAAAAAAAAATCCAAACATAAAAAAAAGTACGATGTTACAAATGACCAAACAAAAAAAAAATAACAATGGTGATTCCGATTTGAGCATCCAATATCCATATTCCGAAAGGACTAATCTTCATCACTACTAATATCATCAACATCCTAAAATAAAGAAACAAAACAAACAAAGAAAAGAATTAGTAATTGGCAAAAACTAAATTATACTTCGTATCAATCATATGTCTTAATATTAATAAATAATAATTTATAAACCTTACCATATCAATTATATCCACCTCTTGTACATCATTATCATTATCATCCTCCCGATCTTCGGTTATAGTTGAACATGAAAGTGATCCTTCAAAAGAGCCTATCATAAATAAAATAAAATAATTTACTTTGTATATTAGAATTATAAGTGTAATCTATAATAAAGTAAGAGAAAAAAAAACTAAGTAAAACATTACCCTTTACATCATCGACCATCCAACTTTGTAAGCACATCAAATCTTCTACGGTTTGAGAATGAAGTCGAGAACGGTGAGCACTAACCACTCTTCCACCCATGCTAAATGCACTTTCCGATGCAACCGAAGATACGGGAATTGCAAGAATATCTTTGGCAATTTTTTTCAAAGTTGGATAGTTTTGATCTCTACCCCACCATTTAAGAACATCAAATTCATTATCCTCCAGCAATGTGGCACTCTCAAAGTATTGTTCTACCTCACTCCTCAAAGGTGTTGTTCTAACTTTTTGTCTCTTTGATCTAGCAAAATCATCTTCATCATCACACTCATCAAAGCCTCTCTTTAATGGTGATTGTCCTACTACTACCTCATTCTTATTTTGAAACTCAAGGACAAGATTATCAAGGGTCCTTCTTATTCTTGCCATTTCACTATGGGCATCACTTCCATACAATTTTCCAAAATAATGAGCCACACAATCCATTTTATTTCTAGGATCTAAAATGGCAGCAATAGCCAAAATCCCATTAATATGTGACCAATATTTGTCAATTTTTCAACCATACTCTTAGCCATTGTCCTAATAACCTCATTATTATCAGTTTGCACCCACCGATTCAAAGCAAGTCTTATCTCACAAATAATTCGAAAAAACAAATTAGCAGTTGGATGATTTCTTATAGAAAAAACCTTAGTGGCCTTGTAGAATATTTCCAACTTTTGACAAACAAGAGTAGCCATAGTCCAATCATCATCACTAGGAATAGAAAACCTAAGCCTTTTATTTAAACGCTTCAACTTATGAAAGACATCCTTAAAAGGCAAACTAGATTCAAGCATCAAGTAAGTAGAATTCCACCTAGTTTTACAATCAAGACCCACTCTTTTAGGTTTATTCACATTCAAAAGACGACAAGCTTCCTCAAAATTTTCAATTCTTTTCGGGGTAGACATCCAAAATGCTATACACTCTCTTACTTTTCCAATTGCATGATCAATCACTTCTAAACCATCTTTCACAATTAAGTTTAGAATATGAGCACTACACCTCATGTGCAAAAATTCACCATTTAACACCAAGCAACTACTTTCTAGTTTCTCCATCAATACATTAATCATTGCATCATTTGTGGTACAATTATCAACAACAACGGATGAAATTTTGTTTTCCAAAGAATATTGAGACAAACTATCTAATAGAATCTTAGCAATAACCCCCTTCGTATGTGGACAAGGCACAAAACAAAACCTACATCCAAAATAAACATACCAAATACATGAATAAAAGCTATAACATTTAGCTATTATCACAAATAATAGCACAGTTCAAATAGCCAAAAACTAAATGATAAATATGGACGTTGCATTATATATACATTAATATTAGAAATAAATTGATTAGACAATTACCTTAGTGTTCGATTATGCAAATTCCATTTTTGATCAATGAAATGTTAAGTCACAGCCATGTACCCCTTTTTTTGGTTGGAGGCGGTCCACATATCAGTTGTTATTGCCACCCTACTATCATTGGCCTCTAAAAAAACCTTAAGAGAAACTCTTTCATTGTCGTACATTTTCATCACATCACTTCTCAATGTGTTCCTTGAAATCATTTTAAAATTTTCATTTAAGCTCTTCACAAAACTCCGAAATCCAATATGATCAACAATAGACAAAGGATACTCATGTATTACTACCATCTTAACCAACTTTTGCCTTGAAACATCTTGATCAAAAAGAACTTTCTTTTGCTTTTCCTTAACGGACAAAGAAGAAGTCCCATCAACTTCAGTCTTAATCTTCAATTGTGATTGACCAGCGGCAAGATTCAAATGCTTTCCCGAGCATACTTTTTTAGCATGCTTAAGAAGGTGAGATGTTCCTGAATTTCCAGTGTAAGAGAGCATACTTTTACAAAACTTGCAAACTGCCTTTTGTATACCATTGATTTTAGTCAGATCAAAATAGTCCCATGCTTCAGAAGTTAGTTTCTTATTTTTCTTAATACTACTAGACTCACTTTCTTTAGTAGTATCATTTTCGACCTCAACAAAACCCTCAAATTCTCCTTCCTCTTCTTCCTCTTTATCCGAAGGGACCATAAATGGTTCATCATTACTATCTTTAAAATTTGATTGTGCTTCCATAAACTGAAATTATTATAAAGGATAAAATCAGTAATATAATTCTATTAAAAAAAATCAGAAATATAATTCTATTAAAAAAGAATCAGAAATAAAATTAACTTAGAATTGTAATGTACTAAAAAGCGAGAGTTGATAATACGTGCTAATTATGTAGCTTAGAATTGTAATGTGCAAGCCCCAATCATTCGCTCACTCACTGTAACGCTTCATACATTATAAAAATGAACAAAACAAACTATTGCTGACTTGCTGAGGCTAAACAGATTCAATCACGCTAATGAATAAGCTGCTTTACTTCACAGTTACTTCACATACAAATTCCCATTATCATTGCTAAGTTCTTCTATAGTTGATAAACTGACATTGTGCAACCAAATTGGCAGCAAAAACATGCACAAATAGCCCACGAAATTTAGAATTTCATCAAATGACATACAAATAAACCCACAACTCCACAAGGCCATGAATTGAATCAACATCACAAATAAACCCACTAATTTCGTCAACAACACAAATAAACCCACGAATTTCATCAACTGAAATGCAAACTTGTACAAATTCATCACAAACAAATCTGAACTACTACTTTAGTTTATTTGCTCATACAAAGTAAACAAGTAAACAACAAAGAAACTAAAAAGAGGAGGGAATACGGGACTTACAGCAATGAAGGGAGATCGCCACCGATCTAACAGAAGTTACAGAACTGATCGGAGATCGCCGCCGATCTGATGGAGTCATGGTTCGTGGAGAGTAGGCTAAGTGGTGGCTGGTGGAGATTTCCAGATTGGAGAAGGAATCTAGAGAGAGAAAATTAGGGTTTTTTTTTGTGGGTTGATTTCAATTTCTAATATGGGCCGAAATTTGTGAGTCACTTTGTGAGTCTTGTATAGCTGTACGCCTGTACACTTGTACTCTTGTACGTTTTTTCCAGCTGGACCCGGATCCGATCCGGATCCGTCGGGTCCAAAATTTGAGGACCCGGATCCGTGAAAAACGGATCTGGATCCACGGATCCGGGTCGGGTCCAGATCCACTGCCATCCCTACCTGGCGCTAGCCATTGGCGCCTGGCGCTAGTGTTGGTGTTTGGCGCTAGTTAGCCAGGGTTTGCGCCAGCTCTGTTTTTTGTGCGTCGGACTCTGTTTTGTTTATTTTATCTTTTTTGCTGATTTTCTCTATAAATAACGTATTAAAAACTCCGTTTTCATTCACCAGTTATCATCAACAGTCAGTTTTAATTAACATTCATCTACAATCAGTTTTCATTCAATTAATCCTCTCATTCTCTTAATCATTCATCAATTCTTTCTTTTCCTAAACTTTTTTTTACATACAAAATTCCGCATTCATTAGATCTAGAAACGCCTAGCCATATTCGAAGTTGCCTTTGCCCTAGACGTGAAAGGTTTAATTTCTGAGAGTTTGGTCCCAAATCTCTATTTCAATTATTTAATTGTTTTGATTATTATTTTCCTTGAAGTTACTAACGTGTGTATTTTGTTATTAGAAAGAGGTATGAGGCATCAAAGTAAGTGCTTTAATGGTTTTAATTGATGTTATGATGTAGAAATCATGTTTAAATTGTTGTTATGATATTCCTAGTATCATGTCTAGGGTATTTTTAATATTAGATATGATTGCTATGATGCCTTTTATTTTCCTCCTAATATTTATGACTGCTAGTATCATGTTGAAGGAGTTATGTCTTCGTCGTGTGCAATTACTAGATATATAATTGGATCAAATTATGGAGATAATTAAGTTCGTACATTTGGGTCGTCGTTTTGCCATAGCTAGAGGTACTAACGATCTTTGGACTAGTAAAATAGCCCAAAGCCCAATTGGACGGATCCTATAAGGTCACACAAAGGGGCTAGATCGAGCATTAGAGGATGAGGCCCATCACGGGCCTCATCACTCTAGGTGGCCGGCCATGTAGTGGATTAGAAGGAGTTTTGGGCTTCGTGCCCTAGTCTAATTATAATGAGATTATAAATAGACTAGGTGCCTAGGTTTGCAGTAAGATAAGCAATTAACTGATCAGTGTGATCAAACCCTAATTAGCAAACACGAAACCCAACCCCTCTCAAAGTCCTCTCTCTCACACGGCTCTCTCCTCCTCCATTGGCGCCGGTGGTGTGTCACGGTGGTGGTGGTTCGTGCGGTGGTCGGTTATCCGTAAAGGTGGTGATCGCGGTTTTCCTCAATCACTCGACCAATCTAGTATTGGTGGACGGCTCGTTCGAATCTCGTGGACTAAGTAGAGGAGCAACGCTTGGGGCTCTATTCTCTCCCTGATTTTCCTGTCGAATAGCTTCGTGGAATTCACGCGTCAAAGGTATGATTATGTGTCTTGTGTGTTATGCATGTGATTCTTGGGATTGGTACTTGATTGAATATGATTCATGTTTTTCCGCTGCGTAGTACCTATAAACTCCTACAGTGGTATCAGTTAGCCTCTTGCATGAACGCGCTTGATCATAATAATACGATTATTTGATGTCCACGTTAATTTTATAATCAATTAAGAGGGAGAAATTAATCTAATTATGGTTCAATTATTATATTTAATGTGATTAAACTTTTGGAATCGATTAAATGTGATTTAATTATGCTCAAAATAGCCATGAAGAGACCGAATTTTAGCCCTAATTGTTCGAAATTTTCGAACCCCCTCACCCTAATTTTCGAATTTTTCGAAAATCCTAGCCTTAAAAATTATGTTTTTTGTGCTTGATTTTGATTTAATTCGATTTATTTTATGATTCATAATTTTAATCGGATTGATTTATGCATAAAAGTGTTTTGTGTATGATCATCAATTTAATTTTAAAAGTTAGAATTAAATTGGGATTAATTTTATGAAGAATCCTAATTTTAAAGTTAAATGTGATTTAATTTTAATCTTTTGGATTGATTTAATTTAATTTTAATAAGTGTTATTTTAATTAAATTAAAACACAAAAAAAAAAGTTTTAGGTGGTCGGCAACCGCGGCTGGGTGGCGCAGCCACGGCGGCTGCCGACCAGGTGGCGGTCCAAGAGGGAGGGGAAGGGGAGGGCGGCGGTCTTGATGGCTGAGGCAGCAGCTGTGCAAGCGTTGCACGCTGCTGCCGTGGCTGCCTCTGCTGCTGGTTGCTACTGCCTTGCGGCAGTGGCTGCTGCAAAGCAGCCAGCCACCGTGGCTAGCTCCGGCTAGCCAACCACGGTGGCCAGCAACCGTGCAGTCACGGTTCTTTCAAAAAAAAAAATTTATCTTATTTTAAAAAATTATTTCAAGATAATTATGAATTATTTTGGGATAAAATCAGTTTTATTTTGGATAAGATAAAATATTTTGAAAATATGATCTTTTATTTTAAAAGATAAAATTGGTTTTATTTGGATAAAATCTTTTATTTTAGGATAAAATCAAATATTCAAAAGTTGTTATATTTGATATTATCCATATTTAAAGTTGTTAAATTGGTAATTATCCTAATTAAAGTGGTTAATTTTGGATAAGATTGATTAGGATATTCTGAGCATATTCCAAAAGGATAATAATTGATTTAAATAATGTGATTATCCCATAATTAGATTAGGATATAATTGATTTTAAATTTATTTGATTGGCTAATAATTAGGATAGAATCTCCTAAATTTGTTAGGATAATCATGAAAGATTAAATATGATTTATCTTTCTAGATTAAAATATGATTTGATTCTATCTCATGACTAAATTAAATATATGATATTTAATAAATGGTCATGAATAATATATGATATTATCTAATTATGATTAAAATATGAGATATTTTAGGAAATGCGTTGACTTTATTATGAACATTCGATGTTGTATTTTAGACAAGCATGTTGAGTGATTTATTATATGGCACTTTTATAATATATGATATTATGTTGCTATATATAGACTAGTATGGCCCATAGATTCTTAAATACGATCTGCGCATCGTGATGTATTTTTGTAATCTAAATACGGTCTGCGTACCGTTAAGTATTTTTGTAACTTTTATTTAAAGTAAATAGAATAGTTATTTAAATAGTGTTAGCCCAAAGAAGCCCATGAAGTGAAGGCCCAAAGGAGCAAGGTGGATGGAGATCCATGACGATTCAAGTGGGAGCTTTTTCATTTCTAGTTTTCTTAGGACTAAGGGGCCATACTATGTCATGATTTATTGCATTAGTAGATCATGCATGTTAGATTTTATTTATGTTGATTGATGATGCGCTAGAGTTCACTAAATAATCACAACATAATAAATCTAGATCCCAGAAATATTGAGATAGCTTTTCCAATTAAAAACCCGATGAAACCTTTGATATTTTATGATGGGTCATGCCTCAGCTGGGTGTCATATTATATCTTAGGGGAGTGGGGGTAAATCACGTTTTACACTTTTAATTGGTTATACTCAACAAGGTTACCTAAAGAGTTTAGAACCTTGAAGCTAAGGGTAATAATTAAGCATGTGATGATTAATTATTCAACCAAGAGTTACAAGAGTTGTAATCAGTAAAGAGTTTACTCACCTTGAAAATGTAATGTTTGATGGTAGGGCCTCAGTCCGGTCAATTATTGCACAAAAAAAGGATCTTGGAATCACTTAAAATTCAATTGGGATTAATTAATCATTTAATAAAGTATTTTAAAGTTACCAAATGAATGCGTTTATGGTACTTTAGTTTTAAATTAAACATAATTATTAAACTTTGCCTTATTTTGACATAGATGGGTAGCCGTAACCACAATGACAACAACGTTTACAACCTTCGACCATTCCTTGAGAAGGATAGGTTGACAGGGGAGAACTTTTCCACTTGGAAAAGAATGCTAAGACTTGTTCTGAAATCTGAGGGTAAAGAGGATATCATTGATACCCCATTACCAGGACCTCTGCCAGAAAATCCAACTGCGGCAGAGATCAAGAAGCACAAGGAAGCTCATGATAGAGCTATACCTATCACTTTCTTAATGTTTGCTACCATGGAGCCTAGTCTTCAAAAGCGTTTTGAGGACCAGGATGCCTACTCAATCATGCAAGAACTCAAAGCTTTGTTTAAGAAACAAGCTAGAGTTGAAAGGTATGAGCTCCATCGTGAGATTCTAGATTGTAGGATGGAGAAGGGAGCCACAGTTCATGATCATGTTTTCAAAATGATCGGCCTAATTCAAAGTATGGAAAACTGGGGCACCCATACAGTGATGATTTGGCAACAGACATCATTCTCCATTCACTACCAGAAAGTTTTAACCAGTTTATCATGAATTTTAACATGACTGCCACTGCAAAGACTATGAATCAATTGCATGCAATGTTGGTTAGTGCTGAGAAACAAATCCCTAAGGAACCTAAGAAGGAAGTTCTTATGATTCAAAAGGGAAAGGGGTTCAAAAATAAGGGGCAAAGGGCTAGTGCCAAGAGCAAGGGAAAGCAAGTTGCCAAGGCTCCTGAAAAGCCTAAGACGACTCCAAAGCCCAAGGTTGCAAGTGAAAGTGAATGCTTTTACTGCAAGAAGAAGGGGCATTGGAAGCGAAATTGCCAGAAATACCATGACTTCCTCAAGAAGAATGGAGCATCAACCTCAGGTATAATGTTAGAAACATTTAACTTTCACTTAGGTATGTGATACCAAGTTGCAGTGCTTAACATAGTGATGTTGCGCAGGAACTGCAAATAAGTGAAGCTAGCAAGGAAATGGAGCTTGAAGGTTCACTAAAAGTATTTGAGTGGCCAGAGATAGCTTCATAGTTTTAAATTTTGATTAGTTTATCATGATTTTAGAACAATTTCCAGTTTTGATGAGACAATATTTCGGTTTTCTTATTTTGAATACTGAATTTGGTTTACTTGGCTTGGACAAGTGTTGATCCATGACCAAGGTAATAAATTTTTTTCATTTTTGCTAGATATGAGTTAATTTTGTTTTATAACATTGATATAAGTAGATCACAAAATAAGATTTAGATGATTCAAAATACACTTACTTATAACAAAGTAAGATTGGGTCACATAAACCATTTGCACATCCAAAGTTTTGGATGGACTCTCATTCTTATATGATTATGAATCACTTGAGAATTAGAAGTCATGCTTGATGACCAAGTTGCCTTTTAGTAGAAAGGGTACAAGGAAGCTAAAATGACCTTTTGGTACTCATACATATGATGTATGTGAATCAATAAGTTCAAAACTAGCAAAGAGATTTAACTATTTCATTGGTTTTACTAATGATTTAAGTAAATACATCGATAATTACTTAATGAAGTAAAGCATTGGAAACATTGAAATGTTCAAAATTTCCAAATGAAATGTAAAATCAGTTTGAGATAAACAATTTAACACCACAGTATGATTGTTGTGATAAATATTTAGCTCAAAAAGGATTGATCATCTAAAGGGAATTGTTGAATTAATTCACAATCCAGAAACATTACAATTAAATTGTATGTTTATGAAGAAGGAATCAAACTTTGCTTGCCATTGTTCGATCCAAGATTTAATGATTTACAAATATCGTTTTGAGGATATGCATTAAAACAACAACAATTGCGAATACACTAAACAAGAAACTTAACCAAAGCAATAAGAAGAGATGTCATAAGAGTTATGATTTGGAAATGTTCCAAAAGTTATCTTTCCTAAACAGGATTAAGGGTTATGAAATCAATGTAAAATGTTTACAAAGATAACATAATACACCTTAAATCAGAAAAGTAGTTCTTCATGGGTCTTCTCATGGAAACTAAGAGGTATTATTCCTACAATCGCGTAGAAACAAAGTGTTTGTTGCTCGCGATAGTGTCTTTATAGAAAGAATGTCTTCTTACAAAGCCAAGTGGGAGTAAAGTTAGATCTTGATGATCTTGATGAGATTCAAGACGAGCAACAAATGGATGTGGATAACACTACATCAGAGACGAAGGCATATGAAATCAGCTAATCTGATAAACCATGTGTCGAAGCAAGCTAATTCAACTAGCGAGGCTTCTATCGTCCCACTAGAATGAAAGACTTCAAAGAGTTGAAGAGAATAATTTTATTGTCGCTCATACCTATCGTAGGTTACTTGGGATCAAAACAAACAGTTTGTTGAAATTCTGAGAAAAGGTGGATTCTAAAATTTTCCTATTAAAATGGTTAGAATCCATGGCCTACAAGCAAGCTTTGGACAAATGCCAACTCAGGAAATGGCTTAAAGCCATGAAATCCAGTATGGACTCCATGTTTGTAAAAATGTGTTAGTCCATAATAGTCTTACAAATAGGGTCAAACCTATTAGTTGGGTAAGCCTATTCGAATTATTCTAGTTATGGATATCAAAATCACTTTCATGAAATGTTCTTGATGGTGAGAATGTATATGATACATCCTAAGAGTCTTGAAATCCAGAAATTCCTAGAAATTTTTGCAAACTTCAGAAATTCATTTTATGGATTGAAGTAAGCATTAAAGAGTTGGAACATTCGTTTTGATTAGGCAATCAAACAGTTTGATTTCCTTAGTAGAACGAAAGAATTCTTGTAGAGACAAGAAGTTTAGTGGGAGAAATTGGTCTTTTTAGTCTAGTATGTAGTTGACATACAGTTCATATGAAATGATATATCAATGCTTGAATAAGTCAAGCAATGGTTAGAAAGATTGTTTCAATATGATAGACTTAGAAGATGTTGAGTACACATTGGGAATTAAAATCCATGAAGTGAATCTTGAAGAATGACTGGAATGAATCGAGAGACTTATGTTGATGAGGATCTTGACGAGTTCATGAAGCAAGACTCTAAGATAGGATATCTTCCCATATTTCATGATAATAAACTCAGTAAGACTCAGTGCCTTCAAAATCTAATAGAGTTGAGATGTATGGATAGTGTACCTTATTCTTTTGCAAAAGGTTCATTATATGTGCCATGAAATGTACAAAGCAAGATGTTGCATATGACTTGTACATATGTAGCAGGTTTCAAGCAAATTCAGAATAAGCATACACAGAATTACCAGGAACAAATCCTTGAGTACTTGAGAAGCACTAAAAAGAACTCTTCTAGCTATTGTAATTTAAGCAAGTTGTCAAAAAGGTTACACAAATGCAAGTTTTCCAAACAGGCAAGATGATTCTAGATGGTGATCTAAATGCATGTTTGTGTCTGGATGGAAAAGGACAGTGAGCTTGGAGAGTTCAAAGCAGAGCACTGTTGCATACTCGATGTCAGAATATGTGTATTAAACTATAGTCAGATAGTTACAGAGGAAGTTCGGATTAAAATGTCATGTGACTAACAGGTCACCTTTGCCCAAAACAAAGGAGCCAGAGTCACATCACAAATCCAAACAAAAGGATATGAGATATCACCTCAATTATGAGATCATTGACCAGCGGAAGGTCGTGTTCTGCAAAGTTTTATTATGAGTGAGAAATCACTAAACCCCTTCCATGGACTAAGATATGAGAGTCATATTAAAGTCTTAGGATTGAAGCAAGTTATGTAATTTAAGTTGTATATGTTTTGAGAAAGCATATTACATGAGAAATGCATTAATTTGCAGAATTATGTTTAAAATAGAAATTATTATTTCTCTTATTTAATTATGGTTTTGGAAATTAAATAAAATGTCCAAAATAATTATGAATTGATGGGCTCATCAGGTTGATGACCTGGTGAATTGAAACCCCACAGGTGAACAAAATTCATATATTATTTAAAGTTCCTAGTTCGAGATCATTAAAGTGGACATAAATGATTTCAGTAAATGAAGTAGCATGTAAGATTGATTGGATAGCGCAGTTTCATGGACTATAGGGGCATAGTGATGCTCGGTCAATCACTTGGATATGCATGAATGATGCATGATCGAACTATTGACCTACTTTAAGTTCAAGTATAGAGCTTCCGTATATATTATTGGATTCCTTTGACATGAGTGGAACATTGATTTCATTCAATGGATGTTGTGACTGTGGTACACTCAAACGTCTAGCCGTAACTGGAGATTATAAAGGGTGTTTCCCGGTTATTTCAGAAGTTGAGTGGGAGTCATGTTACCACAAGATTGGATAGAGTCTACATATTAAATTAGGAAATGTGTCATGGCCGCTTGAAGAGGGAGAATTCAGAAAATACGTGGCCGCGTTCAAATGCATTACACAGTAATCATTGGGTTTTGTAATTCTAACTCAGATTTCAAGAAACGATTTGTAGATTAATATGATCTCGACATGTGATGCAATCATATTATCAAATCGACACATATATTGACTTAAGGAATTTGAATATTGCACCCTTGTCTCAGACAAGTGGGAGATTGAAGGAGTTATGTCTTCGTCATGTGCAATTACTAGATATATAATTGAATCAAATTATGGAGATAATTAAGTTCGTACATTTGGGTCGTCGTTTTGCCATAGCTAGAGGTACTAACAATCTTTGGACTAGTAAAATAGACCAAAGCCCAATTGGACGGATCCTATAAGGTCACACAAAGGGGCTAGATCGAGCATTAGAGGACGAGGCCCATCACGGGCCTCATCACTCTAGGTGGCCGGCCATGTAGTGGATTAGAAGGAGTTTTGGGCTTCGTGCCCTAGTCTAATTATAATGAGATTATAAATAGACTAGGTGCCTAGGTTTGCAGTAAGATAAGCAATTAACTGATCAGTGGGATCAAACCCTAATTAGCAAACACGAAACCCAACCCCTCTCAAAGTCCTCTCTCTCACACGGCTCTCTCCTCCTCCATTGGCGCCTGATATGTCTATTTTATATAGTATTTTACCCCCGTCCCTTGGTCGTTATTAGTAGTGTTTTTGGCTCTTTCGGGCCACTTTTATTACTAATTTGTGTGTTCTAGCGTTTTCGTAGTTTTAGTTGTATTTTACAGGAAATTGCACTCTTGGAGCATTTTCCCGGGCTTTATTGGATCGACTACGGAAGCTAGAAGGACACGACCACTTTTGGAGCCCAGGATCGGTGAGAGCCGGTGATTAAGGGCTCGGTAATTAGGATCACGAGGCATTTGGACCAAGTATTCGATACCCGAGAGGAAATCCGGATTGGGCCGAGAAATCTAGCCCAATCGAAGTCCAAGCCTCGAAGAAGAAGACCGGGCCCGATCGGGTGAGCGTAGGCTCGATCGGGCGCGGCATGCCAGCAATGGGTGCTGTAAAAAGGCGGGCCCGATCGGGCGGCCCTTCGCCCGATCGGGCGCGTGTTTCTGGAAAGGCTCTTTTGTCGAGCAATTAGTTTCTAATTAGGAGTTGTTTTAGTTTTGTTTTAAATACGTTTTGTGCGGAATAATTAGGGGTCTCTTCTCTTGGACCACTTCTTCTTCTCTCAATCCCTCTTCTCTTAGACTTTATCTCTCTACTTAGTTTTCTCTCTCTTAATCTCTCTCTAAACTTTTGTTCTTAATTCTTTCATTAATTCCAGATTTATTTTGGTAACGATTTCTTTTCCCTTAATCTTAGTTATTTATTTTATTCCTTTCACCATGATTTATTTTATTGTTTTGATTAGTTTAGTTTTTAATATGTGTGAGTAATTTAATTTCTAGGGTTTATGGGGATCTAATAAATAATATGAAGGGGTAAATTATTGTTGTTAATTATCAATGCTAGATTAATTTCCTATTGATTGATTAAATGCTCTGTGACTAGATTAGGCCTATCTTTTATGCATGAGTTTGACAATATTGATTCAAGAATCGAGAGATGATAATTAATGTTTAGGTCTAGTTTCAATAGGCAGGTTAATTTATAAATGGTTAAGTCAAGACTCGAGAGATGAGATTTAATACCGATAAATTAATTGTGTGATTGTAATAAGTAGCGAGAGCCCTTTACAATCTGGTTAATTAATGCATTGATGATTGACTATTATTGATTATTGGTATTGCATGATTATTTCTTATTGGATTGTTTTAATGTTTTACAATTGCGGCTTGTAAAAGTATAGCAATATTAAATTGATGAATCGAGCAGATGTTAATTTGATATTAAAGGCTATTTTCAATAAGAACTTAGATCTAGTAAATTGCGAGAGCCTGTTAGATCTATGTTGATTAATAAATTGCGAGAGCCTGTTAATCATGTTATTTATGCAATGTCAATGATTGATTCCTATGTTTTACCCTGGAGTATTGTTTATTGGTGAACCTATACCCTAGATCCCTTTATATATTGTTTTCTCCCTACTCTTATTCTTTGTAGTTTAGTCTCATACTTAATTATAAATATTGGTTACTTAAATAATTTAGATTATAATAATTAATTGGAAGTAAAAAGACTTGTTTCCCTGTGGAGATCGACCCTACTTCCCTATCTACCTTAGTTAGTGATTTAGGTATTTATTTTTTATTAGGGGATACGACTTTACCCTGTCAAAATTTGGCGCCGTTGCCGGGGAAACGGTTTTATTTTTATTTCTAGTTATTATTAGAGTCTAGATTATTTTTAATTTATTATTATTATTATTTTTTAATTTTTTTTTTTTTTTATGAGTTGAAAATATCCATGCTTATGTCACTACAAGAATTATATAATTTTTATGCATCACCTAACTACTGTAGTTGTCAACGTCTTTGTCATGAAAATCCTGAATGCCCTCATAGTGAGTTTTTTGTGCGTGCTCCGGATGATTTTAGAGTCTTTCCGTATACATATGATCATATTCGGAAACGATTAGTTGCTAATGAAAGTTATTGGAAGGCTCTTGATGAAAAAGTCTATGGACACTATAATAATATGAATGTTATTGAGGATGAAGAACCATCGGTTATAGAATTTGTGGTTGAAAAATCATTGGTTGACGAATCAGTGATTGAAAAATCATTAGCTGTAGAAACGGTGGTTGGTAATTCCTTTGTTGATGATGAGGTTATTTGTGAGGGTAAAATTTTAAAGTCATTATTGGATGATAAAGACAATGACTACCTCCATGTTCGTTATATTAATTCTAAATTTTTAGCGGAGGAAGTAGAAGGTTGTGGTGTATTTTCATCCCCCTCTTTTGATTTTTCTTTCTACCTTGAGTTCTCTTTATATACTCCTAACTTTTCCTTTGTAGGGATAAATGTGCTTGCTATTAAGCCCTATATAGTGCTTAATGAAATGTTTGCAGGAGCGTTTGATAAGTTACTCAAGGCATTGAATTCTTCCGATTGAGAGAAGGAGTATGGTCGAGCGGGACCTTGATAAACTAGCGCTTTGCGGGAGGCAACCCGTATTTTGTTGATTTTTATTTAGTTTTTTATTTATTTAATTGTTTGTGTGTTTTCTTTTTGTTTTGTTTTAGAGAGGTAGAGGAGAGTATATCTTATATTTGTGGGAGTGTGATTTTGTGCAGAGATACTAGAAAAGTTGAGAAAAGATCGAAGGGCTAAAGGAATCCCGGAGCAATTAGCAGCAGCAAGCTGCCCCGTCAAATCAGTAGCACGGGCCCGATCGGGCAGAGCTCGCCCGATCGGGCGCGCGTACGCGTCAGCAAACTTAGTCAACTTTGACAGGCTATAACTTTTGCGTTTCTTATCCGATTTTTGCGTGTGACCTGTCGTTGGAAATCTATTCAAGTCTAGTTTCCAATGCAATTGGAATAACTGCATTATCATTTATATATCAAAAGTTATGATCAGAATAGTGCACCTGACTCAAATTTGAACTTTTTCCCACTAACACTTTGTTTCTTTCTTGCCCAATTTTGTTCCAAAGAGATGTATTGCAATCCTCGAGAATTTGGTGACATTGATGTGGTGATGATGAAGAGTAGTCACCTTGACTACTAGCTTCCCTTTAAGACAATGAGGACATTGTCTGTTTAGCTTGGGGGGAGGTTCTCGTGTTCGTATGGTACATCTTTCACTCTCTCTCTTCTCTTTTTACTTTTATTTTTCTTAGTACAGATTTTATTGCTTTCTTAGGTTAGTTTTATTCCAATGAATTATGAATCATGCTTTCCTGTGCCCCTTGATGAAAATTTTTCGAAATTGTTTTGATTCTTGGTTATTGATGATAAATATTGTGGATTAGTTGATCATGATTTGATGTTTGATTGCCTTGAAACCTTAACATGCGTCAATTTTGTCCAACTACTTGTGAATATAGTGCTTGACTAGTTGATTTGGTAAGGAATGTGTGATAGTTCCATAGTTCCTGATATGTCAATGAATTTGAGTATTGGTTTGCAACTACTAGTAATGTTTATATGATTCATTATTATGCACATTGTGGAGGACGAAGGTATTTGTTCTTTTAGGTAGCCTCCAGACATTGTAGATACATTTGTTCCCTTCTTGCTACCCATGTTGTTGCCTTGACTTTTTGTTGTTTATTAGCCTTATTACAAGCCTATTTTGCCCCATTGGTTACTAGTCCCAAGCTTGGCTTGGGGGAGCTATTAGTGAGTGAGGTGAGAGAGTTTGTAGTGTGCTTACTATTTGCACAACTTGGGTGGGGTTTGAGAAGTTGTTTTGTTGTTATTCATGTTTATTTTTGATGAGTATGAGAGTTATAATTTTCTTGAAAAAAAAAATAAAGCATGATGTTATGAAAAAATAGAAGTTCAAAGAAATAAAAAATGTGAAAAAAATAAGTGAACTTCAAGAGAAAAAAATGTTCAAATGTTCTAGTTGGAGGTTGATCAAAGAAAAATAATTCTGATCCTCAATGAAAAAAATTCAAGTTTGGAAAATAAGTTTGTTTATTCACTCTACTTCTTCATTATTATATCTTATGAGTGAAATTGTAAGTGTTGGGATTATTTATTATGATTGGAGTTTAGTTGGTTGATGTTAGAGTTGGTTATGTAGGAGATGTATGATCATTATTTATTTTGATCATGGGTTTTATTAGGATATGGCTCCTTTAAGCATAGCTTCTCTCTCACTTATTCCCAAATTTATCTTACCCTTTACCCTAGCCTTACATTACAAGCTTTAAAGACCTTCCGACCTTTGTGCATAGAATTGTATGAATGTGAAAGTGTTGTTTATCAATGCAAGTTATGATTTGGCATATTTCGAGTCGACTAGTAGGATTGAGCGTTCATTGTTTTATACACACAAGAGTGTGAGTTGGGAGGGCATTGTTCACATTAAAGGGGTTGGATGGAGAGCGATCGAGTACATCTTTTACTCGCCACATAAATGAGAGTTGAGTGTGTGAGCACTAGTCTTGAATTCTATATGCTCTTGTGGTTTGCTCTATTTGTCAATTGTTAGGGAAGATTGGTAGTTAGACGGATTTGATTGATTGACTTTGATACTTATTTGTCGGATTTACCTTGAATTGTATTTATTGGTTTGAAATGTATTTGGGGTGAAGTTTTGATTTATTTATTCATTGCTTTGCTTAGGGACAAGCAAAGGTTTGGCTTGGGGGAGTTTGATATGTCTATTTTATATAGTATTTTACCCCCGTCCCTTGGTCGTTATTAGTAGTGTTTTTGGCTCTTTCGGGCCACTTTTATTACTAATTTGTGTGTTCTAGTGTTTTCGTAGTTTTAGTTGTATTTTACAGGAAATTGCACTCTTGGAGCATTTTCCCGGGCTTTATTGGATCGACTACGGAAGCTAGAAGGACACGACCACTTTTGGAGCCCAGGATCGGGGAGAGCCGGTGATTAAGGGCTCGGTAATTGGGATCACGAGGCATTTGGACCAAGTATTCGATACCCGAGAGGAAATCCGGATTGGGCCGAGAAATCTAGCCCAATCGAAGTCCAAGCCTCGAAGAAGAAGACCGGGCCCGATCGGGTAAGCGTAGGCTCGATCGGGCGCGGCATGCCAGCAATGGGTGTTGTAAAAAGGCGGGCCCGATCGGGCGGCCCTTCGCCCGATCGGGCGCGTGTTTCTGGAAAGGCTCTTTTGTCGAGCAATTAGTTTCTAATTAGGAGTTGTTTTAGTTTTGTTTTAAATACGTTTTGTGCGGAATAATTAGGGGTCTCTTCTCTTGGACCACTTCTTCTTCTCTCAATCCCTCTTCTCTTAGACTTTCTCTCTCTACTTAGTTTTCTCTCTCTTAATCTCTCTCTAAACTTTTGTTCTTAATTCTTTCATTAATTCCAGATTTATTTTGGTAACGATTTCTTTTCCCTTAATCTTAGTTATTTATTTTATTCCTTTCACCATGATTTATTTTATTGTTTTGATTAGTTTAGTTTTTAATATGTGTGAGTAATTTAATTTCTAGGGTTTATGGGGATCTAATAAATAATATGAAGGGGTAAATTATTGTTGTTAATTATCAATGCTAGATTAATTTCCTATTGATTGATTAAATGCTCTGTGACTAGATTAGGCCTATCTTTTATGCATGAGTTTGACAATATTGATTCAAGAATCGAGAGATGATAATTAATGTTTAGGTCTAGTTTCAATAGGCAGGTTAATTTATAAATGGTTAAGTCAAGACTCGAGAGATGAGATTTAATACCGATAAATTAATTGTGTGATTGTAATAAGTAGCGAGAGCCCTTTACAATCTGGTTAATTAATGCATTGATGATTGACTATTATTGATTATTGGTATTGCATGATTATTTCTTATTGGATTGTTTTAATGTTTTACAATTGCGGCTTGTAAAAGTATAGCAATATTAAATTGATGAATCGAGCAGATGTTAATTTGATATTAAAGGCTATTTTCAATAAGAACTTAGATCTAGTAAATTGCGAGAGCCTGTTAGATCTATGTTGATTAATAAATTGCGAGAGCCTGTTAATCATGTTATTTATGCAATGTCAATGATTGATTCCTATGTTTTACCCTGGAGTATTGTTTATTGGTGAACCTATACCCTAGATCCCTTTATATATTGTTTTCTCCCTACTCTTATTCTTTGTAGTTTAGTCTCATACTTAATTATAAATATTGGTTACTTAAATAATTTAGATTATAATAATTAATTGGAAGTAAAAAGACTTGTTTCCCTGTGGAGATCGACCCTACTTCCCTATCTACCTTAGTTAGTGATTTAGGTATTTATTTTTTATTAGGGGATACGACTTTACCCTGTCAGCGCCGGTGGTGTGTCACGGTGGTGGTGGTTCGTGCGGTGGTCGGTTGTCCGTAAAGGTAGTGATCGCGGTTTTCCTCAATCACTCGACCAATCTAGTATTGGTGGACGGCTCGTTCGAATCTCGTGGACTAAGTAGAGGAGCAATGCTTGGGGCTCTATTCTCTCCCTGATTTGCCTGTTGAATAGCTTCTTGGAATTCACGTGTCAAAGGTATGATTATGTGTCTTGTGTGTTATGCATGTGATTCTTGGGATTGGTACTTGATTGAATATGATTCATGTTTTTCCGCTGCGTAGTACCTATAAACTCCTACACATGTTAGGGTTAAAGATTTGATTTTTATTGCTTAGTGACATGCTAGGGTTTGTTATTAATCTTGTTAGTATCATGCCTAGGATCTTGCTATTATTATGCTTTAATATTAACATGAACATGATTATGATTATAATTGTTATAATTTAAGATGATTACGAATATTATGAATATTATTATTTCGATGGTGATTATTTTATTTATGATAATTATTTTAATTATTATTAATATGATGATTATTATTATGTTTCTTGATTATATTTATTGTTATTGCTTGATCACACATTTTATGCATGTTTAAAGGGAATTAGTACTTGTAATCACGCTTAATAAGATATTTAATAATCTTGTTAGGGTTAATTTGATTATAATTTCAAGTGATCGCCAATGATAGTTTATGTGTGCATTGTATTCAACCAACATAGATAAACAGGTTTAGGGTAATCCTATTGATTGCATGTTAGTCAGAAAGCGCACATGAATACAATCAGAATAAAGTAGAGGCCTATTATTAGGGCAGGTTCAATCTCTTTTAGGTTGGATTTGTACCTTCATCCCCGAACCCTTATTTGGTTCTAGACCTTATGGAGTTGACGATCTCATGGATCGTTAAGGGGTGTAACCTTCACCCTGTGAACGGTTTACAAGTTCCTAAAACTTGTTGGCGACTCTTTTGCTCTATCTTCTTCCCTTTTGGACGCCACCGTACTTTAGTGTATGATCACAGTGGGGTTCAAGCTAGGGGTTAACGCTTGAAATATTCCCTACAAGTAACATACCTTCCCGCGCTTGCAAGAAGTTCCACTTGGTCATCATCTGCATCAACCTCTTCTTCCTCTTCCTCTACAAAGGCATCCACTTCACTTTCTCCCTGATTCTCTTGTTCTTCCTGATTTTCCTCTTCGCCTTGATTTTCCCCTTCGCCTAGATTTTCCCCCTTTTCGAACCCATCAACTTCCTCAATTTCCTTTTCAAGTGACTTTTCTTTCTCCTTTTTCTGTTTCCATTGACGCAATTTATCGAGTACACTTGAAGTACTGTACTCTTCTTCAACATTCTTGCTCTCAACTTCCTTAGGGTTTGATGGTAAAGGTTTCGGGTTTTCAGAGGGTTTGGGAGAATCAGAGGTACTTTTGGTTGATTTTGGAGAAGGTTTATAATTCACCATTGCTAAAGGTGAAGTTTCTTCTTGAATGGTGTGTTCGGTGTTTTGGGAATTTTCAGAAGAAACGATTTCTGCAATGATAACTGTAGACACCTAAAAATGTCTCCCCAAAACCAAACCCGTTGATGAACACCTTTCACCACCATTATTGGTCGAGTTGAGTATTTAATCTTTGGAGTGCTTAAATCCATGTTCTATCCAATATATTTCATGAACCAATCCAATTTCTAGCTCATTTCCCTAAACCATAACCTATTTTCCACTTTTCGTGTCCACATCGCAAAACTGAGAGAAACTGATTTTATGGCTATAAAATTTTGATCCAATTATTATTTTGTTGGATAGGACTTTAAATAATCTTTCCAACCATATATCATAAGCCCAATTCCGAGCTATAACGAAAAAGATATGAGCAAAACACTAAACTCGGCCTAAAACCGACGCCCTTCCAATAAAACGACCATATCTTAAAATCTACATATCATTTTGACTTAAGTCTAATTGGGTTGGAAATTAGACTTGATAATCTTTCCAATGATATATTATATTCCTTATTCCGAGTTACGGATCAAAAGTTATGATTATTTTAAAAACGGGTAAAAAACTGAAATTACCGCGCAGCAGCAAAAATGCCGCGACGCGGCAAAAGCTGACGTGTCACGGGACTTATTCCCTGACACGGTGCCCATTTTTGTAATTCTGCACAATTTTCTCCTGTTTCAAGGGATTTTGCACCGTGTTATGGTGCAATTTCCCGTGTCACAGTGCCCATTCCGTGACACAGGGATATTTCGTGTAATTTCCGCGTACTTTTTACACCGTGACATGGCATACTGCACTGTGCCACGGTGGACAATGCCGTGTCACGGAATTTCTTCCCGTGTCACGGTGCACATCCCGTGCCACGGGATTGCTCCGTGTTTTCTCCGCGTAATCCCTAAACGCGTTTTCACTTCCCGTAACCTAATTATTTCCCGCGTCACTCAGTTTTTCCCCGTGTCACGGGATCTTCCCCCATCTGACGGTGCCTGCCACCGTGTCACGGTGCTCTTTGCCGTGAAACGGTATTATTTTTTAGGGTTTTTATCTTTTTAGGGTTCCGCGTGTTCCCTCTGCTCATTTTCCCTATAAATAGGACCCCCCTTTCTGCAGTTCGGGGCAGCAACAATCATTCTCTCTCACCTTACACCAAAAATCATTCTCTTCTCCCTCTTTAACCTAATTTCTAGCCTCCTTATTCTTTCATAACAATTCCCCTAAGCACTCCAAGGAGTCTATACTTAACCCGAGGTTCTGTCCTTAAACCAAGGCGTGAAAGGTACAAATAACTGAGGGTTTGGACCAAATCAACTCTACTTTTTATTTAATTTAATTTTCATTTACTTTATATTTTTATTGAAGTTACTAACAATTTATTCATGATGTAGCAATTTAAAGGAACGCGCGGAATGTAAGTAATTAATTAAATTAATTACTCTTATTTTATTTTAATATTGCTAGTATCATGATTAGGTTATTTTATATTTAATTTGACTAACGCTATTATTGTTGAATTGCTTCCAATATTGATGTTATTCTATTATTTTTATGATCACTATATTGCATGTTTAAAGGGAATATGTAATTGAAAATCACGCTTAATAAGATAATTTGGACAACCGGTTTAGGTTCCTTTTAATCTTGTTAATTAATTCAAGTGATCACAAATATTTTAGAATTATATGTTGCATTAATAATCAACCAATTTAGCTTAATAATAGTTTGGAGCGAATTGAATATTTTGTTTGTATGCCTTTGAGATCGCAGGAATCACTTTTCACTATAAGAATCGAGTAGAGGCCAATACGGGCGAATGTGACTCCATGACTCACTTCGTACCATCATCCCCGATCCTCCTTTCATGGTTCCGAACCATATGGAGTTAGTAATCTCATGGATTATGAATGGGGTGTAACCTTCACGGGTCAATCGTTGTTGCTTTCATTGTCCCTTATTCGTGGTTGCCTTATAATGATCCGTGAATGGTTTACAAGTTCCTTAAAAACTTGTTGGCGACTCCCTACTTTCCTTGTCCCTAATCGTATACGTCAATTCCCACTTCCTATGAGTGCCAAGCATATTCACACATGCTTTTAACGTAGGCGCACTTTGAATGACGCCTACAATAACCATGGTGTTTGATTGTGATTTAGTTCTTGAGTTTTTTTACTGAAGAGGATGAATGTGATTTGAAAGTGGAGTGAAAAGGTGGGTGAAAGATGCTTTTTATATTTATTGAAGCGGTGCAAGGGAATTGAATGGTTTTACTGTTCAGTCATTAATTGAAACACATTCAATTAATTTGTAAAATCATTTGGCAGGATGTATTTTCAAAATTCACTTTCTTTCCAAATTCATTTAATTTCACAAATCATAACTTCTTTCTAAATATACACATATTGGAACACGGTTTAAACACATATGAACAGTATATTATTAATTGCTTACATAAATAAGTATTTTACTGAACTTACCTTTAGTAATTAACAATGGTGACACTTCAGCTATGTTTGTCACACCAAAGTTGCGCCAAAAGCTCTTTAAACTTTATTTACACTATTTTTGAATCGGCCATATCTTGGAACTTCAGAAGCAATCAAGTTAGCTTGATCATCCGAAGTTCCAATCTCAATTTCTCAAATCTTTCTCTGTTCAAGGGTTTGGTTAGAATATCAACAATTTGACTTTCTGTTTGACAAAATTCTAACTTAATATTCCCTTGTTCCACATTGTCTTTTAAAAAGTGATGCCTAATGTGGATATGCTTTACCTTTGAGTGTTGAACTGGATCTTTAGAAATACAAATAGCACTGGTATTGTCACAGTAAATAGGGACACATTAAAAAATAATACCAAAATCTCTAACCTGTTGTTTTATCCATAGAACTTGTGAGCAACATGCTGCTGCTGCCACATACATAGCTTCAGCTCTGGACAATGCAACAGTATTTTGCTTCTTGGAACCCCAAGAAACCAGACAAGGTCCTAAGAACTGAACCATACCTGAAGTACTTTTTCTGTTAACCAAGTCACCTGCATAGTCAGCATCAGTAAAGCTATTTAATTCAAATGAGTCACTTCTAGGATAGAAGAGACTCAAGTCATCAGTTCCTTTTAAGTTACGAAGAATTCTCTTTACTGCTACGAGGTGAGACTCCTTTGGATTTGCTTGAAACCTGGCACATAAACCTACACTAAAAGATATGTCAGGTCTACTTGCTGTCAAATAGAGTAAAGAGCCAATCATACCTCTATACATAGTTTGGTCTATGCAAGTTCCAGTTGGATCTTTATCCAATCTAGTTCCAATACCCATAGGAGTCTTATTGGTTTTTGCATTTTCCATCTTGTATTTCTTGATCAGTTCCTTGATATATTTTTGTTGATGGATCATGATTCCTTCTTTAGTTTGCTTGATTTGCAATCCGAGAAAGAAGTTTAACTCTCCCATCATACTCATTTCGAATTCTCCACTCATTAGGTCAGCAAAATACTTACACAGAGATTCATTAGTTGCACCGAATAAAATATCATCAACATAAATTTGTACAACTAATATGTCAGTTCCATTTTATTTTAAAAACAATGTTTTATCAATTTTTCCACGTTTAAAACCATTTTTCAATAGGAACTTTGACAGTCTTTTATACCATGCTCTAGGAGCTTACTTCAGCCTATAAAGAGCTTTGTCAAGCTTGTAGACATGGTTTGGGAATTTTGGATTTTCAAATCCAGGAGGTTGTTCCACATAGACTTCTTCATCAAGATATCCATTCAAAAATGCACATTTAACATCCATTTGGTACAGCCTAAATCCCATATAAGCAGAAAATGCAATAAGTAGGCGTATAGCTTCTAACTTGGCTACAGGAGCAAATGTTTCTTCATAGTCAATACCTTCTTGTTGATTGAAACCTTGTACTACAAGCCTAGCTTTGTTCCTGACAATAATACCATGCTCATCTAGCTTGTTCCTAAACACCCATTTTAAACCAATTGTCTTCTTTTGCTTAGGTCTAGGTTCTAGATGCCATACTTTGTTTCTTTCAAACTCGTTAAGTTCGGCTTGCATAGCATTAATCCAGTCTGCATCAGTCAAAGCTTGAACATGGTTCTTAGGTTCCATTGAAGATAGGAACGCATAAAATGCACAGAAGTTCCTAACCTGAGATCTGGTTTGAGTTCCTTTTG
Organism: Chenopodium album; assembly: GCF_948465745.1. Lineage (NCBI taxonomy): Eukaryota > Viridiplantae > Streptophyta > Magnoliopsida > Caryophyllales > Amaranthaceae > Chenopodium > Chenopodium album. The sequence continues at coordinate 5,808,981 of NC_137841.1, read as the reverse complement.
TGATATCACTCATGATTGCATCAACTGGATGAGATTTCTGATGTTTCCAAGGCTTTGGAGTAAAGTCTTTAATTGGATACAATCTTTCTTCATTGTCGGTGACTGGTTCAACTGTTGGAACTTCATCTTGATTTTCAGTTTGAACTTCTTGATCAGCTTCGTTCTATTCTGAAACTTGAGGAGTTCCTGTTGCATTCTCTAATGTAGGATCTTCATTTGCTTCTGTATTTGCCTCATTTTCTTCCAGCTGCTTTTGTAATGATGTTGACTCTTCATCTTGATCCATCTTGCGAACAAGTCCTATTTCAAAGTCATCATCACTTTCCTGTACATCAATCAATTGTTCAGTTTCATCAAATATAATATGTACAGATTCCTCAACACACATTGTTCTCTTATTATAAACCCTATAAGCTTTACTATTTGAGGCATATCCTAAGAAAACAACTTCATCACTTCTTTCATCAAACTTTCCTAAGTTTCTTTTACCATTATTATGAACAAAGCATTTACAACCAAAAGATCTGAGGTGAGAAATGTTAGGTTTTCTCCCTTTGATTAGCTCATAGGGAGTTTTGTTGGTGATGGCTCTAACAGATACTCTATTGAGAATATAGCATGCTGTATTAACTGCTTCTGCCCAGAAGTTTCTTGGCAGACCACTTGAGATTAGCATTGTTCTATCCATGTCTTCAAGACTTCTATTCTTGCGTTCCACCACTCCATTTTGTTGTGGAGTTCTTGGTGCCGAGAAGTTGTGATCCATACCATGCTCAGTACAGAATTCATCAAATTTAGAATTTTCAAATTCTGTGCCATGATCTGACGTAAGGTGAATCAGTGGATTACCTATTCTTCTTTGTTCTTTCTTTACAAAGGATACAAATTCATCAAATGTTTCATCTTTGCTAACAAGAAAGAAAACCCAAGTAAATCTTGAAAAATCATCAACAATTACCATTACATATCTCTTACCACTTCTACTTTGGATTCTCATAGGACCACATAGATCCATATGAACAAGTTCCAAAGGTCTTTTGGTGCTTACCATTTTCTTGGATTTAAAGGAACTTCGAGTCTGTTTTCCTCTAACTCATGCATCACACACTTTGTCATATAGGAACTTGATGCAAGGGAGACCTTCCACAAGTTCCTTAGCTCTAAGTTTATCAAGTAATGTAAAGCTAGCATGACCAAATCTTTTATGCCATAATAAAGGATCATTCTCAATAACACTGAGACATGTAAGACTGCTTTTAGGAACTTCGTTAAGATCCACAACATATGTGTTCCCTTTACGAGTTCTTTCTAAAATAATGTTCCCAGTGTCATTATGAATGATTCTACATTTATTTGAAGTAAAACTTACTGAGTTTCCTTTGTCACAAAATTGTGAAATGCTCAACAAGTTGTGTTTGAGACCCTCGACCAAAAATACATTATCAATAGCATGGGAACTTGAACTTCCTACTTTGCCAATGGCAATTATATCTCCTTTCGTATTGTCACCAAAGGTCACAGTTCCTCCATAGTAGGTAACCAGTGAGAGAAATCTAGATTTGTCTCCAGTCATGTGCTTCGAACAACCACTGTCGAGGTACCAAGTGTTGTTCCCCCTCACTGGAACCTGCATGAAGAATTAAGCATTAGTATCAGGAACCCAGGTTTCCTTGGGTTCCTGTGTAATAGGAGTGGGATTATTTTTCATAACCCAAATTTGCTCAACATAATTTTTATTTTTCTGTGTACTACCTTTTCTCTTTAAACAATTCATCTGCTTATGTCCAGTTTTTCCACAGAAATGACAAACAATACTACTAGGCAAATTAACATACTTCTTTTCTTTGGAACTTCTTCTTGAAACCTAGTCCTTCTGTTCTTTTGTTCTGATCATTAGTAATCCAGTCAGGAACTATGTACTCAACAAGGTTCTTACCTTTCTTAGCCTTCTCAAGTTCCCCCTCAACTCTGGCTTTCTCTTATTTAATTTCCTCTAAATCCGATTTCAATTTTTCAAAATTGGTGATTTGAGTTAGAGAAGGAACTTCAGAATTAGGTGAGTCTATTCCTGATCTTAACAAAGAAAGTTCAACATTCAAGAGTATGTTATCATGCTTTAAGTTTTCTAAGGTCTCCTTTAGAATACGATTATCATCAAAAAGACTAAAGAATATATATTGAATGTCAAATTACATGTTATCAGCCCACTCACTATTTTCTTGGTAAGTGATTAAAGCTTTATCACTTTGCTATTTGGCTCTATGCAATTCTTTAAGCTCTTCTTGAATTTCCAAAACAACATATATTAGATTCTTTTTAGAGAAATGTTCTAGATCTCTTTCAGAAAACCATACCTCAGCTTCAAGTTCCTTCAGCTTAGCCTTTTCATCTGTTTTTGCCATTAGGCACAGATGGGTTGTTTCTTCAAGAGGTTGATCTTCTTCTTCTTCTGTATCAGTATCTCCCCAGGCGGCTAGCATTGCTTTCTTCACATTGTCTTTGGTGAAGTAAGGCTTATACACTCTGGATTCCTTAAATTGCTCCTTGGGTTTGTTCTTACCGTCCTTGAGTGGACAATCCTTAATGAAGTGGTCTTTTGCTCCACATTTGAAACAAGTAGTGTCTCTGGAACCAGTGGGTGTAACACCCCAATAATTCTCTCTTTAAACCTGTGAGGACCCTGAACAATATTCAAGAGAATTACAGGCGTGCTACCGCCACGTGTTCAAACGTTAAGGCTTTATCAGAAAATAGCAGCAGAAAAACTAAATCAGTTATAAATAAGTTTCAAAACCAACGAATGAAACCAAATTAAGTCATACAACTTGGAACCACTAAGGCGCTTATTCAAAACCCAATAAAAGTAGTAAGTGATTAAATTCGGTGTTCAAATAAATTCAAACCCAAAAGAAATAGTGTCGAATAAAATCGAATTAAAATAAATTCAAACTTTGCAAAATAAATAATATGGAAACAACCAACTCTCTACTCAAGATCCCACAACCCTGATGAATGCTGCATGTGTAAGAACCTGTGGTTATTCTGCTCCCCAATATTACAAGTGTAAAAATTGGATCGTCACAGGGTCATTGAAAGGCGAAGGCCATGACCAAAGAAAGACACACAAAGCACGCAATCAGCAAAGCTGAGTACATACAAGCTGCAAAATAAATTAAGAAATCCATAACATGCTACTAATAATCAATCATCATGCATCATTAAATTATAGACTCAACACACGACTAAACTATTTATATTACTAAGACTCCATTAATTAATAATAGGTAAATCATTATTTTTATTCATTGGATTACGCAATAGACAAGGTTGTCCAACCCATGCTCCATTTGGAACATCAATAAAAGAAAAACCCCATGCCTCCTTTCGGAAACATCAATAAACATCCAACGACCACGGGCGCGACTCCGTGACCGTAGTTAGTATGAGATCTCACCTAACTCCTAGTTTTGAAAAATATTTGAAATAAGAGACTCGTAGATCAGACGGCCTCGAGAAAAGTACACGGCTAATACCCCATGTACCCCAACCCCTGATTGTCATTACTCTAGAAGTGCACCAATCCAGAGTTTTATTGCTCATCCATCTTGCACTTTACGTGATTTACAGGTTTAAACTTGGTGATGACTCATATGCATAACAATACAATCAATCCAATATCAATTCAATCAAGTAAAACAACTTTTCAATTTCAATTCTTGATTTATTAGTGGCAAGCAACATTTATTATTTATTCCTTTACTACCTCGGTGTATAAACACCTTGAGTGCATAAGGCACCCCAAAACCTAACCTCGTCTTAGAAGACTTAAATTCTTCCTTTACTCATCCTGCTTGCATAATCATGAATGAGTAATAAATTAATCATTACACCAATCATATACCTTTGCCTCTAAATGCACCTTGCATAATTAGAGCACAAATAATACTTGCATTATTAAATAGTGCACATCATTTGAAATTCACAATGTATAACCAAACAATTTAACCCAGTCAATCCTATACATGATACTAATTTCTCGATCCGTCTTTAAACATTCACCTAAAAGAAAGGTTTCGTAACTCGTACGTACCTTGAGCAAACGAATTGGTATGCCACTTTACTAACTAGAAATCACCTTCAATAAACTCCTCTCCTAAGCCAAATAATAACATCTCAATCAATACCCAATCAATCAAATTTACAGCAATACTAACTTACTTTAAAACCTTCAAAATCCAAATCAAACAACACTTTAAAACCTTCCCTTTAGTTAAAATTAAAGGCTTATATATAGTTCTTTAAATTTTCTTCACAAAAACCTTAAAATACACTCTTATACATGAAATTACAGCAAGTTCAAAGTCTAATAAAAATCTGAAAATTATATAAAAACCCCTAAAAATCTCCCTTTTTAATGGGTGATTAAACCCTCTTTATAAAATATCAAAAGTAGTACTTAGAAACTATTTTCAACACTTAAAACTTCAATAAAAACATATATTTATGCTTAATTAACTTTAAACATAATTAATTTTATTAATCAAACTCAAGGATAATATTTTAAGTATAAAAAACTTCGTTAAAATCAAAAACTGCTCGAAAATCATATTTAGAGGCTGAATTTGGCCACGAAAGGGTGGTGAACACTACCAAAGGTAGTGGAACTTTCTTAAAACGTTGTTTTCACATGGAAAACATTACTTTTTCATCAAAATCGGATGATTTCAGAATCTGATCGGGATTAAAACGAGATTAATATTAACGAACGAAAATCTAAAAATTAAAACACGAATCAATGTGTTCAAAATAGTCTGGAATTAAGTTAAACTAATCAGTAGTTATAATCACCAAAATTTCAAAACATCATTACTATAAAAGCCCTAAATCAATTGTTCATAAAAACCCTAAAATCATGATTTTCAATAAATTGAAACCCTGGGTTTATAATTCATAAAATATGAAATTTATAACATAAATATAATCTGAAATTTATAATCTTTATACCATTAAAATATAATTTGATACTAAAAATATAATCTTTATACTAAAATCAAAACCCAAAACAATTAAATTAACATTAAGCAAAATAATGAAACAAAGGAGGATGAAAATAAGACTAACCTTTTTGTGCGGGAATTTTTTGGAGATTCATGGGGTATTTATAGGAGAGAATTATTGTAGGGTAAAAAGAAAGATTGGGGCTCATAAAAATAATGGGTCGATTAAGTAAACAAATGGGTTAGGCTTGTGTGATTAGACATAAATTGTAGAATAAAGGTGTATAAAATAATTTGTTCAAATAATTTTCGACCCAGATTAATAATTTGAAACGAACTTTTGAAATTAAATTATGGAAAATAACAAATAAATATTATAAATAAAATAAATTTTCATTTATAAAATATTTAAAAATACGGGGGATTACAGTGGGCTTTTTGTTTCTGTCAAACCTTCTATTATTCATCATCGTTTTGAATCGTTTGACTAGCATAGCCATCTCCTCTTCATCAACTTCAGATTCCTCTGAGTCTAGAGCCTTTAGAGCAAGACTCTTGTTTTTGGAACTTTCGTTATTGGAACGCAGATGCAATTCATGAGTCATAAGTGATCCAGCTAGTTGTTCCATATTGAACTTGGTGAAGTCCTTAGCTTCCTGCATGGCAGTAACTTTGGATCTCCAACGTTCATCCTGTGGAAGACTTCTCAAAATCTTTCTAGCCTGTTCATCAATAGGAATATGCCTGCCAAGGGAGTTTAGTTCATTAATTATGTCGTTAAATCTAGTAAACATTTCTTCCATAGTTTCTTTAGACTGCATTTCAAACCTTTCATATTTAGACATCAGTAAATCAATTTTAGAACGTTTTACCTCGTTTGTTCCTTCATGAGTGACCTCGAATAGATCCCAAATCTGTTTAGCAGTCTTGCACCCCATGATACGATTATGCTCATGAGGTCCAAGACCACAATGTAAATACTTTATTGCTAAAGCATTCATTTCGAGTTTCTGATAGTCTTCTTTGTCATAATCAGAAATAAGTTTAGGAACTACCTCATTTTTATCATTTGTTGCGTTTACCTCATAGTCACCAGCTTCAATAACACGCCAAACTTGGTAATTCTCAGCCTTAATGAAAATCTCCATTCTGTTCTTCCAGTAGGTATAAAACTTACCGTTAAACATAGGTGGGCGTAGGGTTGAGTACCCTTCTTCAAGTTTTTCCTTGTAGTTCATTTCTCCTCAAGATCTTACTCAGCAAAATTATCTGCTTACACGTGAGAACCTCGCTCTGATACCAATTGTTAGTTGAAACGAACACTACAAGAGGGGGGGAATTGTAGTTAAGTTCCTATTGACTACTTTTGTAAATTTAAAACAGAATATAAAAGGAACTTGATAGTGCACACACAGTTTTACGAGGAAACCTTCCAGGGCCCAACTGAAAGTAAAACCTCGACCCTTCTAAGGGATTTCAAACACACAAACAATCTACTATAATAGGGCAATGAAGAAATTACAAACCTATTATAATCCAGACCTTTAAACACAAGTTCCAACTAGAACTTGTAGCACGGTAAGACTCAATCCTACCCAATTCAAATCCCATGACTTGAATTCACTCGTACTCTCACAGTACCAATGCACTCTTTTTCACAAAATAATTTCTACTGTATGTGATAATAAATCTCATACACTCTCACCCAAATACCCAATCAATTACAGTAAATAAAATTTCTAGAATATGTTAGGCAAGCTATGCATAAAACCCGAAACTAATATGACAAGATAAAGCTTGGCAAACTTACACTTTGATAAAGCTCACAAGATTTTCTTCACGCATAAACTTACAAAAATCGAAAGCAGTTTTACCTCTACTATTTATACAAGTATAACTTGTATAGAAAGTAGGTTTTCAAAAGATAAAGATGTTAACTTTCCTTATCTCTAAATACGATTTTTGGTAAATCATTTTATTAAAGAAAAATCCTTTCCGAAAAATACAAGAAGATATATATAAGAGAATAATATCGTTTTGCAACTGATTTTAGGAAAATAAATTAAAACAAAATCTTTTTTCCAAAATCTATCTTTTTATATTTTTCCAATTTTATCTTTTTGCCAAATTATCTTGTCACGTCTCTAATAGATTTCATGCATATCTTATTAACATATTTAACAATAAATCTAGAAGATAAAATCTTAACTAAATTAATATCTCAATGTCGCGCTTCTGTAATTCTGAATATCTTGGGCTTCACGCAGGCCAGGAACAAGTTCCTGCTGTCACTTGGTCTCCAGTTCACAACTGGAACTTCGCAGCCTAAGTTCCTTGCGGAACTTACTGTCTTCAGCTTACAACCTTCAAGTTCCTGTTAGGGAACATTCATGTTAAGGAATTTAGTTCTTGTTAGAGAACTCTTCTTCTATTGATTAACTCTTTAAAGATTCTTCAAGTCTTCATAATACAAGATGTTCTTCCTTCACCAAGGTCCATTTCTCCTGTACTTAAACACTTGTAAACCTTTAGTTGAGTTTGCTTTAGTTTAAGTTCATCATCATCAAAACTTATAAGCTTCAACACATTCCCTCAAAACCTGTAAGACTTCACTCTCCATATATAAAACCCCTTTCTCATTTGGACTTGTGAGTGCTTTGGAATCATACCTCTTTTCTTTTTCTTAATGACAAGCTTGTTATATAGTTCCATAATTTTGAAAATCGTGTTCTAAGAAAATAAAGGCTTCCTAGAACTAGTTGCACATGATTTGATGCAAGATATTATCTTTAAGGCGCTCTTTAGAATCATCAAATAGGATATGTCGTTTAGTGGTAAAGTGACCCCACTTTGCCCTGGCATATTCATAGTCTTTAAAGGCATGGACAAAGGTCTCCTCAAAGTTTAGGCTTGAAGAACAATAACAATTTTGGGTGATTGATCTCAAAAAAATAGATTTTAGGGTATAGCGTAGATCCGTGTTAAAAAATTTCTTTGCATATTGGTGTACTCCTTGCTACCTACTTACTTTTTACTTTAATATTATATTTTTCAATTAGTCAATTTACTCTTTGCTCTCTCAACATATTCTGGTCTACTCAACCACTAACTTGGAGTACCTTTTGTAACATTTGCCTACCCATATCCCTAGGCTCTTATTAAGGATGTGGAGTTGGCTTGATGGTACTCCCATCTCGTAACCTCGAGGTTACGGGATCGATCCTTGCCCCCAGCATATGCTGGAATTTCCCCCGCCCCCCGTTGTACCCGCTCTTGTGGCTCATATGAATAAAAAAAAAATATCCCTAGGCTCTTATTCGTATTATATGCAACTTTGAAATTTTTTACATTTCACAAATAATACATCAAATTACATATAATACGAACCAAAAGTAGCATTAAATATAGACTTCATAATTATTGATATAATTACGATAATGATTGCATAACACAACCCTCTACAAGTCCCACAACCTTGGTAAAATGGCAAAATTCAGGCGGGATACCTTAAACACTTCGCCAATATTTAGAATTTGAGCCAAACTTTTCAAAAAATTATTTTTTCCTTTTCACCCTTTTTTGGCTTTTTATCAAAGTGGCACATACCCCTTTAACTCCCTTCAAATTCCAAAAATACCCCTTTAACTCTCCTCAATTCCTCAAACCCATTTTGGTAATTTCATAAGTCAAAAAAATTTAGTACACCATTCAGCAACAGACTGTGAATATGTGGACCCCACACAAATAGTTTGTGCAGTACTACTGATTGAGAAAAGAGGAAATGGGTATAAGGGTAAAATAGTCATTTCATAAAACCCATTTTTTATTTTTAATTATTTTTTTTTTACCTCAACGACTCACACTATTTGGTTTCACTGCATGTACAACCAAAAGCTTAAACCCCCCATTTCTCTCTCCTCCTTCGTCTTCACTCTCTCTCCTCCGAAATTCGCTTCCGAAATTCGTGAATTTGGGGGTTTTTTGGGGGTAATTTTAGGGTTTTACTCTCTCATTTGGCTAAATTAATTTGTTCTTGGACTCGGATAATCAGCACTGTGTTCTGATTTTGGTAAGTCGTTTGATTTTTTCTTAATTTTTGAATTTTTTGGTGTTTGATTTTTTCACTCATTTTAGTGTTACATTTTGGGTTTTTCTTGTGGAATTTCTCAGTAGTGTGGGATCATCTGCGTTTGTTTGTGTTTTACTGAAATTTATGTTTTTGATTGTGATTTTGCATGTGTATTTATATTCAATTTTTAGTGTATTTTGTCGGGAAATTTCTACAAACAATGTTATCATAATTTTGTATTTTTGGGTAAAAAAATTTCGTATTTTTATGTGATTTTAGAAGAAAATGTTCTATTTTTGTTTTGTTCTTTTCTGGAAAAGTTGATTAAATAGCTTTAATGGCGATGTTAATGAGCCACTGCACTGTAGTTGGAAATTTTAAATGGGATTTTTTTTCCTTTTTTTCTTTGTATCTTTGTGTGCCCTTTTGGTAAAAATTTGGCAATTTGGTTGTATGGAGGAATAATAGTTGTACATAGAGGTAAATGTGGGTTGCCCTAGTTATTCTGGGTATTTGTTTCTTGTGATTTATCTTTTTTAGCGCTTAGTCTTGAGTAAATAATGATTAGCTTGGCCGTTTTCGTGAGTCGATTTCTGGCGAAGTGGAGCCGGAGCTAAGAGAATTGATTTGTTGATAGTCTCATTATTGGTTGTGTTTCCTAAGATGGGAGATTTTGTTTTCTTGGCCTATCTGTTGACTGGTTGAAATAATCCTGGCTGTAGAAATCACCTTGTCTTGTACGGAGTAGTATTTTGGGCTTAGGATGAGGTTATACTGTGTATGTCACTTTGACCCGGCTTGAAGTATTAGACAGGACCATTTCATGAAATTTTGTATGATCTTAGTCCGAAATGAAGTCCTCTAATGGCATATTCTTTACCCATGTCGATTATTCGGCATTGCCACATGAGGGCAATGAAGAGTGATGAGCAACTTAGGTTACATCAATGTGCTTGTTTTTTGATTAATCCATTCTCTGTGTTGAGGAGAATCTTCATACATCAATTGTTAGTTTAATTAGTAGTTTGTAATTTTGTCTAACGAACATGGTTCTTTATATATATAATAATTTTTTTTTTATTGTTTTGAGAGAACTGAAAAAAGCTCACATAGTTTAGGAATACCTTGTTTTCAAAGATGCTGCTGTTAATCTGTTATGAACTTGTGATATAATCACATGTGCTCACTCATTATTGTATGTGTCGATGTTCTTCCACAGGAGTGCTTTTCTCTTGTATGCCACCATAAGTTGAATCAAATTTCTTGTTCTTTCAAAAATGGAGGAAAGCGAGGCTTCAACTGTTCCTGATGGGGAGTTGATTGGAATTAAGTTCGGCCTTGCAAGCGATCATGAAATTGTGAGTAGGCAGCTCAATTTTTCTGTCTCATGCTTTATGTGCGTCATGATATTGCAATGCTGCTAGTTAGTTTGGTCAGCTTGTATACTTCGTATATATCAATTAATCTTGTATTTATTTTCATTGCTCACTTGTGGTTTTATAAAGTACTATCGCTGTTCTGTATTAGCTTCTTAGTTTGGGCATATCCTGCTGTCTAGCTTCTTTAGGTTGTGATTTGTAAAATGGAAATCTTTTTTTGTTCCTGCTGAAATGAAGCCTCTACAAAAGCAAAGGTACATCCTAGTGCCGAAAAATAATCGGTGGGAGTCCTTTCTTTTGAAGCGTAAAGAGTGTAATATAGTTTGGTCAATTGGCATGGAAGTGTACATATATCCGGACATTATATGATTTGTACATGGTGGTTGTGCAAGAGATGGACAACTACAGCTTCTTGTTTTTCTGGTTATAATTTGCTACACATCATAATTTTTGTTTTTTTCTTGAGTACTAATGGACTAATGGTACAAGTATATTAACTATGGATCCAATCATATATCTGTCTTCTATTAAATAAAGATACTTGTAGGTTGTTGAAGTTAAATTAAGCTTTCTTTCCAGGTAAAGAATAAGAGTTGCTTGATATTTTATGAGTTACACCAATAAGGGAGAGGGGTCAATGTCTGGGGTCACCTAGTAGAGATTGAATAAAGCGAAAATTTCCACTAACCGACTAATCGTATGCTTTTCTCTCCCTTCCACCCCTGTTGAATATTTTAGAGAGTAGTACTCCCTTTGTCCTCCAATAAAATCTTTTTGTTAGCGTTGGACACACTTAATAAGGGAATTAGAAGGGTGAGTAGATGTTTTGGTGAATATGGGGTCTTAGAATAAATAAATTGATTGGAAGATAGTTAGTGGGTAAAAGGACCTACATGACATTGAGTTTGGAGTTTTAGAGTTTGAGAAAGAAGTTACTGATGGGGTCAGATGCATGGATAAATGAGTTAAATTTTCATACATAGTATTAAGTTACAATAAGATTATTTGTGGACATCCTCTCACACCCCATAAGGAAAAGATAATTTGTGACGTAGGGAGTACGATTTTCACTTCAAGCAAGGAAGAAAAATGATGCTACTACTATAGTATGGAGAGTGGCACTTTACAACTTTTTTTGTGTGTGTTCTTTCTCATTTGTTTGTCGTTGAATTGCTGTTTTATTATGACGTGTGCAGTGCTCCAATTCCTCCCTCCCTCATCATCATGTCCTATTTCAGCCATCCTGTTTGATGGTGGCTGTTGCTTCTCCCATGTTTCTCTGATTATGACTTGGCTAATAATTTCAGTTCATATTCTCTTCTTTGCTTCTAAATATTTATGAGTTAGTTATTATTCTGTAAGAGTATCTCAGATGCCTTGGAGTTTTTAAAAATGCTAGTTGTGGCTAATTTCCGGAAGATGGTATTGAATTTCTTTGAAGGATGACATATTGTTGCCCAAATCTATATGTAGTTGATCTATTATATGTAATGCATAATGAGGTTTTTCCCCCTTTTCACCTTGCAGCGAACGTCTTCCATCAGCGATTGTCCAATTAGTCATGCTAGTCAGTTGGCAAATCCTTTTCTAGGCTTACCTTTGGAAATGGGTAAATGCGAGTCTTGTGGTACTGCAGAACCCGGAAAGTGTGAAGGTAAAACATATCCTCTTTTGTTAAAAATAAAAATTTGATGGAAGCAGAATGTCTCTTATCGTGTACAACTGAATAGTGGTTGCTTGAAGGCATGCTGCTGTGAATGACCTTGCCCGGCTATCAATATTTAGTGCGACTGATATGCTCTCCTATATAGAAGGGTGTTTTGTGTGTGTGTGTGTGTGTGTGTGTGTGTGAGGGAAACAAGTTAGTAGGTTTATCATTGCAAATCAAGCTCCGCCAAAGTCATGAGACTTTGGGGGAAAGAGTTCATACATACTAGTTCGGAACTATCATTGGTATCCCATCTTGCTACTAGATGGGCTATTGAATTGCCTACTCGTTTAACATGAGAAATAACAAAAACAATTAAATTAGTGGCCAACATACCGATTAAATTATATACTTGTAAAGCTAAATCATAGCAACTTGATGAAAGGCACCTGCAGCATAAAAAACACTTTTCTGTTTTATAACAGCATTGAAGCCTTAAGGATCCTCTTTGTATTTATCATTTTATTAATTTACTAGTGTAATCATGGCCAAGCTTTTGTAAACTATAATGTACTTCCCACTTTAGCCTTTAATTGAAATACTCCCTATGTTTTTTTAAGTGCATCACTTCTCTAAATTGGTCATTTTTGTAGTGCATCACTTATTATTTTGGAAATCTTCTCTTATTTAATTATATTTTTAAAAATTAATTTTCTCCGCTCATATCCTTTAGTTTTTACCCTACTACTTTTCTATAATGTTTAATTCTCCAACAAACCCCACTTACAAATCTATGTGCCGGTGAGTAATGGGTTACTAAACTAATGCCTATTAAGGATTCATCATTTCAGTCATCAAGATTTGTCTTAGAAGTTAGAATGTTTACTTCTTCACTAAATTACTGTATTCTATTTTTACCTCATTGTTCACTTTGCCCTCTTTTATACTATACTTGATTTTTCTTTGTGGTTAAAACAAAAATGAAGGAAGATGAGCAAAGTGTGGTGGCTGATTTCCCTTCTTTTAAATCAGTTTAGCTACATCAGTATCCTATCTGGTTTGGTTTTTCATTGTCTGTCACATCTCAAAGATATAAGGTGGTTACTTATTATCAATACCTTATTTTCAGGTCACTTCGGCTATATTGAGTTACCAATACCTATCTACCACCCATCTCATGTCAGCGAATTAAAACGTCTGTTGAGCTTAGTGTGCCTCAAGTGTTTAAAGATGAAGTCAAATAAGGTATGAAGTTTTTTTGTTTGTTTTTTTTTTTTTTGAAGAAAAGGTATGGAGTTGAAATAATTGAAGTAAATGTTTTGTAGATCAGTGTTGTTGCAAAAGTACTTTTATTCTGATAAAAAATGCTGGACACTGCTGGAGTAATGATTATAATATTGTTAATGACATCACTCATCACTGTCTTTTTGTTAAATAGATTTTATTTCACTGTCTTACTTTCATACCATTACCCCTGTTAGAATTTTCTTACTCTTTTTAGTTAATAGTATTTTGAATAAGTTAAAGCATTTGTGGATGGAGTGGGCTTGTGGGCTGCTATTTCTTCATTAAATGCTTTCTTTCACTTTTTATTTTGATCTGACATTATATTCAGTTCTTTACATAATATCATGGTTTCATTTGATAGATATCATTTCTTGATGCTGCAATACTTCACATTATTGATAGTCCTAGATTCCTAAATAAGTGTAAGGTTACACACATATAAGGTGATATAGGTACTAGATTGGTGGCAATAATTCCTTTGTTTTTAATTACCCACAACATTTCAATAGTGCTTACTATTCACATACTCAACTTAAATTGAATTTTGTGATTTTTACTTGTTAGATTGATTTCAATGAAAAATTTTGTGATCTTGTTAGATTGATTTCAATGTCTGCTTTATTAAAATCTATTACTTCCTCCGTTTTTTTAGATTCTTTGCAAATCGCGGACTCCTAGGCAATTTTGGAGATGAGAGAGAGAGAATAAATAAATGGATCGATGTGATTAAGAGTGAGATAGAAAGAGTTTATTAACTAAAAAGGAAAGTGATGCAACTAATTTGAAACTTCCATTTTAGGAAAGTAATGCAACTAAAAAGAACAGAGGAAGTGTAATCTTTTCAAATGTATAATTAAAGTTATAAATGTTTGAAGTTATGCATCTGCAAACGTGAAAATAAGAAACGTTGCTAGTAAAAAAAAAAAAGCAAAGGAAGTATATGTAAGAGTAATAAGTAGCTGTTTGGTTACAGATAGAAAGTTGCAATTACTATGAATTGGCAATTTCTTTGGAGCTATCCTTTCCGTGATGTGTGTATAATAGTTTGGGTGATCATAAGAAGTCTTCTGCAGTCTTGGGGGAAGGTCTACTTTCCTAAGGGAGCTAGGTAAGCAGCGTCTGCCAATATGTGTGAATTGTAACAGAAGTTCCTATGCCAATTCCAACCAAACAGTTCATCGAATTTCTTCGTGGAATTTATACTTCACATATATTTGGAGCTCAATTGAACAACCAATTAATAGGGAATTGTAATGCCGTACGTAGTTAACTATATTTTCCATAGTAAATTAAGATTCGGCTTCTGCGTATGTACGTAATAGTCCATAATCAGTTTCTGCCTTTGTTCAATTTCCCGATACTGTGATATTGTATTGTTGTGTTTTTGGCTATGTAAATTTTAATTTTTTGCCGCCAATTTTCAAAATGATTTGAGTCTTCATTTCGAACATTTTTGCTTGTTCCAATTATAAACTGCTACAATGTTATTTAACTTTGGCTTAAGCTCTTGCGTTGCATGTTATATTTTGCATTGTATGGATAGGCTCAATCCTCTTTGATCTTTCATTTGTTTGCTTGTTGTATATCTTTCCAGTTCCCAGTGAAGAACAATGGTGTTGCGGAGAAATTATTGTCTGCATGTTGTGATGTAAGTATTCACGTTCTGTATATATATCTTGTTTTTTTAAAAATTGTGTGACAAACTTACAACTTATGCTCTATATGTTATCTTTAAAATCTGAAATATAAACAAATTGGATGATAACTTTTTGAAGCTAGTGCTGGATTGCTGGTACCCCCCCCCCCCCCCTCTGCCCCCGCGTGGGCTTTAGGATCAATGTATTGAACATATTTAGTTAGGGTAGCTTTGAACAGAGTGCATTTATGTATTGTACATTCTAATGTAGAAGTAAAATAGAATATTACTTCGTATTTACAATTCACCTATAATTAATGAACCTTTATGGTCAGCTCGAAAACAATAAGTGTTGGTGTTGTAGTTTGAAAGGGACCCTTTTTTGTTATCAATGTCTTTCTGAGTTAAGACTTAAGATGGTCAGTTGTGGGAGTCATGACTTCTGAAGGGAAGTGATTAAGTTCATAGTTACTGTTGCAGTGGCAAATTCATGTTGAAGGAAGGGGGTTCCTGTGCTGGCTGTGTTATTTATTCATATTGTCCAACTTTTCTATACCCTTATTCTACAATATTTACACTTTTTTTCTACTTACCCCCTTATCCTACAATATTCACACCTTATTTTTCACCATACATTCAACTTATATACAACCATCTACTTTTTATACATACACTTTCTTTCCTAGTCCATTTTCTCACACCCACTAAACTCTCCTAGAAACAAGAGTCTGCAATAAGAAATCAGAGGGGTAAATGCTTTGGCTATGTTTCTCATGAATTTTGTAACAAGACATTTTTTTTAATACTAATTTAGATAACAATTGTGAGTTAGAAACTTTTAAGGGGTCGTTTGGATCATTTGGAATGGGTTAGAATGGAGTTAGAATCCATTCTATCTAATTTTTTGTTTGGTTGAGGTTTTTAGTTATGGAATCTGATACCCAAGGGGTTCTAACCCCCACCCCCCCCCCCCCCCCCCCCCCCTACCCATGGAATCAGATACCCACCCCTCCCTTTAAGATTCACAATCCATTCTATTTATGAAGGATATAATCCATTCCAACGATAAAACCAAACAACATTAGATTAGTATGAGTTTTAGAATCCATACCTCTTTAGTATGAGATTCCATACCAATTCATTCCAACTTGATGAACCAAACACCCCCTAAGAGTCTTATATAAACTTTTGCTTTCTTGAATACTTATAGGTCATTAAATTATTTTACTGTCTTTTATTACAAAATGAATGCAGATATTAATTAATGCGTAAAACTATTGAGCTTATGTTCATTATTGTTTAATTACATATCACGGTCCAATTTATGAGAAAATAGGCACCATAGGAAAAAAGTCGCAAGTGAACAAATTTTCCTGACTTCAACTCTAGTGTGTAGGATAAAGTCTCAAGTGTACAAATTTTCTTGACTACATTCTAGTTGTAACTTGTAAGTTCATTTTTAATTAAAATTTACCCTGCTGTATGCTATATCTGGACCTGCCATTTTAAGCTTTGTTTATTTGGACTCTTCAGAACGGTGTGTGGAGAAAACTGTGTATTTACCATGTGTTTTTGTTTTGTGTGTGTGTGTGTGTGTATTTTTAAAGTTTTATATATGCTGTTTTTTGTTTGTATTTACTTCATTGTGGTTCGATTTTTTCTTAGGAAGCCTGCAGTGTATCGATAAAAGATATCAAGAACAGTGATGGGGCTGTTTTCCTTGAGCTGAGAATACCAACCAGATCAAGAGTGCAAGATGGCTGGAACTTTCTTGAAAGATATGGTTACAGATATGGGGATGGTTGTGCTAGGACGCTGCTTCCTTCTGAGGTTTGATTCCCATGATTTTTTGCTGTCTTTGGAACTTTCTCAAAAGATTTGGGTTACAGATGTAACTGTGCTGTTTGCTTTGTTATTTACTTTCAATGACATCAAAAGTATTCTGTGTTAAGTGTTGATGTCCTCGAAGCTTATGATCTTTGTCAGTTCATATGTATGTTGGTTCCAGTATTGCAATAATGTAATCATAATTGACGGTTGGTTGACTGAGTTTCAGTAAATCTGTTAGTACCCATCAATATTTTTTTTATTGTGTTTTATGTTATTCTTTCTTATGTACCAACACTCTTTCCCTCTTTAAATTTTTCTAATCAAATAATAATCAAAATAGAGTTTAAAATTATCTTATGTATATCTTGATTATCTAAGTGTGCCCCCCTTCCCCGAACTTATCCATTGACGTGCATCCTGGAGTTTAGTTATATTTGCTCATCCATCTACTCACAACTAATCAGGTTCTAGCGATGTTGAAAAAATTACCTGAAGATACAAGAAGAAAGCTTGCAAAGAAAGGATACATCCCGCAAGAGGGGTACATTTTGCGCTATGTACCTGTTCCTCCTAACTGCTTATCTGTTCCAGATGTATCAGATGGAGTCAGTGTTATGTCATCGGTGAGTTGTGCTATATTTGTATGTTTGACATTTCAATACTTAAACCTGTTATAATTATTGCCTTGTGATGTTTTAGGATCTTTGCTCAGCGATGATGAAGAAAGTTCTCAGGCAAATCGAGGTTATAAGGAGCTCTCGATCTGGTGAACCCAATTTCGAGTCGCATGAAGTTGAAGCCAACGATTTGCAAGTTGCTGTTTCACAGTATCTCCAAGTCAGAGGCACTGGGAAGGTATAACTTGTAATGCCCATAGTTTTACTTAGATGTAAAAATGCAATTGCATGAGCTAATTATTATTGGGAGCGTACAGATTTACTTATTAACAGGCAGTAATTTTTTTTGGCAGGCTGCTCGTGATGGTGACAACCGGTATGGGGTAAGCAAAGAAGGCAACAACACTTCAAAAGCTTGGGTCGACAAAATGAAAACCTTGTTCATAAGCAAAGGGTCTGGTTTCTCTTCAAGGTCTGTCATCACCGGTGATGCTTACAGGGCTGTAAATGAAGTTGGTGTGCCCTGTGAGATTGCCCAAAAAATGACATTTGAAGAGAGAGTGAACGTGCATAATATACAGTACCTTCAAAATCTGGTAGATAACAACTTGTGTCTCACCTTTAGGGATGGGTTGTCAACATATTCGTTGAGGGAGGGTTCTAAGGGGCATACGTTTCTAAGACTTGGCCAAGTTGTTCATAGGAGGATTATGGATGGGGATATAGTTTTCATTAATCGACCTCCTACTACACATAAGCATTCTCTTCAAGCATTGCGTGTGTACATTCATGAAGATCATGTGGTCAAAATTAACCCTCTTATGTGTGGTCCTCTGGCTGCAGATTTTGATGGGGACTGTGTTCACTTATTTTATCCCCAGTCGCTTTCTGCTAGGGCTGAAGTTTTGGAGCTGTTTTCTGTTGAGAAACAGTTGCTGAGTTCACATAATGGAAATCTGAACTTGCAGCTATCTACTGATTCTCTGTTGTCTTTAAAGACTATGTTTAAGGTTCATTTTCTTGACAGATCATCGGCTAACCAATTGGCTATGTATGCCTCTAATCTTTTGCCATCTCCTGCACTGTGGAAAGCATGTCCTTCAGTTTCGAAAAAAGAGAAAGCATATTCTTCTGGTCCTCTCTGGACTGCTCAGCAAGTTTTGCAGACGGCTTTACCAACCCACTTTGAATGTCATGGCGATAGACTGTTGATACATGACAGTGAAGTATTAAAGTTAGACTTCAATCGGGATATTGTGGCATCAGTCATTAGTGACGTTCTCACGTCATTGTTCTTTAACAAAAGCCCAAAAGATGCTTTGAACTTTTTTGACTCTTTGCAACCCCTTTTGATGGAAAATTTGTTTTCTGAGGGTTTTAGTGTGGGGCTGCATGATTTTTTTTTCCCCAAATCCGAGTTGCAAAATATTCAAAGGAATTTACAAGATCTTTCACCCCTGTTAATGCAGCTAAGATCATCCTTCAATGAACTAGTGCAGCTGCAATTTGAAAATCATATTCGGGAGCTCAAATCCCCAGTTGGAAATTTTATTCTTATATCTTCAGCACTTGGAAATCTGATTGATTCTAGGAGTGACTCTGCAATTGATAAAATTGTTCAGCAAATTGGGTTTTTGGGACTGCAGCTTTCTGATAGAAGGAAGTTTTATTCTAGTGGACTGGTGGAGGAAGTGGCTAGTCTCTTTCAACAAAAGTATCCATATGCAACTTCGCATCCTTCAGAGGAGTTTGGATTTGTAACAAGTTGTTTCTTCCATGGCCTGGATCCTTATGAAGAGATAGTTCACTCTATTGCTACCAGGGAGGTAATTGTCCGTTCATCAAAAGGACTGGCTGAGCCTGGAACACTGTTTAAGAATTTGATGGCAGTTCTTAGAGATGTTGTCATTTGCTATGATGGCACCGTTAGAAATATCAGCAGTAACTCTGTCATTCAATTTGAATATGGGATTGGTGGGATGGCATCCCAGAGTTTGTTTCCTGCTGGAGAGCCTGTTGGAGTTTTGGCAGCAACTGCCATGTCAAATCCTGCTTACAAGGCTGTTCTGGACTCTTCTCCCAATAGTAATTCTTCTTGGGATATGATGAAGGTATTCTTTCATTGTCTGTTTAGTTATTACTAACAAGAACATATTGACTTTAAATTGTTAATCTAGCTTATGGTGTATGTTTACTTGATGAATTTCTATTTGAATTCTTATTCCTTGTTTGTTAGCTGCTGATTCATCTTACTTGTACCAGGAAATATTGTTCTGCCGTGCGAATTTCAGGAATGATAATAATGATCGGCGGGTTATATTATATCTGAATGATTGTTGTTGTGGTAGGAAGTATTGTCAAGAAAATGCATCATGCCTGGTAAAAAATCATTTGAAAAAGGTTAGCCTCAGAGATGCTGCAATTGAGCTATCAATTGAGTAAGTTTCTTTTACCACCTTTTTTTGGGTATAAGAATTCTATATGGTGTTGTTGTTATGCCTTGTTGAGAAATTTATGTTGCCATATCTCTTCAGTACTTTTTCCCTTGGTCCATAAGTAATTTTCTTAACTAATTATGTTTGATTCAAATTGTCAATCATTCATGTACAGTCGTACAGATGTGCTTACAAAATTAAAATGTTGATTTATTGTGTGATCCAAGTCTTTTTAGTATATTCAAATGAGTGATGCTATGTTGGTGAATGTTTGTTCTTTACAGTTGCAATAGATGCTTTACATTCCATATATATTTTATCTGTTTTTATGCTGCTTGAATGCTTATGGGATCGCTCCATACAGGTACAAGCGGCCAAAGCTTGAACCTGAAAGTTGTGAAATGGACACAGGACTTGTTGGTCATATTCATCTCAATGTGGTTTGTAGACTTTTTACCCTCTTATATCTTATTGACTTTGTAAACATTAGTTTTCCTTGTAGAAAGGTTTCAATTATGTGACAAGTTTTATGTTGTGTAGGGCTTGCTAAAGTCATCGGGCATTGGTATGCGTGACATTTTACAAAAATGTGAAGAACAAGTAAACATGTTACGTAAGAAGAAGAAATATAGTTATCATTTTAAGAGGATACTTTTGTCTGTCAGGTAGGTTCATGACATGTTTCTTGTTGTTTTTTTGTAGTGTAGTATCTGATTGTTCTGATGGTGATAATTTGATGATAGTTATTTATACATAATTTCGTGGATTAAACAGTGCATAATAATTTTGAGGCATAATAGCTGTGTCAATTATGATCCCTGCTTATGCTATGGATGACTGCGAATGCTTCTGATAGCTCTGATTTCTGAATGTCTCTTTCTTCTCTGATGGCAGTGAATGTTGCTTTTTCAACCATTCTGATAGCAAATGGACTGACATGCCATGTTTGAAATTCTATTGGCAAGACATGCCTGACTCTGATTTGGAAAGAACAAAACATATCATGGCTGATATGATCTGCCCAGTTCTATTGGATACAATTATTAAAGGTTCTTTTTACTTAATTTTGGGAAATTTTCAGAATTTGCTTGATAAATTCTATTTGTACTGAGTTGCTTTCTTGTGGTATGAATGTTTTGCCCCCATGTTTAACTTTTGTACTGCAGTGGATGTCATTTCCGTTTCAAAGCATGTTAGCTTAAGTATGCTGTAATAGCAATGGTTTTGTCGCTCAATTGCGGGGAGTTTAATCTGTATCTTAGAAACTGTGTTTTTTAGCGATAAGTTGTGCTGTGTAAGATGTGTGTATCTGTGTAGGTGATGCTAGTAAGTTTATTGGTCAAGAACAGGACTGTAAGCTTCTAGAAGAATGATAGTTTGGGAATAAGGAGATATATTCTTGCTTTAACACTTAATTGGTTTCATGCATCTTCTGATTTTCAGCTGCAACTTTATGGAATATTTTTTTACTTTTACTAGTTATGATTCCCTCTGTTATGTAAAGCTCACAACACTCTGTAAATATGAAATATGGATTGATTACTTTGTCTGCAATAGGTACTCACTTGTCCAACATGTGTATGGATTACCCATGCAGTTTTGAGTTTTGACCTTTATTTTAAGATGGTTATAGTGGAAATTACTAGCTTAATGAGTTAAGACTGATTTAGGGAGTGAAATCATTTAGAAGAGTGGAAACTTTGTTTTTACTGTAAATGGTGCTGGCACCGAATTTGTGATAAAAGGATGTAGGTTTTATGCATAGGATAACAGTTATAATTTTACTGAGTGTTAGGATGCAAATGAGGTTGTAATGTAACATTACACTGATTATGTTTGTGTAAATGATACCTGGTTTAATTGGTTCCTTGGTTTTGGGTGAAATTAAGGAGTTGAAAGATGTGGAATCTTTAGTCTTCTTTTCTTTTCTTTGCAAGGTTTTTAAACTTGGTTTGGGATGAGTTGAAAGAGAGGGTTTTGATGGTATGGAGTTCCTTTTTGCATTATTATGGAAGACTTGTCCTATTCTGATGTACTTTCTTATCAATAATTCTAATGAAATTTTCCCTTCTAAGAGAATCAGAACATTGTTGCATGGAAATCTGAATTAGGATACTGCTTCTGCACTGAGTGGAGGCTGCTATATGTGTTCTTTCTGTTAAATTTTCTCCTGAAGATCGGATGAATTTAGTAAATCTTGAAATTTGTTTTGTTTTGTTTTGCAGGTGATCCTCGAATTTCCACTGTCAATATTACCTGGATTAGTCCAGGCACTACAACTTGGGTACAGAGTCCCTGTAGCAGTACAAAGGGTGAATTAGCTGTGGAGGTGGCTCTGGAGAAGACAGCTGTCAGGCAAAGTGGTGATGCGTGGAGGATTGTACTGGATTGTTGTCTACCTGTATTTCATCTGATTGATACAAGGCGCTCTATTCCATACGCAATAAAGCAAATCCAGGATCTATTTGGAATATCCTGCGCCTTTGATCAGGCAGTGCAGGTACATTTCAACTGATTATCCATCACTACTTGCTTGTATTGCTTTATTTCCATCCTCTAAACATCTTTTATATATTGGTGTGATATAGACTGCGTCTTGCTCCAGGTGATTTTAAAAATTTTTTCTTTTGTAATTTAGATACCCATTTGATTTGATTAAAAATCGTGTCTTGATTCATTGAAGCTTAGTGTGTCGGTTACTACCAACATCTTTGAGGTTTGTATAAGGGCCCTGTGACTTGACATGCTTCTTTGAAGTAGAAGGGAAAATGAGTGCTGCTCCGTATTACTATTGTCTCCTGCTTCAAAGATCCCTTGAGATTAGAATTCAGCTTTTTATATCATGTTTTTTGGCTATGAGATTGTATTGTGCGCTGGTTGTTTTGGTTTTGGCTGGATTTGCATTTAGATATGTGCCTTTTGCTCTTTGGTTTATCATCTTGTTGGAAGCAGGTGCTGTGTTTTTTTTATCCCCTTGGTCAACAAATTTTCAGCCTGTTTTGTATCACCTAGCATTGTTGTGTTCATCGTCATGCTTAGTAATGCTTAGTAACTTTGACTCTGTATGCGTGTGGATTCAACCTGTGTATTAGTTATCATTAGGTTATTTATATATATTCCTTGTTGACAATGCTCTGAGTTGATGTAGTAATTATTAATTTTCATTCTTAGGATAAACTTACCAAATTTTATCTAATTTTGTGGTTTGTGGAAATAGTCTATATAATTCTTCTTTTCTTTGCCAATATAATGTTTGGGGTGAACCTCTCCTTTTTGGGTTCACACCGATGTGAACTCTATCTATCTATGCATCGGCACAACTTTAGGTAATTAGATGTTGCTGCATGGTTCTTAATTGTTAAAATGATCTGAGACTGGTGTTCAATTTCCTGAGGCGGCGACTCTACTTATTATCTAAAAGCTTCTGATTTTGCACAAATTTATTTGAAGATATATCTGATTGTGGAGATACCTAAGTCTCTCTCTCTCTCTCTCTCTCTCTCTCTCTCTCTTCATTAACCTTAGGTTTTCCATGCATAACATTTGCTAATATTTGCGACTAGTAGACAATCACTTTTGTATTTGCAATTATATTCTCTTCATTAACACTGGTGCTTTATTGTTACTTCCTTTGTTTGATTCGTCTCAGTGTCTCACTTTTATTGTCATAACATAATATTATTATAAATTAAATTTTTAAAATTTTAGTAGTAATATAAGATATTAGCTATTGAACCAATGCATTTTCAAGCGGTGAATGGGGAAGTGTTGCAAGTTATAAAAGAACTGAGGAAGTATTACTGTTTTCTTAAAAAAAATCAAAATTTGTTTGACCAACTCGCTAAATGTATGTTTTCTGGTAATTGCAGCGCCTTTCAACATCTGTAACTATGGTCACAAAAGGTGTTCTCAAAGAGCATCTGCTTTTGTTGGCCAGTAGTATGACTTGCGCAGGGAATTTGGTTGGCTTTAATACAAGTGGAATAAAGACTTTATGCCGAACACTGAATGTTCAAATTCCTTTCACTGAGGCAACTCTATATGTAAGAAGTTTCACTTTATTTAATTTTATTTTTAGTTCTTGATACTCCTCAAGTTCATCATATAAGGCGATTGCTGTTCATAGCTGAGGCAGAAAAGGATCCTTTGAATCAGGATATTTAAAAGTTTATGATTATTTGATAATTTTTATAAACATTGCATCAAATGCTGATCCGAGGAAGTGAGAATTATCTAGAAAATTTGTGTTTAATGCTGAATTTTTTTCCCTTGAATGAAATTAATTTATGACATATAAAACTATATTATGTGGCCTATATAATGAATGAGAGTAACTAGTATTTATTATCAGTGATCTTTTAATGATATTTAATATATTGTGTCGTGTATGTTTTTTTCCTCCTTGGCCAGACACCGCGCAAGTGTTTTGAAAGAGCTTCTGAGAAGTGTCATGTGGATACTCTGGCAAGCATTGTAGGATCATGCTCGTGGGGTAAGCGTGTTGCTATTGGTACTGGTGCCAAGTTCGATCTCCTCTGGGACACAAAAGAGGTATTGTGTCCTGTTTATAATTCACGTGTGTTTGAAAATCTATATTCGCCGTTTGTTATTTCATCCAATTGCTTTGCTGATCACTATTCAAATCCCACAGATTGAATTGGCTGACAAACCAACTGATGTTTACAACTTCCTTCATCTGATGAGTAGCGCAAATGAGGAAGAGGTTGATAGTGGGGGTTTGGGTGAAGATATTGACAACTTTGACACGGATGTATACATGGAACCAGCTTTATCCCCTGAACAGGAAAATAAGGCTGTCTTTGACGACGCTATTGAAATGGGTTTAGATTCTGAAATTCCTGGAGCAGGTGGATCAAGTTGGGATGCAATACCTTCATCTGGTATAGGATGGAATGCAAACAAAACTGATACTGGTTCTGGCTCAGCAGAATGCAGTGGTTGGTCTTCTTGGGGATCAAAGAAAAGTCAGTCACAGCCAGAAGATGCATCCAAGTCTGATGGTTGGTCTTCGTGGGGGTCGAAGAAAAATCAGCCACAGCCAGAAGATTTATCGAAGATTGATGAATTGGATGCATCAAAAATTTGGGGTGGATCTAATCATGGGGAGCCTTCACCTACTTGGGGCCAACCAGTCAAAGAGCCTAATGACACTAGCATCAAGAATGATCTTAAGGAAGTTTGTGGCTCTGTCTCGGCAGGTGGTGGTGGTTGGGCAAATTGGGGTTCAAAGAAAGATCTGTCCAAGCAAGAAGATTCACCAAGAACAGGTGGTTGGGAATCTTCAAAGTCTTGGGCTGGGTCGAAACCAAAACAACCTTCATCTGCATGGGGTGCAGTCAAAGAGGCTGATGAAAATGCAGGCTGGAAGGAAAGTGATTCCCAAAAAGATCTTGCTTCCGGCTCCGGAGAAGGTGGTGGTTGGTCAGCTTGGGGACCAAAGAAGGATCTTCCACAGCCTGAAAGTTCATCTAAAGAAAATGGTTGGGATGCGAATGATTCTAATTCTAAAGAGCCCTGTAAAGCCTGGGGTAAACCAGCCAAAGAAACTGATGGCGTTGGGTGGAAGAAAAATGATCCTCAAGGAGATTCTGGGAGCCTGGGAGGAACAAGTGGCTGGAATTATGAACAGAATCAGCGTTCAAGTTCTAAAGGCTGGGATTCTACTGGAGGAAAGGATACCAGATTCGAAAGAAGTAATGACTGGGCTAGTAAGGGTGAGAAAAAAGGGGGAAATGAACTAGATTGTGCAAGACAAGGAAAACCCTGGGGTAAAAGTCATAAAGGGTCTGGTAGCTGGAGCTCTGGTCAGGGTAACCAGCACCCTGTTTCCCAAGGGGTATCTGAGAAAGTAGAGAACAAGGCAGTGACTTGGGGACAGCCTAAAGATTCATCCTGGCAAAAGAACGACGACAATAATGATGGTGGATGGGGTTCTTCAAAGATCAATCAGCAGGGAGTCGGTAGAAGCTGGGATTCCAATAAGAAAGGAAGCAATGTTCAGTCTTGGGGACAGCAAGTTGACCCAACCAGTAATGATAGCAAAGAGGTAAAGGACTTTCCTCATTTGTTCAACAGACCACTTGAAATTTGAATTGCTTTTATATCTTGCAGAGTTAAACCTAAATTATATACCTGTATTTTTGTTTTTCTATTGATTTTATTTTGTATACTGCATGATATCTCTGTTATCAAAGCTTTTTTTCTAACATAATTTTTGGTGTAAATCCTATATGGCTGATCTATCATGTACTCATTTTACAGTACTACCTTTTTTTTTGTTTTTTTGTGACACACTTTGACCTTTTGTACTATTCTCCTATTAGCTTTAAGTTAATTTTCTTTTACTTATATATAATTGTTTAATGTTGTATAATATATTGTTGGAGTAGTCTCAATTTATATTTTCATAATATCAACCGTATAATTTTTACTTAATACACTATTAAAGATATTAATGGTCAAACTTATGCCTTGGCATGCGTGAAAAGTGCTAGTGTGTCAATAGTAATGGGGGGGAGTATGATTTAGGAGATTTAACGCAGATAAATTTGTGTTGTTTTAATAATTCTTATTATGAAGAAAGAAATCTGATAAAGTTTATCAACAGGATAAGAACATTGGAAGTAGTGCCGATGGGTGGAGTTCTGGCAAGGTTAATGGTAATACAAGTCCTGGTGGCTGGGGCACTAGTAAAGCCAATGGTGTTTCCAGCTCTGGGGGATCTCAAAAGGAAGGCAGGCCACAGGCATCTGCTTGGGGACAGTCGGACAATAGCAATGAAGCTGCAGGTAGCTGGAAGTTAGAGAAGGAAAGTGGGGCTTGTGGGTCTGGAAGTTGGGACTTTCAGAAGAAAGAAAACAATGCAAAATCCTCTTGGGGACAACCAAAGAGTAATGCTGAAAGTGTTGGTGACTGGAAACTGGATAAGGCCTCTGCAGAAGATGGTCTGAGTAACTGGGATGCCAAAAAAGGAGAGGGTAAGTCTCAATCTTCATGGGGACAGCCTAGTGATTCAACCCTAAAGAAGTCTGCACTAAGTTCTGATCAATGGGGTTCTGATAAGTCAAAGCAGTCTGAGGATTCATCTGGTTGGGGTTCTGAAGAGACCAACTTTGTAAAGGATAGTGAGAAACAAGACTCTTGGGGGAAACCAAATTCTTCAGCTTGGAAGAAGGATTCTTCTGATGATTCACAATCACCTTGGGGACAGCCTGGAGGGTCTGGATGGAATAAAAAACGGCCTGAAGGTGGTCGTGGCTGGGGCTCCTCAAACACTGGTGAGTGGAAAAGCAGGAAGAATCAAAATCATAACCCTAACCAGAATCGACCTCCAAGGGGACCAAATGATGATTCTGCAAGTGTGGCACTAACTGCTACTAGAAAAAGAATGGACTTATTTCCAGCTGAAGAGCAAGATGTCCTATCTGAAGTTGAATTGGTTATGCAGTCGATTCGAAGAATCATGCATCAGTCTGGGTATATCTACAACTTTTCTCTACTGTATTTAATTGATTGATGCATTTCTTAGTTTAATTTGCAAGGATGATAATTGTTGTCCGTTTCTTATTAGTTGAAAAGTTTTGACATAGGCTCTATATATTACCTTGTTCCTTCAGTGATTATTGAAAAAAGTGATGCTGTCTTGTTAGATTCATTTCACCTAGGAGTATTGATGATTTGATATTTGTTTTCTTTTGTTTTTTGTGACTTCATTTTCTGAATATCATTTTTTTTTTTTTTGGGTCTGTCGATAAGTGAATATATTGATAGTTTTTTCTGTCGATAAGTGAATATATTGATAGTTTTGTCTGTCGATAAGTGAATATATTGTTAGATGCATTTCACCTAGAATGGACTCATTTAGCTTTTTGTCTGCCGATAAGTGAATATATTGATAGTTGAAATCCTGTGTTGGCACATGTGTCAACTAAAATGAAACAAAGTATAAATCTGCATTTCTGTGTGAAAGAATGGTACAGGGTTCACAGATACAAACCAGAGGTGTACTGGAAGGTGCAAACTCTGATGGTGACAAACTGACAACTGGACTATTGATGATAAATTCTGGTTTTATCAGTTGAAAATACCTAGGAGTAGGTGTGCAGGACTTGGTTTGTTTCTTCTGGCTGTTTGTATGATTTATGCAGGTAGTTGGAATTATTTAATTGGGGGGGGGGGGGGGGGGGATCTTGTGCTGGGCTGGGTGAGACCGTGAGAATTACACAAACGGGAAATTTTTGTACATCAATCTGATAGCATTTCTTTATTTATTAAGCTTTCCTTTTTCACTGACTGGCATTGTGTTACAATTATTAATTTGTAGGTGTAATGATGGAGAACCTCTTCCTCCTGATGATCAAAAGTATGTTATTGACAATGTGCTGAACTACCATCCTGATAAAGCGGCTAAAATTGGGGCTGGAGTTGATTTTATTACGGTATTCTATACGTAGCTCTTGCTATTCAATCAATCAATCAAAGCCTTAATCCCAAAAGTGGGGTCGGCTAACATGAACCAAATATGATTATTCCGTGTAGTCATCAACATAAATCTTTCTCCTCCATCCCTTACGATCCAAAACTTCATCCTCACGTAAATCCATGCACTTCATATCCTTCCTCACTCCTTCCAACCAAGTCATTTTTGGTCTCCCTCTTCCTCGTTTAATCCCTCCATGATCCCACTCTTCCACTCTTCGCACCGGTGCACCCACGGGTCTCCGTCTTACATGTCCAAACCAACGCAGACGATTTTCCCTTAATTTATCTACAATGTCTGCCACACCTACTTTCTTGCGAATAACCTCATTTCTGATTCTATCTCTTAAAGTGTTTCCACACATCCACCTTAACATGCGCATTTCCGTAACCTCCATCTTTTTAATATGCTCTTTCTTAGAAGCCCAACATTCTGTACCATAGAGCAACACTGGTCTTATGGCAGTCCTGTAGAATTTTCCCTTCAACTGTAGGGGAATGCTGCGGTCGCATAACACTCCCGTGGCCGCTCTCCATTTAAGCCACCCTGACTTAATTCTGTGGGTTACGTAATTTATGAAGTCTAAATAATTTCTAAAATCTTTTCATGTTGCTATATTCAGGTTAAAAAGCATAGCAACTTCCAAGAAAGCCGTTGCTTTTATGTGGTTTCAACAGACGGACAGAATGTGGACTTCTCATACATCAAGTGCTTGGAGACTTATGTTAAGGGAAAGTACCCTTCAGTTGCCGAGTCCTTCACATCCAAGTATTTCAGAAGGCCTCCTCGTCCTGGAGGTAATCCCTCACCTGCTGCAAGTCCCTCGCCTGCTAGCCCTTTGCCTGCAAGCCCCCCACCTCCAAGTCCTTTACCACCAAGCTCCTGATAAGTGTTGGTTGTTTTGATGGGTAATATTCTTGCTTTATTTTGTGTACATAACTAGATATCAGTAGCTGTTTTTCAGCCAAGAATTTAGCTTTGAATGCTCTCCTTACATTCCTGCTCCCCTTTGGAAGCGCATTGCTAGTGTCACTCATGCATTGAGTCATGGGGTTGTTTCTGATAACTTTATGCCTGGTGAATTTTGTACAGAATTAGAAGTTATTTCAGCTAGGAGTAAAGTGTACATGACTGTAAAGTTTTGGCGTCTAGGAATGAGTTCACTTCTATGTTGCCTCCTTTCTTTCTAGATAGTTTTCTGTATCAGCTGCCAGATTTTGTTGCCTTCCATTCTTGTTGAAATGGAACTCTCTGCTGATGCCATAATGCAACTACTACTAATTGATAGGTCAATAGCTAAGTTAATATTCTCGTGTTTGTCCGCATTCCTTGATATGTATGCAAGTTAAAAACCTCTGTGCTTGTAGCATGCAGTTGTTTTGAAATTCATCAGACTACTACAGGTGTGCAATAGCCTTATATCTTGAAGAGCACTATTCTCATCTTTGTACAACGTTTGTAGCCTTGACTAGATTATGAAATGTCTTAAGAAGTTAAAGCTTTGCCAATGTTAAAACAAGTACCAAGAAGCTAAATTTTTTGCACAAACTTTCATATGTGGCTGGCCACACCAGCCACAAATTTAATTAAACTTACCAGTACACCACTTTCCTTCTTCTCGAGATAGCAATTGGATTTTCTCTCTCCTCTTTTCTTCTACACCACAAATATGGGTTTTCAATTAGGCAAAAATCGAAGATGCTCCTTATCAAATTGTTGCAATTAATGGCTGAAATCATTATTATTGGTCGCTGAAACACTGATTGCCAGTGGATTAGAAGTCGAAATTGTTGTTGGGTTGCGCAGGGGAAAAGAGCAGGAGGAGTTGTGGTTTAACAATGGAGTTGGGAGGAGGAAGAAAAAGTCAAGAGTGAAAGAATGGGGGCGGAGATTCACTGGACTACTTGTACTCCCTCGTCAACCGTCATTCCATCAATGTCGTCATTTCTAGCTACTTTTTTTTCAACACAATTTCCTAGCTACCTGACAGCAATCAAGGAAATATATATGGTAGGACTTTTTATTTTGTTTTAATCTTTTTCAACTTATTTTGGGGTCATTTTGCACCCATTCAAATTCATAGATTTTGGAAGTGTGTGAGAAGGGAGATGGTTGATTGTTGTGGTTGGAATTGGTGATTTGGTGCTGCTTTAGTGGTGGAATTGGTGGCTAGGTTAGGGGTTACTAGGTAAGTTAGAGGGGTTACTAGGTTCGAGGTTACTAGGTAGGTCGGAGGGGTTACTTGGTCAGGGGTTACTAGTTACTAGGTCATCAATAGAGGTTACTTGATTAAGAGTTACTTGTATGTTAGTTGGCCACACCGTGTGGCCAGCCATACACAAAACCTACTGAATTTTTTGTTGGTACGAAGACGTTATGCCAGTAATTTCCTTTTTAACAGGCTCAAAGTTTTAGTCAGAAAAGCATTTGAAACTAAGAATGACTCAATTACATCAAAATTAAGTAGTTACTGCTAAACCCTACATGGCTACATGTAAAGAAGCTTTGATGAAGTGGGTTTAAAATCAATATTCCATTCCAAGTAATTGACGTAAAAATGTAGACATACTAGTTGTTACCTATGAATTGGGAGAGGTTCTTCTCTATAACTTAGCTTTGATCGGAAATGGATTTTTTCAAGAACTTACGACTTACCTACATGGCTATCACTTGCGACTTTGCGAGAAAGAAAAAGGACAATTTAAGAATGAAATATTTTTGTGATAAAACTTGTGGCGAATTTTTCCCGTCCATATCTGAAATAAAATTCTACTGCAAAACTTACTACATTTTTTTTTTATTATTGGACTTACTACCATTTTATGTGTTAATACATTAAGATTTAAACCTGAAATATCTCACTTAATTGAAGATGACTTACCATTCACATTTAGAGGTGTGAAACCTTACCAGAATTTGACCATATCGGTAGATTCAAGTTCGGAAAAGTATTGTGTAGGACAGACTCACGTGAGTCTAATCATACAAAAAAAAAAAAAAAAAAAAAAAAAAAAAAAGGTCAGATTTTAGATAATAAGTATCAGAAATTAGATTACAAGTGTTAGAAATTAGATATTAATTGTCAGGTATTAGATAATAAGTATCAGAAATTAGATAATATTGGTCAAATATTAGATAATAAGTGTCAGAAATTAGAAAATATTGATCAAATATTAGACGATATTGATCAGATATTAGACATATATTCGATAAATACACAGCTGCTGCAATAGAAAGCCTTACTGTATTTAGTGATCTGAAAACCAGCAGCAGAACTTTCATGACCAAGGGATGATTATGCATTATGAAATCAAGTGATGAGCAAATGACAGTCACGCTACCATCTCAACCACGTTCGCAGTTTGCACGAAGGACTAAGAGAAAATGATTTTTTTTGAAATGAAAATTTTCCATCAACAATCAAATACAGAGCATGAACCAAGGCAGTAAAACAGATTAAAGAAGGGTGCACATCAAAACTTGAACATAAATAATTAACATTTGAAGCAAGGGTGGAATAGCGACTAAGAGTTGTTCGATTGGTGCGTGTTGTGTGCGATGGGCGAGTGGTGGACGGTACTATGGGTAAGGAGTTGGGGATGGGAGGGGGAGGGTGGTCGTCGGTCTCCGACAAATTGCTAGGTAATGGTAGTGGCAGTGGGTGAGGAATGGATGTGTGCATTATAAACCGGACTCACGTGAACGGTCTAACGCAAAACCTTCTCTTCAAGTTCAGTCCCGGTCTTTGAAAATAAGGATTTTGGATTTTTAGTTCGATTTTGGTAAAAAATGAATATTTCGGTCTATATTGAAAACTTGGTTTGCATATAATTTTTTAATTAAATGTCTTAAGCTTTTAGCCTTCCTAAAACCGAAGAACCTAGCTGATTATCATCTCTCCATCTCATTTTCACTTTATGTTACTCCAACCGGGGACCATCATTATCCCTTCTTGCATCACTTTTCATTTTATCTCGCACTCCCCCCTTGACTCTTAATCTCTCGCACCAGGTCACTAGCGAGGCGCCGATCGACGACCAATTTTGATTTAAATTTAAATCAAATTCGATTAAATGGATTGAATACTTGAATTAATTTATATATTAATATGTAATTAGCATCTGATTTGTGTAAGTGTATTTTAATTTATATGATTATTAGTTTATACAATATGTTAATTTAGGTCTAATTTTTTTTTTTTTTTTTTTTTTTTTTCAAATCACAATTTTTTTAAGTTTATATATGATTATTAGTTTATATCTTCTTCTTCTTCTTCTTCTTCTTCTTCTTCTTCTTCTTCTTCTTCTTATTATTATTATTATTATTATTATTATTATTATTATTATTATTATTATTATTATTATTATTATTATTATTATTATTATTATTTACAGATTATTAGTTTATATCTTAACCAAAGTCTACTTAAGTATTTGGAGTATTTAACATGTTTTTTTTTATTTTTTATTTATTTATTTATTTTTTTATTAGAATAGATTTGCAGTAATTAACATACAATGCATAATTTATTTTTTTTTTGAAATAAGTGCGGAATAAATTTGTATGGAAACATGATTATTTCATTAAAACTCCCTTAAAAACTTTATTAAAACATACTTTTATGCCCAATTAACCAATAAAATCATTAGGTATACAAAAGCCCTGATACAATGCATAATTGTATAGCTATTTTTCAATTTATTTATTTTTTATTTTTAGGAAAAAAATGTTTCAAGTTGGTCACTGATTTTGAAATTGGAAGAATAAATGAGTGTCAAACTACATTTTTCTTAAAAAAAATTACAAAAATAAAAAAAATCAAGTCTAAACACGAACCAAACCTAAATCAGGTTTGGACTAGAATGGGACCAGATGATTAAGGGTGCAGTCTCCAATCTGCAGAATACGACGATTCTGGCTCTGGTTCCATCCAGTCTGGTCTTGTTTTTGCATCGGTGAACAAGAATCTCTATTTACACTATATTATTTATAAACAGTTCAATCACTTTATTATTATAATATTTTGTTTTAAAAAAAATTATTTTTAATACAAAACTTACCAAACTTTAAACCGTAACAAATTAGTATTTCATCATTAGTTTGCGTTGCATTTACAAAATATAATTAGGCCTACATACAAAAATAAAGCTATAACTAAATTGGTTATAATAATTTTATTTCTCATCTATTCATAACATTTACGGAATACAAAATATGATTAGACCTGCATCCGAAAAAAAAGATGTAACTAAATTGGTTATAATAATATTATTTCTCATCTAATTATAATCTCTCTCCATAGATTTTTGGTTCAAAAAAATGATTGGCATTGTTGTAATTATTGTATCTATTATAATCACACATCAAAATTTTAAGTTATTACTCCCCCTGTCTCTTTATTAATGTCCACTTTCTATCATTTATTACTCACATAATAGAGAGAAAGTGAACATTAAAAAAGAGACCGAGGGAGTATAAATTACGTCAAATTAACAGATTTGTCAAGCGAACAATTTTTGTTTCATATCATAATGACTAAGGGTTTGTTCTAATTTACTGAGTCGAACTGAACTGAACTGATCGGAGCTGAATTGAACCGAACTGAACTGTTTATGAGAGAAGAAAATTAGGAAATGAACTCAACTGGACTGATTTTAATTGAAATTAAGTTGAAGAGAATATTACCTAAAGATATATTGACCTTTATAAGGTATTCCTCCTCTGATTCTAACTACATGTACAGATGTACTAGTTCAGGCTTATAAAATGTCTATCTTTAACCATTAATAATAACTTTTGATAAATTTGAATATATTTTTAGACTAATTTACAACGACTTATTTATATTATCGAAAGGTAAAAGTTTGTAAGCCAAACATAGTATGTGAATATTACAGAAGTCGATATGTTGTAAATTGTAAGTACTAATTAAGACTTAAGAGGGTTGAGTTGAGTAAACTTTTAATTAATTAATTTATTTTTTAAATTGAGTTTTTTGAACTTCCTTCGTATATTTTTAATTTCCGAACCTATTACACATTTACACATGCATATTTTGTTACATAAATTCAAATTAAACTCATACATATTGTGTGGGTCAAATTATTGTACTTAAAATTAACAAATGGAGTAGTTTTCATCATGTATATACTACCTCCATTTCTTATTTTGTGCAACTTCTGCTCAAAATGGATGTTACAACTTTTGCTCAATAAGAAAGTGCCTTTATAGTAAATTTTTTGAGTAAATTTATCAACAAACCTTTACTTCAATCCAATTAAGAATTAACACATTAAATCATATGTTATTATTTACTAACTAACCTAACTTAATCATTCCCTAAAAAAACTCTTACCCACATTCTATCTCCTCTCCCACAACCTCATCCACCCGTCCCACCACCCACACTACCACATTTTCTCTCTCCTCCCTCTCAAGCCACCTTCACCACCACTTTTGTCTAACTTATAATTCTTGTATACACCATGGTGTCCCATGTGCATGATATACATGGTAAAAATAAGAATAGTAGAAAGAAGATCTCGAGCCGAACCCGAACTCGAGTTGAGCTCAATTGAGCCGAGCCTATAACAACTTTGGCGAGCCGAGTCTTGAACAGTTCATGAGCCTGCTCGACTTGTTAACAGTCTTAACACCCCTAGTTTGAACATAATAATTTAGTATGACTTAAATTTTAAAGAATAGACTTGACTTAGGGCCTGTTCTGATACGATTATTTTCAGTTCAGTTCAGCTCTAATAAGTTCAGTTCAGTTCAGCTCTAATAAGTTCAATTCAGTTTAGTTCAGCTCCTAATTTCCTTCTCTTATAAAATATTCAGTGTAGCTCAGCTCTAATAAGTTCACCTCTAACCAGTTAACATGATCCCACCAAACTCGAATTGACACCTCATGGACCACACAACTATGCGAGTTGGGTTGTATTTCCCACAATTGATAACTTTGACTGATCCCATGTTTTCACTACTAATGCCAATCCTACTAAAAATCCTAGATTCCAAGTAGAAGCATAAAAGTATTTCTTCATTTCTTGCAGTTGGAAATAGTAATTTTATTATTTATCGTTTATTTTTTTTTTTAAAAAATCTGCACACATGCACGGAACAACAAAATGCCAGGAATATCCCCTAATTTCTCGTTGCTTACTCAACTCAAAGCCGATTAATCTAACAAAATTTCCCAAAAACATTTTGCATTGCACCAATTTCTTTGCTATTCCAACTTTTTATTGCCATTTTCAGAGTTCACCAACCCATCTTCCTGCTGCTCAGGTGTGATTTTCTTCTTTAATCTCATATGGGTGTCTGAATTTTCCATTTTTTTTTTTGATTTACATTGATAATCTAATGTGGGGTTTTCATTTTTTTTTTTAATTTTTTTTAGGAATTGGATTGAAATTGGCAAAATTTAGCGTTTTCCAAGATAAACCCAGAAAAATTAATGCTCTAATTGGGAATTGGTTTTTAGTTATTTGATGTTGCATAGTCAAAGGTCAATTAAAGATATTTTCAAGTAGCATTTTCATTCATGTTGAAATGATCAATCATGTTGCATGTTTAATCAGGTTTCAAGGAGTACGACTAATGAGTAAATATATTAGTGGGTACATAGTCATTAAGTCAATAATGAACAATGTGCTGCAGGTTGATGATCAACGGATTTTATTTGGTTTAAAGGCCTTGAAAACTTATGATTATGAATGGCTAAGAAATTTCTGTATACTTGTGTGTTCGTCTTGAGCCTCTAGAGGGGGTAAAATGTCTATTACACACTCGGGTGTAAAATAAGAAATAACCTTAAGAAAATTGTCGTGGTTTGTGGTGTGCTGGTTAGTGTGTCAAGTCTGTCAACTGTCATTTAGAGTGTAAATTTCTGATCAAATGTAGAGTTTCTGAATAACTCTGTATGAAATTTCAAGGTTTGAATGTTTGATGTGGTTGTATTGGAAGTAATATGAGGATTTATATGAAGTTTAAATGCAATTGTTGATATATTTGGCATTTATACTTATAATTGGTGGTTTGAAGTACGAGACTTTGTTATAGGACATTGTTCAAGTTATGTTGCTTCTTGATGATCGTCTCTTAGGTAATTTGAATCAGCCCAAGTTATTTGCACTAGTGCTAAGTCACAATGTCACTTATAAGACATCATTTACTTTTCTTCTTTGCTTTGTTTCAAACTGATAACTCTACATCTTGTTTTCAAACTCATGCTCCCTTTTGATCTTGCAACCTTCTTTATATCATCTTCTAAACCTTGTATAGGCTGCAAAACAATCTATGGCATCGACAGAGAATGAAGAACCTTCTTTACTGAGGAATGATGTATGGCAAGATCAATCTTTTTTCAAGTGGAGAAAGAGAGATGCACATGTTCCACTACGCTGTCATGATACAATAGAAGGTATAAGCTGTATCCGAATTTTGTGCTATGGTTTTCTATATATATATGGCATATATGTTATTGGGGAATACAGTGATAAGATATTATTTCATTTTCTGTTTAATGAATTTTTTTTTCTTATAAAATAATGCACTAAAACAAAGATAACAATTACAAGTTATGTGATGAGGGTGAATGGTTGTAATTTTTGGAGATAATGGCAGGGGGTATTGGTTGTCAGAATACCTTAAATTTAGTTGGTAGGATCT
Source organism: Chenopodium album (assembly GCF_948465745.1). Lineage (NCBI taxonomy): Eukaryota > Viridiplantae > Streptophyta > Magnoliopsida > Caryophyllales > Amaranthaceae > Chenopodium > Chenopodium album. The sequence goes on along the minus strand of NC_137841.1, from coordinate 5,771,910 downwards.
ACGGAGTTGGTCATTAGTGGAGGGTGTAACCTTTGTGAAATTATGATGTTGATGAAATTTGCTTGATGTTATGAATTCAGAATTGAGATATGGTTTAAGAAAATCAGTTGAGCAATAAGTCAACTCGAGCTAATATAAATCCTCATTTATCAGTCATTGCTGCATTTAACCTTTTGATCTTGTATTTATTATGTGATATATACATCTGTTTCTGAGACAGGATCTCTCAGATACTGGCTTGAAAGAAGCAAGGTGGATATTTCAGCATCAAACTTGGCCACATGGGACGACAATGCTGTAGCTGCTGCTCTGAAATGCGCTTCTTCTTGGGTCGAAGGCTTGCCTTTTGTGAAGTCTTTATCTGGTTGCTGGAAATTTCACTTAGCTTCTGGACCAAGTGGCGTCCCAAATTTTTTTTACCACAGTGACTTTCATGACAATGATTGGGGAACTATACCAGGTGCTTAGCATAAACTTTTTTCAGCCCCCACTCCCTCCCGATTTTGTATATAGGCCAATGTATAATGTGATTTCAAAAGTTTTATGGTGGATGACTCATATAGTTGGACTTGGACAGACTCATAAATTGAGTTTTTGGCATATATGACCTTCACAATATGGTGACCAATTACTTTGAATTAGATGGATTACTGGATACTATAGAATGTTTGACTGGATTTCTGTTTTAAGCATTGGATGCAAAGAGAATATCCCATTGGGTTTAGGTACCCACCAAGTGACCACTGTTACATTTTACGTCTGATCAGAGTTTCACTAGTATGATCCATGGCGACTGGGTTGTTGTTATGCTACTCTTTATAGTCAAACTCTCTTTCTGTAAAGAAGATTTTTATTGCTTCATTTATTTGCTTATATTTGTGTATGTTGAGATGCTGGAAGTCTGGAAATTAATCTTACCTGGCATTAATCTTGTACTTGTGTTATAGAAACTAGTTTGAGCTTTGCAACTATACATATCTGAGGTGCCTCTCAATAATACATTAATGCCTGTGTTGATAAGGCTGGGTTTTACTCTTGTGCTTTTTTTTTTGCTGGATTGACAAGTTTATAACAATGCCAGATTTTCTTTTGTTGTTTGGCCAGTTCCTTCAAATTGGCAGATGCAAGGATATGATAAGCCTATCTATACAAACACTGAATATCCATTTCTAGTTGATCCTCCCCATCTTCCCGCAGAAAATCCTACAGGTTGCTACAGGACATACTTTGAAATTTCTAATGAATGGAAAGGTACAGTCTGTTTCTTACAAGTTTGACTGAGTTGACAATGTTGAATACCTAGCTGGTAGTGCATCTTGAAGTAGCAGTACTGTTTTATGTAACTCCATCTAGAATATCTTTTACTGCATGACATGTTTGTATTGTAAACCTCTTTTTCTGTATCTTACATTTCTGTGTCTTACGTAAACATGCATACGTGTCTAGTGAAATTCATCGTATTACACTTTCCCTTGTACTTGCTGATTGATTTTGTCACCATTGTTTCTTTTTTAACCATAATATTGTTAAATATTGAATTACACTAAACAAAGTGAAAGTACCTTTAGTGAGTAAGCAACTGTAGATCTTAAATGACCTTTGGAACAATACCTCTGTTCTAAGTGTAAAACCTATCTTCAATGCATTTTGGTCATCCTTGCCAAAATGAAAAAAAAAAACCTTGGTGCATTTGCAGTTTATCTATATTTGTATCATAAAAAAAAAAAGAGAAAAAAAGGATAAATAGCCTGCTAAGAATTTTGGTGACTTCGCTTGAGGTCATTTTTCTACAGAGGCTTCTCTATTCTTTTCATGTTACAATTTATTACTCTTACGAATTTTATTGTTAGCCTCCCTTTATCTGTTATCAGATCCTTTGATTTTATGCTCAATTTATGAGATGCTCTATGGATTTTTCATAGGTCGAAGAATATTGTTGTACTTTGAATCTGCTGATTCTGCCTATCACGTATGGGTAAATGGGGTCCCTGTTGGGTACAGGTAAGCTCATCAGATTAGCTTGTTGAATATTTCTTTCAGTTCTTTTTTCAATATGAAGAAGTTTCCATTTGCACCAACAGTATTATCTTTTAAGCATTACAAAAACAGTGAGACATATGTTAGAATTTACTCAGTCTAGATCAAGCTCTGTGGCAGGACAAGAATTAGGTGATAGAAACCTGTGTGAAATTTCATTTGAACTTCCAATATCTATCTATATATATATATTAAAACCCATGGTAAGAATTGTAATCATGCCACGTGTCATGATTCTTGCCACGTGTCGTCATGACTTGATAAATGATGTGGGGTTATGTGACTCATGTCATATTAAAATCTATCATCAATGTTTCCTCACAAAAAATTTATGTTCATAAAAATTTCAATAGCAAATTGATTTCAATATAATTCCATTCTTTCATTTACTCATCCATAATTCATATAGGTTATATGCTACGTATTTAAAATATGTAACACAAAAATATATAGCAATTTTAAAACCACAACATGTGGTTACTTTGAAGAAATTTATAATGGTAGATAAAGATTCATGTAACAAATAAAACAAACTAATATGAAGTATAAAATTTAGGTTATTGCATATTTCATAATGAATTTTGAAAAATTCAATAATATTTTTTTAAATTATAAAACCACCAATATATTTCACTTTAATTTATTATAATTTTTTATATACAAAAAATGACCCTGGGCATCGCCCGGGCCTAAAACTAGTTTGTATCTCTAAATGACTTCTTTCTTGGAGGCCAACGTCCACAAGCAGTGTCTTGGTATGGGAATCAAAGGCATTAGGGCGTCTCTTTATCTAGGATTTCTAACGAAGAATGATCAAGTCTGCAGACTGATATATATCACTATCAAAGTAAAATGTTGAACTTCTTTCAGAACATATAGCTACCGTCCGCAGACGAAAACACTAATGAGGTCTACAAAGGTAAAAAAAGGCTTTAGAATATATCAAGCACATGGTCTAGGGATGTGGGCAAGTAGATATTGTTGTCTTGATGCCTATTTACCTAACTTAAATTTATAATGAGGGTAAAAAAATTAGGTTGGTATGAGTGACATATACTGGTCAATCATTGTGAAGAGCCTATTGGTCATTTCACCAATGATATCTGCTAATATTGTTGAAACAGCGGTTTCATAATTCCTCTACTGCTTACTGCTTGATCTTCTCTGTCTTTTGTATTCTGATCATGGTAGATATTGTCCCTATATATGGCTATAATTTTTGCCCTATAATCTCTGTTGGTTCAAAAATTTTAACCTTGGATCTTCTGGTGAAACTACAATCTTGTCAAAGAATGTAACTCCTCTTACATGTGATTAATAGATGACTATTTTGTTTTAATCAGTCAGGATAGTCGGTTGCCTGCTGAGTTTGAAATTACCGAATACATTCATCCGTGTGGTTCAGGAAAGAAAAATATTTTAGCTGTTCAAATCTTCAAATGGAGTGATGGTACGTACCTCGAAGATCAAGATCAATGGTGGTTGTCTGGGATTCACCGTGATGTGCTCCTTCTAGCAAAACCTCAGGTTGGTTTACTGCTGCTCTAGATATTCTGTTATGCTTAATAAAATCTAACTTTGTTCTGATTTCCAAGACCTGCCCCACCATTAAGAAAAGGCTTGGATGTGTTTAATTCTTAACATGTGTAGTCAGGATGAACTAATTTAAGCATTGTGCCAAGTTGTTTTTATATGTGATGTAAAAAAGTAATGAGTGGTGCTATTGCATTTAAAATGACTACACATTTTCATTCGTGAATTTATATTTGATTGCATTACAAGTAAATTTAGAGTACTGCAATTTCATGTCTCTGCGCTCACAATTAGAAAGAAAAATTGATATGGATGAGTCTGTGGAGATGTAAAAGAAATATATTTGTAGAAAACCATAAGAACTATACTTGAATGATGACAATTTTGATTGATGTGATGCCAATTGTACATCTCCATATCAAAAATTATGATCCAGTGCAAAGATCTTGATTAGTTGATGGAAACATGGTGTAATGCATCCATTTGCGGGGTTGACCATCAAGTTTGAATGCATGTGTGATTGAAGGGTTGAGGAAGTATTTAGGTTTGATAATATTGGTTTCAGTTGGATATTTCTTGATCATTGCCCAATTTTCTTCGATACTGAAATATTAGAGAGGTTCTCATGTAAGTTGATTTGACTCGAATATATCTCTATCTTATAGAAGTATAATGTTACATTGAACTGTTATCCTAGAATATGAAATGACTTGTTTAGTATATGTTTCCTTTTAATAATTCTACTTACTATTATTTTCTTTTAATTTTATCAAGTTACAAAGCATTTGTTTTGACTAACATCTGATGTACACAACCAAATAAACTACCTTAATTTATCTGGTTGTTGTGATTGACGCAAAACAAGTATGATTTGACACACCAAGTATTGGGACTTTTGGGTTCACTCTATTACGGGAGTGGGCCATTACTTCAATTTCATTTGTCCCCCCCCCCCTCTGCGAAAACACACACACACGCTTGTATCCTTTTTAAACAAGACTAAAACCTTTTTCAATTATTAAACAGCCTTTTAATTCTTCTTCATAGTTTACCCTGTTGATTAACATATTATCATCTTTTAAATGGAGTTTAGCAATATAAATTCTGTATACCTTCATTGGCGTATAAAACATTACTAAATTCTTTGTTTGAATTTCCTCTTTTGATATGATTTAATTATTTAATGCATGTTGTCAGCCTTTTGAATGGTCTTTTCTTTTCTTCTATCTTGGGACCGGATATTTTAAGCCTATTAAACAATTAACAAGCTGTTTCAACTGTGGCGATTAGGAGGGAAATATTCTACACGTTAGTCATGTCGTAGTTATGTTACTTTCTTATATTCTTCTCGAGTCGAGGACATACTACAATATATATGAAGGTTTGCTAGATTTTCTGTAGAAGGTAATTGGTGAAACTTATTGGCGTGCAGGTTTTTATTGCAGATTATTCCTTCATTTCAAATTTGGATGGAAGTTTCTCTCATGCAGATTTAGAGGTAAGTTTTCATCCGTACTAATTTCTTCCTGTCATCATTTATTTACTTTAGATACCTAACTTGGGTGAAAGCAATTACTGTGAACTATCTGTTGTCAGAGTAGCAGTGTCTTTCTTATGTGATAGTACTAAAATTTTATGTGTGATTCCATGATACATCTAAAACACAAAATGGAGATTTTTTTAAATTTAATTTTATTTTCTTTCCCGCAGAAATTGCTCTAGTTCCTTAGAATCAAAGTGGGCTGTGTTCTCTTCAACTTAATAAGTTATTATTTAGTAAAAAGCAGAATATGTATAAGAGAAAAGCACAGGAGAATCAACAAAATTCAATGATCAGTAAATTCAGTAAAAATCTGTTAAAAACAGTTTTCAGGTGAAGAGTTTAGGGTGGTAGGGTTTTAATGTGATTGTTTGTGGCTGGCTTATGATTTTTAATTGAGTCCTCTTCTTTTTAACATTACTTGTAAAAGTAAGGAAATATATCCTCTTATAATGTCTGTGCCCACAATTTCATAGAGGTAAGCAGTGGTGAATGTTAGCAACACTTTAGAATTTCATGTAGTACTTTCTCTCACTTAGAACTTGCTTCTTTTCTTTCTCGAAGATTCCATCCAATCATCCATTTATCTCACTTTCCTGGTCAGTGGAAGTTTTTGAATGCTATTTGTCTGCTTTCATGCTCCTTGATTTACCGAACACTATCAATTTGGTGATTGGTTTCATGCTCTGCCTCCCATCAGCATATTTTTCATTTTCATGCTATGATGTCTGTGCTCAGTAATGATATCGTGGAAGATGAGCATTGAGCAATGTATCCATCAAATTATTTGCAATTGTGAATTAGTTTTGGCTAACATCAGTATATCTGTATATAGATCCTTCCCTCCCATCAGCATATATTTCATTTTTTGTAACACCCCAATAATTCTCTCTTAAAACCTGTAAATACCCTGAACAAAATCCAAGAGAATTACTGGCGTGCTACCGCCACGTGTTTAAACGTTAAGGCTTTATCAGAAAATAGCAGCGGAAAAACTAATTCAGTTATAAATAAGTTTCAAAACCAATAACCAAAACCAAATTAAATCTTACAACTTGGAACCATTAATGCCCTTATTCAAAACCCCACAAAAGTAGTAAATAAATAAAACCAGAGTTTAAATAAATTCAAACTTGCAAAAGAGATAAACTGCGACCAATAACCAACTCTCCACTCAAAATCCCACAACCCTGATGTGAATGCTGTATGTGTAAGAACCTGTGTTTAATCTGCTCCCCAATATTACAAGTGTAAAAATTGGATCGTCACAGGGTCATTGAAAGGCAAAGGCCATGACCAAAGAAAGACACTCAAAGCACGCAATCAGCAAAGCTGAGTACATACACTAGTAGAAAAAACGTTATTCGTAACTAACAAAAACGGGCTTTTTGTAACCAACATTGGCCGTTACAAGTAGTGGGGTTACAAATAGTCCTGTCAGTTGTAACGGACATTGTCCGTTACAAATGGGTACCTATTCGTAACTAACATTGTCCTGTCAATTGTTAGTTACAAATAGGTAAATATTTGTAGCCCACAATTGATATGTCAGTTACAAATAGGTACCTAGTTGTAACGGACATGTTAATTGTTGGTTACAAATGCTCATTTTCGATATTAAAAAAAAAAACCTAGCAAATGCTAGGTCGATGCAACTTTAATTATTATTATTATTATTATTATTATTAATCCATTAGTAAGGGCACCAATTTAACAACTGTGTCGTGGAACTTGAATCCACCACCAACAACCCACAACCCCCATCCACCGACGACCCACAACCCCCATCCACCCACGAATCCCACCATCCTAACCCATATCGCTTCTCCCCCACTCATGCTAGGTTGAGATTTTACATTGAACTTGAATCGAAGATGGACAACACCCGTGCGACCCTGACCCTGCCTCTTCCCCTTCCCATGACCCAAACCCACCCCCACTGCCCCCCTACCCCCACTGCACAACCACAACCCACTATCCTACACCGCGAACTATCTTCACTACCACCACGACTCACCAGACCCCGACTCCGTGACAAGCACCACCACCACCCATAAAAAAATCACGATGTACTGATTTCCCAGCCTAACCTGTACCCGTTCTCCCCCACCCCGACCGCCACAAGCACCACCCATACACACCAAATGCCACCACCAAACACACATAAAAACAGATCTACCATACAAATTTTTATAAAAATCCTAAAAATTATACACATATTATGCAAATTAAAACACAATTATCTAAAAAATTAAACAAAAAAATGAAAATTAACAGAAATTATATACATAAATAATTCCAAAAATTCGAAAGGAATAAAAAGTTATACAATTATCTAAAAAATAGGTTAAAATTGCAATTACATAAAAAAAAATATACATAAATAATTCCAAAAATTTGAAAGTGAAGTCCGATCATTGACGGCTCATGGGTGGCGATTATGCTTGTGGATGCCCGTGGATGAGGGAACTGCTAAGAGATTGATGAGGGAAAGAGGAGAAATAAAGAATGAAGGGATGAGGACAAAGAGATTTGATAAGAGCAAGGAACAAATTAAAGGAAGAAGAAAGGAGCTAGGATAAATCGAGAAGAGAGAGAAAGAAGAGAAATGAGAAGGAAAGAGAATAAAGATGAAAAAGAAAGAAGGGGGCGGTTGTATAGTTAGGGTTAGGGGAGCAATGGGCTTGGGGCGGTTATGAGAATATATGAGAAAATATCTTTATTATTTGTAACCAACATTATGTTGTCCGTTACAAATAAGATGTATTTGTAACTAACATTATGTTGTTCGTTACAAATAGGGTATATTTGTAACCAACATTATGTTCTCCGTTACAAATATTGTCTTATTTGTAACTGACGTAGCTAATGTTGGTTACAAATATAGTATTTGTAACTAATAAAATGTTGTTGGTTACAAATAAGGCGTTACAAATAGCATTTTTTCTACTAGTGCAAAACATAAAAGAAATCCCTAACACGCTACTAATAGTCAATCATCACGCATCATTAGTTTATAGACTCGACACATGACTCAACTATCAAATTTATTAAGACTTCACTAGTTAATATTAACTAACACATTTATTTATTTCATTGGATTTAGCAATAGACAAAGTTGTCCAACCCATGTCCCATTTGGAACATCAATAAAATAAAAACCCCATGCCTCCTTTCGAAAACATCAATAAATATCCAACGACCACGGGCGCGAATCCGTGACCGTAGTTAGTATGAGATCTCACCTAACTCCTAGTTTTTAAAAAAAATATTTGAAATAGGAGACTCGTAGATCAGACGGCCTCGATAAAAGTACACGGCTAATACACCGTATACCCCAACCCCTGATTGTCATTACTCCAGAAGTGCACCAATCCAGAGTTTTATTGCTCATCCATCTTGCACTTTACGTGATTTACAGGTTTAGACTTGGTGATGACTCATATGCAAACAATACGATCAATCCAATATCAATTCAATCAAGTAAAACAACTTTCCAATATCAATTCTTGATTTATTAGTGACAAGCAACATTTATTATTTATTCCTTTAACTACCTCGGTGTATAAACATCTTGAGTGCATAAGGCACCCCAAAACCTTAACCTCGTCTTATAAGACTGAAATTCTTCCTTTACTCATCCTATTTGCATAATCATGAATGAGTAATAAATTAATCTTTACACCAATCACATACCTTTGCCTCTAAGCGCACCTTGCATAATTAGAGCACAAATAATACTTGCAATATAAAATAGTGCACATCATTTGAAATTCACAATGTATAACCAAACAATTTAACCCAGTCAACCCTATACATGATACTAAGTTCTCGATCCGTCCTCAAACGTGCACCTACAAGCAAGGTTTCGTAACTTGTACGTACCTTGTGTAAACAATTCGGTTGGCCACTTTAAAACTAGAAATCATCTTCGATAAACTCCTCTCCTAAACCAAACAATAACATCTCAATCAATACCCAATCAATCAAATTTACAGCAATACTAACTTACTTTAAAACCTTCAAAATCCAAATCAAACAACACTTTAAAACCTTCCCTTTAGCTAAAATTAAAGGCTTATATATAGTTCTTTAAATTTTCATCATAAAAACCTTAAAATACACTCTTATACGTGAAATTACAGCAAGTTTAAAGTTTAATAAAAATCTGAAAATTATTTAAAAACCCCTAATAATCTCCCTTTTTAATGGGTGATTAAACCCTCATAAAACATCAAAAGTAGTACTTAGAAACTATTTCCAGCACTTAAAAATTTAATAAAAACATATATTTATGCTTAATTAACTTTAAACATAATTAATTTTATCAATCAAACTCAAGGATAATATTTTAAGTATAAAAAAACTTTGTTAAAATCAAAAACTGTCCGAAAATCATATTTAGAGGTTGAATTTGGCCACGAGAGGGTGGTCCTCACTACCAAAGGTAGTGAATTTGTCTTAAAACGTTGTTTCCACATGAAAAACACTACTTTTTCATCAAAATCGGATGAGTTCAGAACCTGATCGGGATTAAAACGGAATTAATATTAACGAACGGAAATCTAAAAATTAAAACCCGAATTTAAGTTTTAAAATAATCTGAAATTAAGTTAAACTAATCATTAGTTATAATCACCAAAATTTCAAAACATCATTCCTATAAAAGCCCTAAATCAATTGTTCATAAAAACCCTAAAATCATGATTTTCAATAATTAAAAACCCTAGGTTATAAAAGTTATAAAATCTGAAAATTATGACACTTATAAAATCTGAAATTATAAAGTTTAATCATCAAAATACAATTTGATACTAATTAAATTAATTTCAAACAATAAAATCAAAACCCATAAATCAATAATTATAATTACACAAATTAATAAAACTAAGGAGAAAGAAAATAAGTCTAACCTTTTTGTGTGGGAAAATTTTGGGGATTCATGGGGTATTTATAGGAGAGAATTGTAGGGTAAATAGGAAGATTGGGCATCATAAAAATAATGGGTCGATTAAGTAAACAAATGGGTTAGGCTTGTGTGATTGGAAATAAATTGTAGAATAAAGGTGCATAAAATAATTTGTTCAAATAATTTTCGACCCAGATTAATAATTTGAAACTTTTGAAATTAAATTCCGGAAAATAACAAATAAATATTATAAATAAAATAAAATTTCATTTATAAAATATTTTAAAAATACGAGGGATTACATTTTTATGCTATGATGTCTGTGCTTAGTAACGATATCGTGGAAGATGAGCATTGAGCAACGTATCCATCAAATTATTTGCAATTGTGAATTAGTTCTGGCTAACATCAGTATATCTGTATATAGATCCTTGAGCATGTCATAAATATCCCTGTCCTTTTTTGTAGGTAGAGGTTAAAGTTGACATTCCACAAGGAATTTCTAAAGACTGCCTCCTTTCTGATTTTACTCTAGAAGCAGAGGTTTACGATAATGAAATGTGGCATGGAAATGATGGATCAGCTGATCTCCTTGCATCTGTAGCGACACAAATGGAACTTGTACCACCTGCAAGTTTCAGGTTCAACGGCTATCATTTTAAAGGAAAGATAGATAGGCCTAGGCTTTGGTCTGCTGAGCAGGTACGGGTTATTGTATTTAGATTAAGTATATTGATAATATTTTATGAGCTGTATAATTTTGAAACTTCACAAACTTTCTAAAGGAATAAAAAATGAAAGAGAAAACCTGGTGGTTTGATTTTGTTACCCCATTCAAAAGATCTATATTGTTCTGCTGCTGCCTGTCAATGCTGATTTATATATGCAGAATTGCTGCAACTTCCCTCCTGGTTTCTTAAGGTTTGAGGTTTTTATATTGAGTTTTGCAATAGAATAGATTTTCCAAAGTCTGGCTAAATTAATACATATTATATCTTCTACCTTCAAGTTCCGAGGGGCCATCTTTATCCCCCTTTTAGTTGACATTATTTATTTACTTTGATGTTCTTTACATCGCTCTCCTTCCTGCCTTCCAGCATTTGCAAGTGACTCCTCTGTTTCTTTGTTGCTGTGTGGAAACTGTAGCAATCTCTTACAACCTTATAAAAAGTTTAAGAAAACTCTTATGAATAGTGCATGGACATTTATATCCCTAAAAATGCTCTTTTACATATTTGCCCCCACCGAATTCAAAAGCCTTAAAATTAGTGTCTCTTGAATCACCAAAATTAATTAATTATTTGTGTTAATAATTCAATATTTAAAGCATGCATCTTGTAGTCTCTCCATTTTTTTTCTGTTTTTTCTATTTAGAATATAAACACTATTTAATACAAAGCATTCTTAATTAATTATAATATATATGGAGTACAAAAATTATGAATTATACAATTGTATGATGACTTATTTGATTTATTCAATTCGTCTTAATAAGTACTTAAAAATTACCATGAAAATATATATAATAAAATATCATGCAAATATGAATACAAACATAAAGGTCATCAATAACAATTCTCCTCAAGGGCTAGCCATACCGCGCGCGTAAGAATCCCTTGTATTTTTTAAAATTATAATTTCACCTATTTGATAATTTTTTTTTAATTAACATTTTTAGCTTTATGACCTTGTACGTATTTGTTTGTTTTTTGCATAAATTGCAGCCAAATTTGTACACACTAGTTGTCATCTTGAAAGATGCAGATGGAAATGTGGTTGACTGTGAATCATGCCAAGTAGGTATCAGGCAAATAACAACTGCTTACAAACAGCTACTGGTTAATGGACAGCCTGTTGTGATTAGAGGAGTAAACAGGCATGAGTTCCACCCACGTCTTGGAAAGACAAATCTGGAGCATTGCATGGTTAAGGTGATGCCAACGGCTGTTTTTTCTTCTGCGGCACAATCTTAGTTTAAGAAACGAATTCAAATAAACTGAGTTACCCCTCCTTTTTTTTGTTATATCTAGGACTTGGTATTGATGAAGCAGTATAATATTAATGCCGTAAGGAACAGCCACTACCCCAACCATTCTCGATGGTATGAGTTGTGTGATCTATTTGGCATGTACATGATAGATGAAGCAAACATTGAGACACATGGTTTTGATCACTCTGGTCCTTTTAAACACCCTACAATGGAACCTGCCTGGGCTGCTGCCATGCTTGATCGTGTTATAGGCATGGTTGAAAGGGACAAAAACCATGCTTGCATCATTTCTTGGTCCTTGGGCAATGAGGCTGGATATGGACCAAATCATTCTGCTATGGCTGGTATGAAAATGATAACAATGCATTCTCATACTTAGCATCATTCTCATAGGATTTGTTACATTGTTTGTTGTATATGTATAGTGCTGAAGGGCCATGCATTAGAGTATACACTTTTTCTCTTTTTAATAATGGGTAAAAACAAATCAGGATGACATGACTCCAGGTGTTATAGTGAAGTAGAGGTTGGAGTTTGATGCTGGAATACCATGTTGAACAAAATCTGTGAAATGTTTGTGCTAAGTACCATGTTGAACTCTAGTCTTTACAACCAAAGAGAATATAATGAATATCAGCTCAGGCTCTTTGAACGAGCTTCCCTCCATCAAGTACTTTTGCTTCCTATATTAGGCTTCCTCGGCTCCTTGCCATTATGCAAACCCCTTGTACTTCTTTATCTTATTTTTAGGCTCTTACATCCCAACATCTTTAGATTATTTACTTTATTAAATTTTTTAAAAATAATTGTTATTATAATTAAATTAAACGAAGTACTTGGATTGCTCTCTTCCACCACTTTTTTCAATCTATTGCTCTCAATTAGTTGCAATTGGCATATGGTTGTTTCCCGAGTAATCTCAAAACTTGAGAATTACATGTAACTTTATAAAAAAATTTGTGTAAATTTGAAAGATCTGAGAAAGTGGCTGACTAGATAATATTTATTTGAGTTATTTTAACATGTGTACTATATTGGTGCATGTGAAAATGTGAGTGTTCTGCGTATAATAGACGAATTCATTTACATAATTCATCTTTGAGTTTGATTTAGGGTGCAAAAATATAAGATTTTTTTTTTTAATTACCCTGTTCTGTGGAAACATGTATTTTTTACCCATAATGAGAATATAAGATTAATATACTGCGATTAATAATTTTCTACCTGCATGCCAATAATTTGCTTCTATAAAAATATGCATGTTTCTTATTTTTTGCTTCATATTTTTTGCAACTTTGGGGTATTAATGTATTATGTGTGAGATATAAAATATTCCCAAGTTGGAAAAATTATGAAACGGAGGTAGTAGTTGAATTCAACTCGCAGTGACATAGGTTGGTGCTTGTTTAGTACTTTAGTGAATCTCTATGTCCTGATCCTGTACCATGCTGAAGTGCTTAACTGCATCTATTAATATCTTCTTGTCTGCTAATTGTACAATTTTCAGGTTGGATAAGAGGAAGAGATCCTTCTAGGGTGATACATTATGAGGGAGGTGGATCCCGAACCTCATCTACAGATATTGTGTGTCCCATGTACATGCGTGTGTGGGACATTGTAAAGATAGCCAATGATCCAAATGAAGCAAGGCCTCTCATATTATGCGAGTAAGTTTATTGACCCCCCCCTCTCTCTCTCTCTCTCACACACACACACACACACACACACCACCCCTTTTTTTTGGCCTATAGTTACAAACATGTAAGATAAGAAAGAGGGGGGGGGGGGGGAGGGGCAGTATAATATAAAATAGTAATTTTTTCTAATGGTAAATGAAGATAAATTGAAATGTGCTTCTTGCTGCTGCATTGGTTTTGTCATCATTCTTTTTACTGATACATGGCATGTGCTTGCTAAATTTTGATGTAAATGGCAGGTATTCTCATGCAATGGGAAACAGCAATGGAAATATAGATGAGTATTGGGAAGCTATTGATAACACTTTTGGACTTCAGGGAGGTTTCATATGGGAGTGGGTTGATCAGGTTTGTAATACACTATTTAGAAGACATCTTCTGGCACACAAAACATGAATGTTTGTAAAGTCATTCTGTTTTAATGCATTTTGTGGTTTTCCCATATATGACTCTGCATGGTTAATTGCAATTCTTTTTTATTTTGATGTAAAACTGTTCTGTATAATAAAAAATCAAGTGTAAATTGTGACAAGTGAGAAGTAGCCAATAAAATGTAATTAGGTTCTTGAGATGGTTTATTTCTTCTAAAAAATATTTCTTTACATTGAAAAAGGATGCTCAACGTCTTTGCTTCAACAAAGAGTCTTGAATTATTCATGGTTTGTTAATCGCAGTCAGTTTTTTTTTCACTTGCATCAATTATATATGCTCTTGATGGGAGAGATGCACTTCAGAAAGGTAAATTTTGGCATTTTGCATGCAGGGACTATTGAAGGAAGGTGCAGATGGTAAGAAGCACTGGGCTTACGGTGGTGATTTTGGTGATACTCCCAATGATCTGAACTTCTGTCTCAATGGACTTGTATGGCCTGATAGAACTCCTCATCCAGCACTGCATGGTAACTTGAAGCAGCAGTCAGAACTGAAATCTAAATTTTCCTTGTCTAAGTTTTGTTTATTTTTTCGTTTTATTTAGATAATTTCGAAAGTATATTTCATTGCATAATTTGTATCTGCTTGTATGTTTCTTCCAGAAGTGAAATACGTTTATCAGCCAATCAAGATTTCGCTCAAGGAAGGACTGCTCAAGGTATAAAAATATTCACTAAATACAGGATTTTTTTTTTCATGTATATGGCAATAGGCTACTAAATCCTAGTTTCAAGATGCTTTAAAATTTTACTTTTGCAGATAACAAACACCCATTTCTATGAAACTACACAAGGATTGGATTTCCACTGGGTTGTTCTTGGGGATGGATCTGAACTAGAATCTGGAGTGTTATCTCTGCCACAGATTGAGCCCCAAAAGAGCCTTTCTATGGAATGGGTATCTGGTCCATGGTACTCGGCCTGGACTTCGTGTACTTCTGAGGAAATTTTCTTGACCATAAATGTGAAGCGTCTTCACTCCACTCGCTGGGTGGATGCTGGTCATGTAATTTCATCGACGCAAGTGCCATTGCCTCCCAAGAGAAAGTCTGCTCCTCATGTAAATGCCCCTTTTCTCTCATTGACAATTCAGAGTGTTTTTATCCAAGGAAAGTTGAATTTTGTTTCATCACTAACTGCAAATAAAATGGATTTACAGGCTATCAAACCTAAAGATCATGTCCTCCGAACTGAGAATCACGGAGACTTGATCAAGATTTTCCAACATGATGTCAGTGAGATTACGTTCAACACTCGAACAGGATTGATCGAGAGCTGGAAGGTACTAGTTTTCTAAACTTACTTTATTTCACTGTTTATATTCCATATCATTACATTTTTAAATGAGCTCTATGTTTTATGTAGAAGGCTATCTATGCATAATTGAAGAGTAAGATGTTTTTATAATAGGAATGTCGATAGATAATTTCGGAGGATCTGTGCATTTGATAACTTTTTTGTGGTTAACAAGTTAATCTATATTCAGTTTCCTTATGATTAGAGAAGAACCTCAACATTTAGTACTTAAGCACATTTATTACAAATATATGCATTTTATTGACATATATATGCACTACAAAAACATGCATTAGAAACTATGCAAGTCTATTGCAAACATTTGCTTCAAAAACTATGCACATCTGATTCAAAAAATTTGTACCTTTAGTTCAAAATAATTTCTCGTTAAAAAAGACACATTTGATTCGAAGTATATGCACAATGAGGAGAGGGAAGGGAGGAAGCTTAGCTTAGAGCTTCAATGGTGGTTGCAATGGAATCAAGGAAAAGAAATTGAAAAGGGTGGGAATGGGATTAATGGTCCAGAATCATTCTTATATAAAGATGGTGCTCTCATTTGATCCTTTTTCTTCATATACTAGCAATTTAACTTCCTCCGTTGTAAAGTAAGTGCAACATTTTAGTTCTGCACTATCTGTTTACAAACTTTTACCACATATCTTAGTAATTATAGTATCAGGTACAGTATTGTTGAATATAAAACTAGCTTTTTTAAATTTATTTTTATTATTTCTATTGATAGGTAATTAAGGATATTTATGGTCAAAGTTGTGCATTAGAAAACGTGCATTACATGCTAGTCAAAGTGTTGCATTATTTTTTAAATGGAGGAAGATATATTTAATATTATAATAATATAGAGAGAATGGGGTTGGGGGGGGGGGGGGAGGAATCGGATATGTAAGATTCAAATTTTTGGTCAAGTAGGATTAATGCTCTTACATTGCAGGTTCAAGGAGTTCCTGTGATGAACAGAGGCATAGTTCCTTGCTTCTGGAGAGCTCCTACAGATAATGACAAAGGGGGCGGTGCTGACAGTTACTTATCCAAGTGGAAAGCTGCCCTGCTCGATGACATAGTTTTCCTCACCAATAGCTGTTCGGTTCAGAGTAAAACAAATTTTGTTGAAATAGCTGCAGTCTTTCTTGGAATCCCGAAATCAAAAAGCAATTCTGAACCAAAAGAATCAGATATCACTTTTACAGTGAATATAACTTACATAATCTATGGTTCTGGTGACATAATCATGGAGACTAGTGTCAAACCTCGGTCTGATATTCCGCCTTTGCCTCGGGTTGGAGTTGAATTCCATATAGACAAAGAAGTGGACAGAGTAAACTGGTATGGAAAGGGGCCTTTTGAGTGTTACCCTGATAGAAAAGCAGCTGCCCAGGTAGCAATTCATGAAAAAACTGTTCCTGAGATGCATGTTCCTTACATAGTTCCTGGAGAATGTGGTGGGAGGGCGGAGGTTAGATGGTTGACTATGCAAAATAAAGATGGTGTTGGAATGTATGCTTCCGTATATGATAATTCCCCAACAATGCAAATGAGTGCCAGCTACTACACAACAACTGAGCTTGACCGGGCTACTCATAATGAAAATCTCGTTGAAGGAGAGGACATTGAGGTGATAATTCTTTTGTCTTTTTTTCACCACACCGCACCATACTTTCTTTTCTTTGCACTTATAGTTCTCTTCAGTACTTGCTGTTATACCTTTTATCTGTTAATAAAAATTATTGGGTAACATGTTCACCGGATATCATTGTGCTGAACTACTGTGTATTTTTTCATATTTGTCTTTATGAAGTTGAACTTAGGGAAAAGTAGATAACCTTATTCCTTCTTTTGTTGTCTCTCGTAAACTTGTGAATCCTTATAATTTACCTTGTCTACCAGCCAATCTCTTATTACTATGCTTTGTGTGTGTGCGAGTATTTGTTATTTGGAGGGCTAAATGTAGGTTTTTCTTATTCCTATAAAGATTTAAATAGTTTCCATGTCCAAAATTCTTGGAAAATATTGTTTCCCCTTTTTGATCTTGTGGTTATCTGTTTTAGTCATGTCCTTTTCTGTGTAGTACTAGAGTTGATTTCACTTCCGTCTCACTGGTATGCAATGTAATATTATACCTAGATAATATGCATTGCGAACTATAAGCTTGATTAAGCTGCATTGATTGGAGTGGAGGCACATTCTGCCCTTTCTTTAGTCGATTGACCTTTTTTTTTTCTTAATGTGATTCCAGGTTCATCTTGACCACAAGCATATGGGTTTAGGAGGAGACGATAGCTGGACCCCATGTGTCCATGATAAGTATTTGATCCAACCTGTACCTTATTCATTTTCGATCAGGCTATGTCCAGTCACGGCTGCAAGTTCAGGCAATCTTATCTACAAAGGTCAGCAACAAATCTGATAGCAAGAGTATGGCTCGAACTCCTCTGAAATGTTCGAGACTGACATAACACTTAGCCTTGAAATAATCGTACGAGTTAGTTGTCTGATTTTATCAAATTGGCACTTGGTTTTAAATTTTCTGGACCAGCCGAGTTCATCTCACTCAGAAGTTATTTTTTTTTGTCAAGTCGTGCAAAGTGATTTCAATTTCTTGACACGCATAAAGAGGCTATACTGATGTAGTCGTTTCGTAATGTTTAATACATTTTTAGCTTCATTTCATTCTCATATAATAAAAGGAAAAAAAAAGAAGTTATTTCCTCTCAATTTAGTAGCTAAATTTATCGTTCAGATAATGCAATTGTAGTTTAGTGGAGTATGTTGTTAAACTTTCTATGATTCGTTGAGTTTCAGTCTTTTAGGAGTTGTTTGTACCTTGTAAATCTAAGTAGAATACAGTAATAATTTTGTAGCAATGCAGTTGTTACTATTAAGGGCATTTTGATAACTTTTGGCAAAAGCTACTCTAAACACTAAAAGCTACTATCACCATTACCTTGCCGAATATGCCTAATCTATCAAGTAGCGTTTTGACCAAGTTAAAAAGCTGAAAGCTACCTAAACGCTAGTGCTGAACATGCCATTGATATCCCATGATTACAATGTCATTTTAATAATTTGCTTCACCCTCGCCTTAATCCCCAAACTTCCCAACTATGAACCTCCCACCACAAAGGCATTTCTTTTCAATACACTATCTCTGTATCTCATCATCATACACCCACCGACCCACCACCGCCATTGCCGCTCTACCACTTCCTCAGTTAAACACTCTCCAATTTCTTGAGCTCGATTTGATTCAGTTGTTTAATGTAATTTTAACACTCCTTATTTCGTGAAATTTGGCAGACAGGGAAATTCATTTAGAGATCAGGGATACTAGCTACATATCCAATCCACATGACATCTAAAAAACTATAATTAACCACAAATAAATGATTAGCTATTATGAATATAGATCTAAAAACCTTTAAAATGTAGCTAACAACATGAGTATACTCTTTAATAATCAACATGTATCATTTATCATATGTATCCTTAAGGAGAAGGGTTCAATCAGTCCGAAATCTCTCACAAGTCAACCTAACCTAAGTTAACGAGTTACACCGTACATCGTAGATAGAACGTCCTAGATTCGTGATCCAAGATTGTACTCGTATACTGTATTTGTATTGACTGAGAATGTAATTGATTCAACTGTTTAATCCATTCATAGGGATAATGAACACAACTCTCCTTATACTGTCGTCTCTTTTAGTGTTCATCCTCTCTATTGTTCTCCTCCAACCTCTTTCCAGTAAGTCCCCCTTCTTCATTTCGTTCCATTCTTTAACACTTCGATTAGTGACTCCGTTCTCTTTTAATCGCAACGTAAAAATTGTACAAACAATACTTGTATTATGTAATGACATTGCAATTTAAAGAGAATGAAGAAATTATTATATTTTACTATAAAATTCAAATTAAATTGGTATTATGTTAACTTTTTTTTCAGAGTGGTCGAAATTGAAAGAAGCAGAAGTTGCAGATTTGTTGGTGACAAATGCATTCATATACACCAGTGATCCTTCTCTGCCCTTTGCTAGTTCCATTGCCATTAAAAATGGTCGATTTTTGGGTGTTGGCAATTATTCATCTCTTCAGGTTTTTTGTAATTAAAGATTATAGTTTTTTTTCAATAAATTAATTTCATAGTTTTATAGTTTGGATTTAGTTTATTTTGTTGCTGTATTGAAGGGATTTGAAGGAAGTACAACGGAGAAATTGAATTTGGAGGGAAAAATTGTGGTTCCTGGATTTATAGATTCCCATTTGCACTTGCTTTATGGTGGACTACAGGTTTGTCTGAAAAGCGAATCTCTTGTGAACTCGTCTTTACAGTAAAGGCAGTGATGTAGACGGAATTAGATTGTTTTATGGTTTTAAATTAGTTTTTTGTTTGGGTGATGTCTCGGGTTATTGTATGTAATATCCATATGAGATAATAAAAAAAAAGTTATTTACTACTTCACTTAGTTGAATGTAAGTAGGGACAAAAGTGTTTGATCACTTTGATGTGTGATAAAAGTAGGATTAATGATGGTTTACAAAATTAATGAAAAAGCTAATTTGACTAAAACAAACGAGATTGAGGTAGACTTTTCCAATTGTTACATAATGATGTTAACAGTCCTTTATGAGTATATATATAGTCTTGGTGATTAAAGTTTGATTTATTATTTATTGCGATTGTTATAAAAGTAGGAAACTTTTACCAAAATGTTTTTAAGAAAAGTAGATTATGATAATAGTACTCTTAATATCTTGTAAAACAGCTAAAAAGTATATTATCAATGCATGTTATTTTGGTAGGATGCAAAAGTGAAGCTGTTTGAACACTAATCTTCCAGTCTATGTGACATTACTGATTACTGCTAACCTGTTACATGTTAAGCAGATGACTCAAGTGGAACTCCATGGTGTCAGTACGAAACAGGAGTTTGTTATGAAGATTGAAGCCGCTGTTAAAAGTATGTAAACTTTAAAGAGCTTGATATCATAAAATGGTTGGAACACTTAAGTATTACAAATTGCTGAATGAAAAATTATTTTTGGGTATCCCATGCATCATAAAGTGGCTTTGCTTTGGATTTAAAAGATTATAAAAACTTAAAAGAGATTATATTTAGTGGATAATTAAACTATAAGAGAAAAAGGATAGGGATTATTA
Organism: Chenopodium album; assembly: GCF_948465745.1. Classification (NCBI taxonomy): domain Eukaryota; kingdom Viridiplantae; phylum Streptophyta; class Magnoliopsida; order Caryophyllales; family Amaranthaceae; genus Chenopodium; species Chenopodium album. Next base: position 5,751,301 of record NC_137841.1, on the reverse strand, counting down.
GCACAGTCAGCTTGAATTCACTTGGATTGAAAGCTGTATTGTGAAATAAAGAATGGGTAATTGTAGTCGTAACCAACCACGCCTTTGCTCTTCCATTTTTGAGGGCTACGTTTTGCAAATTATAGATGCTTGGACCAAAAAATGATATCTATATGATGGGAAACTGTACAAACTAACATCATAACTGGATCAAAAGTAACAAGAACAATTCTATCTTTTCCCTCAAAAAAAAAAAAAAAAAAAAAAAAAAGAACAATTCTATCTTGATAGTACCCAACAAAACAGATCCTATTAGTGAGCAGCTGTAGCCCATGAAGGCAAGAATACTGGGCACAAGAACAATCTATTGTGACTCTACAACCTGTTGCTTCTAATCTTCTTTTATGCACTGCATAAAGATGCTCCAAAACAAAATAAATAAGATCTCTTGAATATAAGTCCATATTTCAGCTGCTGGTGGAAGAGAAAAGCTCTCATTTATGAATTTTCCAGCTTTAGATTTATTTACCTACTATAGGAGCTGCCGACATTTTTCTTCTTTCAGTGACCATAAGTAAACATTTTTTTGATAGACCAAAGTCATAGCTGGCTATATAGTCTACTGGGTCGAGTTTAGTTTGTCTGTAATAGGTGCACCATTAAGATAATCTAGTTATTCCTTTGATACCAGTTGTTTGTTCAATGTCTCATTTTGTCAAATGTGAACAATGCTACATCAGATTTAGAGTCTGAACATGATAAAATCTCTTGAGATCTTGTGAGACCCTTTCACGTGTGTTAACATTCATGTCGAGAGAAGTACACAATCACTCTCAAAGGCAGCAGTTAGGCTTGGTTATGCACCATTTGGTCGTTGAGACTAGGGCGGCTAATGGTAGTATGTGGGTTCTACTTTAAATGGTAGATTTGATAGTTAGATATCCTGATTCCCTTAAGAGTATATTTTGAACCCATGTCACTGGTTACATCTTAGGATTAATAAAGAACTAGAATTTTATGTATTTTGGAAGATGCCCCTTCTGGTTGCTCTCTTTCTTCTCAGTTAATATAATTTTTTTTTTTTTTTTTTTAACTTGGCTTAAAAAACATTGCAGGTAAGAAGGAAGGTGTTTGGGTTTTGGGTGGTGGATGGAACAATGACCTTTGGGGAGGAGAACTGCCAATGGCAAATTGGATTGATGATATAAGTCCTCAAAATCCTGTAAAGTCAAAATTTCAAATTTGACATGGTTTTTTGCAGCTTGATACTTTGAAGCATCTTAAATATTTATGCTGCATTATCTTGCAGGTTTGGCTATCACGGATGGATGGTCATATGGGTTTGGCTAATTCACTGGCAATCAAGATGGCTGGTATTACTCGAGAAACCAAAGATCCACCTGGGGGCACATTAATCAGAACTGCAGATGGAGGTAAATATCAGTTATATCACTTGTATATGTCGATGCATCTTTTCCCAGAGAATAGCCGCCTGAGGGAGAAGGGGGGGGGGGGGGGGGGACCTCTATGTATGCAAATATAAGCTTCAGAAGTTCTTTGGTGTCTTTTCATGGTATATTGTGGTGTTCAATATTATTCTAAGTACTGAGTAATGTGACTATTTTATATAGTGATATATGCACTTATTCCGTTGTTTCATTCTTCTATTAGAGCCTACTGGATTGCTGATAGATGCTGCAAGACAGCTTATTCTTCCAAATATCCCAGAACCCACCATTGATGAAAGGAGGGAAGCATTATTAAAGGCCAGCTATTATGCTTTGACCAAAGGTGTAACAACAGTGGTTGATATGGGAAGATATGTTCCCGGTTCTTCATCAGAGTTACCATGGCAAGATTTTACAGGTTATGAAGTACACAAATTATGCTTATATGTGCTCTATTCCAAAAGTTTTTTCCTTTTATAATGTAGTCATATTGTTTTCTCTTTCTTGAGATATTTCTTGGTTATTTACATGCTATTCTCATACTGTGTCCGTTTTCTGTATGCTGTTTGAATAATTGTTTTGATATCATCTGCACCCAAATTGTGTTTCCTCTGGACAGAGCATTTAGTCCAATGGCCTAGTGATTAGTTAAAATCCCTCCAAGAGGAATGCAGTTCGTGGAATTCTTTTTTTAGTTTGATAATTTGCTTGTTGAACTGACCATGTGTTAGTTATTATAGCAATCAAATAATTGTATCTTTTTTTTTTTCTTGCTGAATGTTTAAATTGAATTTTCCCCTTTATATGGTTTGGCAGATGTCTACAACTGGGCAAATGCTTCTGGAAATATGATGATCAGAGTTTGTCTGTTTTTCCCCCTTGATACCTGGTCACGTGTATCTGTATGTACTACTGTACAATTATTAAGTTAATTTATTTGGTTTTTTCTTATTTTTTCTGAAGGTATCCAGTCAATCTATGTTTTAATTTATTTACTTATTTACTATGGGCTTACATATACTGCTTAATCAGGATCTTGTGCAGAAATCAGGTCGTATGGTTAGCAAGTGGCTTTACCTTGGTGGTGTCAAGGCTTTCTTAGATGGATCGTTGGGGTCTAATAGTGCCCTCTTTTATGAGGTTAGCATGCACGAGCTAATATCTACTCCATGGTTATTCATTTAGATTGGTCATTTTGATGTTAATGAATGCTTATGTACCAGATATTGTCAATTCTTGTAATGCTTGGAATGAAAGTTGTAATTATGATGAACTAACTGTGCACTCTTGATTCTTGGTTTTCCTATGCAGCCATATGCTGATGATCCTGAGAGTTCAGGCTTTCAAGTGATGGACCTTGACGATCTGCTCAACATGACTGCACTTTCTGACAAATCTGGGCTGCAGGTGGTCCCTTGACACTACATCTATTTTACTCAATAGAATCTCTCAAGCTGTCAGGATAGGATAAAAATTCTATAAGCGCTTTTCATGACTATACCAGGTCGCCATTCATGCTATTGGCGATAAGGCGAATGACTTAATCTTAGATGTGTATGACTCAGTTGCTTCTGAGAATGGAGAAAGGGACCGAAGATTTAGGGTAAGTAAATTTTTGACTTTCGTTGTTATCAGCTAAGTGGCCTGCAATTATGATGAGACCACCGTACATTGTTGCATGTTTAAAACTTATTTATTACTGTCACGAGTTCGTGGTCATGTTATTTTAGATTGAACATGCTCAGCATTTGGCACTTGGTTCAGCGGCTCGATTTGGTAAACAAGAAGTAGTTGCTTCAGTACAGGTTTGATTGGGACATTGTTCTTTGCATTTTCTCATATACTACGTACTTTTTGATTGGCTTTACAACATGCATGATGTTTCATCTCATGTGATACCACTTCAAGAGAAGACAATTTGTTCACCAGTATGTTTATGTTTTGCATCACATCAATATTAAAAGATTGTTCAGAAATTCTGAAATTTCTGTTAAATTTTGGCAGCCTGTGCACCTTCTTGATGATGCTATTTCTGTAGAAAGAAAATTGGGGAAGCAACGGGCTGAACATGGATCTTATCTCTTTCATTCACTTCTAACAAGTCACTCACTGCTAGCTTTTGGATCTGATTGGCCTGTGCGAACAAAACTTCTTTCCATTACTATCTTCTCTTTTTTGGCACTTCTCCAACTTCTAATATCTGTATTTTCCTGACAATGTATTAGGTTGCAGACATTGATCCTTTGAACAACATTAGGACAGCAGTAAAAAGGGTTCCACCAATGTGGGAAAGATCATGGATTCCATCTGAATCCCTCTCACTCAATGATGCACTTGATGCGTAAGGCTCATCTTTTGTCTTGACATTTCTGTAGATCCCCTATGATTGATGTTTCCAGTGAGAGCTTTTTTTAGTTTGTCATATCTGAATACTAAAATCATTCAAGAATCATTCTGTAGACCTGCTTACGGAAAACCTCATAGAGTTTCTTCTGTTAGTGACTCCAGAAATACTATTAAAGTATTAGGGTTATAGTATGTCAGCTTTGCTTGGCTTGTCACTCTCTTACCTTGAAGTCCCAGTTTCCCACATTCAATTTCCCGGCAAGTTTATATAACGAGGCTTTCTCTTGCCTTATTCCTCTCACAATCATATTGCAGGGGCGTGTCAACATACTAGACAACCTGATATAGGCCTAGCCTAGGAGGAATGAATGTCTTTCGGTGTGAATGGTCACTCCACACACACAAAACTTATGGTGCTTTCTCATTATTATTAAGTTTGTCATCTACACGTAAAATTAAACAGGGATAGTGGAAGTGTATATTCTAGATGTAGTTCATGTCATGTTATGCAATTACGAGCATAATCATTAGTAATGTGTATTAGAAAGGAACTTACTGAAATTGAAACTTGCCTGTTAGGTATAGTAACAATAAGTAAATAAAACATTATTTTTCCTACAATTAGCTAACTAATTGCTTATAATTCTATGATGTCATTATAGAAAGTTGTTAGCTTCTTAAAATCTACTAAAGGAAATTTTGGCAAGAGAAGAAGGGAGTCTATACTACATGTACAAGTCTCTGTGAGATTTGGTCTTAATCCTTCACTCCAGCTTGTGCATTTTATTTTCATAAACCAATAAAAACATCTCTTAAATATCGCAAAATTTTCTGCATGCAGGCACACGATTTCAGCAGCTCGTGCGTGTTTTCTTGACAAAGAAATAGGGTCAATATCTCCAGGAAAACGGGCAGATTTTGTTGTATTGTCCACAAACTCATGGGAGAAATTTATAGCTGAAGCATTTACTTCTGTAAAGGCTACATATGTTGGTGGAATTCAAGCCTATTCTTCAAAGAATGTTGTGTGATTATATATTTTGGCATGTCTGGTAAAATAAACAATTCTATTAAGTATTTCTATTTTTAGACTTTTAGTGTTTATGATTACTTTTGTTGGGTTGGAGTGCAAATGGAAGCAAAATAAACAATTCTATTGAGTATACGACATTTGACAATTTTTCTATAGCTCGCTCCTACCTGCCTTCACTTGATGGTGAGCTATAGCTTGCTGCTACTACGACGCTTACTGAAGCCTCGCGAGCTAGTAGCACTTACATATGCATTAATGGCCACTCTTGAGGCTTGGTTCTTAGGTCGATTGGTCATCTTTGTCACGTGGTCTTGCCATATCATTGGCTCATTGCCCGTCATCCAATAATAATATAGCTTATGTTTGATTATTTTATTTTTCTATTTTCTTTTATAATTTCTTTAGCTTAGAATTTAAGGGGCTATGAATACTCAAGGAGATTTATTTTTGCCTTATGCCTTTTATTATTATTTTTTGTTTTTTGTTTTTTGTTTTTTTTGTTTTTTGTTTTTTTTGTTTTCCTTTAGTCATAGGTTTTCGTGGGGGCGTTCCCTACTCAGCGACGCGCTGCACTTCCTAGACCCGGGTGTAGTGATAAGTATGCAAGGGTTGCTAGGTCGTCGCCCAGAAGCGACGCGCCACATTGCCCGAGTGTGGTGTCAAATGAGCAAGGGCGTGCCATTGGGGCGTTCCCTACTGAGCGACGCGCTGCACTTCCCAGACCCGGGTGCAGTGATAAGTATGTAAGGGTTGCTAGGTCGTCGCCCAGAAGCGACGCGCCATATTGCCCAATTGTGGTGTCAAATAATCAAGGGCTTGGAGTTGGGATCAGGAGGGAGCGTGGGAGAAAAGAATTTAGTTTGCGGATTGGTTCTTGGAATGTGGGGTCTCTTACGGGAAAATCAGCAGAATTGGTAGAAGTAATGAAAAGACGACGCGTGAACATCATGTGCCTCCAAGAGACAAGATGGACAGGAGAAGGAGCTCGAGGCTTGGTTCTGGGGTATAAGGTATGGTATGTTGGGCAAGAAACGAGCCACAGAACAAGGAATGGTGGAGCTAGGAACGGAGTTGGTGTGGTTCTCGATGAGAGGTTGGCAAAAGAGGTGATCGAGGTCTATCGGAAGAACGATAGGTTGATAAGGCTGAAGTTGCTATGTGGCAAGGAGATTGTGAATGTTATCAGTGCTTATGCTCCCCAAGTGGGTTTAGATGCAGAAGAGAAACGACAATTTTGGGAGGACCTAGACGAGGTGGTGCAGGGTGTCCACCACTCAGAGAAGTTATATATTGGAGGGGATCTAAATGGGCACGTTGGGGCGAGCCGAGATGGCTATGAGAGTGTCCATGGAGGCTTTGGGTATGGGCAGAGGGACGCCGGTGGTGAAGCTATTATGGATTTTGCCCAATCATATGATTTAATTTTGGCTAATACTTGGTTTAAGAAGAGGGATTCACACTTGATAACTTTTCGGAATGGAGCAAATGCAACTCAAATAGACTTCCTGCTCACAAGGAGCATAGATAGACAAAGTTGCATAAACTGTAAGGTTATCCCAGGGGAGAGTGTGGTCACCCAACACCGGCTATTGGTAATGACTATTCGTCTGAAAGAGAAGGCGAAGAAAAAAGTTAGACAAGAAGAACCAAGGATAAGATGGTGGACCCTAAGGGATGCAAAAGCTAAGGTTTTTACAGAAAAGGTAATTGAAGAAGCGGATTGGGATGGAGAGGTGGATCCGGACATGACTTGGTTACGAATGAAGAACTGTTTCCTAAGAGTGGCCAAAGAGGCCTTAGGGGAAGTAAGGGGAAGAACTTCGGTACAGAGAGATACTTCGTGGTGGAATGAAGAGGTGAAAGCAGTAATTAAGCAAAAAAGGGAATGCTATCAAGCCTTAGGAAAATGTAGGAGTGATGAAACCTTTGCAGCGTATAAGGAGGCTAAGAGTAAGGCAAAGGCAGCTGTTCGCCAAGCAAAAGAAAAGGCATATCAGGAGGTTTATGAAAAGCTTGATTCCAAGGAGGGAGAAAGGATCATTTATAAGATGGCAAAGAGAAGACAAGAGGCAAGGAAGGATATTGGCATGGTGAAGTGTGTCAAAGATAAGAACCAAATGGTCCTAGTGCAAGAGGAGGGCATCAAGGACAGGTGGAAGGGGTACTTCGATGAATTATTTAATGGAAGTAATGGAGTTGTGATAGGAGATACCTCTATGAGTGATGAAGAAATCAACATGGAGTATGTGCGAAGGATTAGGAGAGTAGAGGTGGAGATTGCACTGAGGAAGATGAAACCTAAGAAGGCGGTTGGCCCTGATGGGGTACCGATAGAGGTGTGGAGGTGTTTGGGTAAGATTGGTATTGAGTGGTTAACAAACCTTTTCAACAAGATATGGACGGCTACAAGGATCCCACGAGATTGGAGGAAGAGCACCTTGGTCCCGGTTTATAAAAACAAAGGAGACGCTCAAGATTGTTCTAACTATCGAGGAATTAAGCTTATGAGCCATACTATGAAGTTGTGGGAAAGGGTGATTGAACAAAGGTTGAGGGCATGCACAAGCATTTCAGATAACCAATTTGGTTTTATGCCTGGGAGATCTACTATGGAGGCAATCCATTTGATAAGACAAATGATGGAGTTTTATAGGGTAAAGAAGAAAGATCTTCATATGGTCTTTATTGATTTAGAGAAGGCATATGACAAGGTGCCAAGAGAGATACTTTGGTGGGCAATGTTGAAGAAAGGTATCCCACGAAGGTATGTAGACCTAGTTAAGGATATGTATCGGGATGTGTCAACAAATGTGAGGACATGCGGAGGGTTGACAAAAGATTTCCCTATTACAATCGGATTGCATCAAGGGTCTGCATTAAGCCCTTTTCTTTTTGCAACGGTTCTAGATGAATTAACTAGACCAATTCAAGATGAGGTTCCATGGTGTATGCTGTTCGCAGATGATATCGTTTTGGTGGATGAGACTAAGGATGGGGTTAATGTCAAGTTGGAGCAATGGAGGCAAAGGTTGGAATCTAGAGGGTTTAAGCTAAGTCGGAGTAAGACTGAATATTTGGTATGTCGTTTTGGCACTCAGAGGGGGACAAGCAATGAAGTGGTGAGTTTGGATGGAAAGGATTTGACCATGAGTGAATGTTTTAAGTACCTAGGGTCGATCATCCAGAAGAATGGTGACATTGATCAAGACGTGACCCACAGGATTAAGTCAGGGTGGCTTAAATGGAGAGCGGCCACGGGAGTGTTATGCGACCGCAGCATTCCCTTAAAGTTGAAGGGAAAATTCTACAGGACTGCCATAAGACCAGTGTTGCTCTATGGTACAGAATGTTGGGCTTCTAAGAAAGAGCATATTAAAAAGATGGAGGTTACGGAAATGCGCATGTTAAGGTGGATGTGTGGAAACACTTTAAGAGATAGAATCAGAAATGAGGTTATTCGCAAGAAAGTAGGTGTGGCGGGCATTGTAGATAAATTAAGGGAAAATCGTCTGCGTTGGTTTGGACATGTAAGACGGAGACCCGAGGGTGCACCGGTGCGAAGAGTGGAAGAGTGGGACCATGGAGGGATTAAACGAGGAAGAGGGAGACCAAAGATGACTTGGTTGGAAGGAGTGAGGAAGGATATGAAGTGCATGGATTTACGTGAGGATGAAGTTTTGGATCGTAAGGGATGGAGGAGAAAGATTTATGTTGATGACTACACGGAATAATCAAATTTGGTTCATGTTAGCCGACCCCACTTTTGGGATTAAGGCTTTGATTGATTGATTGATTGATTGATTTAGTCATAGGTTTGGTAATTCCACGGATTCTTCCATAAATTGCTCTTGAGCGTCTTACATTAATTCATAGAGGTATTTTATTTCTTTTTTTTTTAATTATGCTTACTTAATTAGATTTAATCTTAATTTTTATTCCTCCTATCGCATGTTAATGTAAGCTGGTAAGTTTTATTTGTGTTGTTCGCACTTGTTATAATAGCTTAATGGTAAATGTCGTTAATGACCTTAGTTGAATAGTTGGTGTTGTGTAAGGGCTTCTTACTCATGTTACTTTACTTTACTTTCGTTTGTTGTAAACTCTATTTAATTAATGTGATTTCAATCGTTTTCAAAATAAATTTAACAACTTATCAAAATTGATATAAGCTTTGGTGTGTGAAAATAGTACTACGTATTTGAGAAATGGAAAGACGAAGAAAAACTAATACCAGTACTTTTCATTTTTTTTTTTTAAGACGCGTTATTTTAAATCCTTAGAAGACTCGTCCCATTTATTTGCTTCGTATTAGACCGATCTAACCCATTTATAACTGTGCCAGGTCACGGCTTTTACGGGCTCCAAGACCTCCAACCCTGCCTCTCTCACAGGTATCTATTTAAGCTCACTCAATGAAGCGCATTCCACGTTCTCAGTTGAATACTTGAATGGCACCGCGCCTTCAAGTAATCATACCGGCCGAAGCTGAACATTATGGGGTAAGAAGTTGTTTGTTTTTGTTATCATCAACAATTTCACAATCCAGGGTTTATCTTTGATCTCATCTAAGTATAATTGTCAGTGCATTAAGTGTAGGGTTCTAAACTCTCAACTATTGGTTCTAAATTCTAAGATTATGAAACATCATAACCAAAAGAAAAGAAAATTATGAGCCTAATTTCATTATTGAATCAAAATATCCCTGAAATTATGTATTTTTCGAGATAATTGAATCATATTTGGTTGCTATTTTATTGCCCAACCCTTTAATGTTAGGATTGAACAATTTGAACTATGAAATTAGAAGTGTAATAAAGTAGTAAAATTTATTATTAATAATTTTCATTTATTTCAAAAAAAGATCTGACCTTTATATTAGAAGTGTAATGAACTAATGAAGTAGTAAAATTTGATGAATAGGCCTTGTGTGAACAAGAATATTATATGAGTATTTTCATTAAGGAATATTTTATAATTATTAATTTTCATTTATTTTAAGGAATGATTTGACCTTTATATTAGAAGTGTAATGAAGTAGTAAAATTGATGGTGATGTGATATTGGGGTCTTGTGTGAACAGGAACATGAATTTATGAGTCCTGAAGACATACTTGAATGTTTGAAATTGAATCTTGGGAATAACGTCTGCCCAAGTGTTCTTTTGGAATTGGCTGAGGAGTTTGATGTTACTCCTAGATTACTTGAATCAGAAGAGGCTGCTTTCCTTGTTCCATATTACAACTTAGTGACTGAAATCAAAAGGCTTATTGGTATCGATGACAAGGATCAGTTTGCCTCTTTCCTGATAGCCAACCGTGAGTTGGTGCAGAAATATTCTCCAGTTAAGGTTTTCCAGTTGATCTGCCACCATTCTGCTGCTGCTTGTGCTACTGCACTGCTTGAATCTGGACTCGATGTGGATGTAAATTTGCAATTTAAATATACGGGAAAATCCCCTTTGTTCATGGTGGCTAGGAACTTATCTTATGGCATGACTAAGGTTCTTTTAGATCATGGAGCTGACGCTGATCTTTCTTTTAGTGGTTTTGGAACCCCACTTTGGAATGCGGTAGATGCATTCAGGTACGTGCCTCGTTCCCAAACCTTCCTGTTTCATGGTTTCTTTATTTGACTTTTAGGAGCTTTACTCTTGGGTTTGCGTTTTCAATGTCACAGTAAGCTTAAATATTTTGAACAAGGTTGCACCGATGAAAAATCCATCCCCAAGCTTTTCTACTTTTTCTGCTTACCAGAATTGGTGATCATCTACTTTTATTGTTCTTTCCAGTCTTTTACTTACCACTCTTGAAAATAAAGTTCCTGCTTTGACTTAGTCCTATGCTTTGCAGAAAGAACCCATTGATACTATCAGACTGCTGGCGTCACATAGTCATCAAGTCAAGGATCTTTGCATTGCTTTGATAAATAGTAGTTCTGCCCAAAAATATGCTGTATTATTGTTGGTTGCTTGGGATAAGCTCATGGTCTCGTCTGCTGAGGGGGACCTAGAGACCACCCCAGTTGGGCAACACATATTTCGGGGGCTAAGAAATGTATCATACCTGCATGAGATATGTGGTGTCACTTGCGAATTTTGGGATAAGTTCCAATTGGAAATGAATATGAAAAGGGCGGTGAAGAATTTGACGATAGCATGGTATGTGGTCAAAACTATGTCGATGACTAGAGGTGTCATTGAGCGCTATTTTCACTCAAGGGTTGAGGTAAACCTTCTCAGTATTTTGTATTTATCTTCTTTATATCTTCTTTCTCTTACATCCTTGATTTTACTTTTGTTTGGTTTGCAAACTTAACTAACTACCCTTAAGCCTAAAGCACATTGTTGTTTTTTATGTTTAAAGCCTCCTTCAATAATTTGCTATAAGCTACTTGATGTTATATTGTTTTGAGGTTGTTTTCAGGAGTCTGTGTGGTTTTAAGCAGTGGTAGTTTCTGCGGGTTATAGTGGTTGCAAGGGTGATGGTTTGCTGGTGGGCTTGATGGGGGTGGAGAAGGGGGTGGCAGCATAGGTGATGGTAAGCGTAAGGGTTTACTGTTGAGGTTGGTGAGGGTGGTGGCTGTTGGTATAATAATTTGGTGGTGATTGTTGGTGTTAGTAATTACTTAGATCTTAGTAAGTTAGATTTAGTTTGATTTTTTAGTAAGTTAGATTATTACCGGTAACCTGTATTTATGTTTAAAGGTAGGAGTATAGCAGGTTTTTCATAAGCCTATTCTTAGCATATGAGGAAATCATACATTTGTTGCTAATAATTGTAAATCTCCAAAATATCATTTGTTGCAAAAATGTAGTATACTATCAATCTATCATAGTCATATGAGGAATCATCATGATAAATATGCCACCAACAATCATCTAAGGTGCCACCATTAGTATATGCCTCCTTATTGTATGGCATACTAGCATGTTAGGAACTAGTATTGATGAAAAGTGATGAACGCATGATTAGGGAAGGAAGTTTGATTAAGATATGTAATTGGGGAAATTTTCTGAGCGGTGACTTGAGGTTTCACACTTCCTCCGATTTTTTAGTTGTGGTACATTAATTAAAAAGCTCTGATATTTTTGTCAAAGTATCACAACAATAGCGACAAGAATAACAACATCAAAAAGAAAAAAACCGAGGAAGTATAATTATATGGCCTATGATAAAATATTTAGTGAAATACAATTGCGGGAAACAGAGGTTTTTTAAAGACATTTCAATCCAAGATAAATATTTAGCACAGAACCCTTGCTATTATTAAAATTATTTAATAGGTGCTAAGGCCAAGTAGTTTTAAAAACCAATGTAAAAGCCTACTTAACTTAAAAAAAAGAGCCAACATATACTGTAAATTTGTGTGAAAAAAAGAATTAAAAGAGTTGAGAAGATCAATTAGATTATCATGTGGCCGAAGGAAAAGAAAAATAAGATTGAAAAGGAAATTGTGGTTAACAACTCAAATAAAAAAAAATTAAAGAAATTAAAAAAAAAAAAAAAGAGGAAAGGAAAACAGTATAAGCTGTCAACCACACTACTAGCCTACTAGGCGTCATATGAAATTTTTATGTTTTTTAAATTCACGTGAATAAAAAAAGTGTTGTAAGAGAGAGAAAAACAAGAAATGGTAAGGCATTCCTTTCTTCATTCATAACTATGGCGTATAATTTTGTAGATCTAGGGTTCTTATCGAATCCAACATACGAATTTTGTGGGTGTCCGAATTTGTGTCGTGTTGAGTGACTGACATAGTTCGGTGGCCTTTTAGCCAAGTTCGAGTAACATAGCAAATTTAGTATATCAAAGATGTTACAACAACAATGCCTTAATCGCAATATATATTAGGGTCATATAGACATTATTGCATGAGTCATATACATAGATCCTTTCTCCATTCTTCTTTGACATTTATCGCTTTCAACCACCCTCATCCAAACTTGCTTTCGTCTTCTTCTATTTCTCACTTTCTTTTCTCTTTGCCACTCTTCAAGCCTCCTTATCAATGTGGTACTTGGTCTCTGTCTTACATGACCAAATCTCCTTAAATCATACACCCTCATCTTATAATTATGCTTACAATTGAAGATTTTATATGAAAAATCTGTAATATTATTAAATCTCAAATGGAAAAGATGTTGACAACATGTCACTCTTATGTCATGATGAGATTTATGACTAGGCGCCACATGGATAATGACATGGATTATACCTTTAGCGTCTACATGGATAAGTATCAAATGTCTACCTGTAATGTGGAAGCCATTGCAGCAACCCATTTCTTAAAATAAAAGAGGAACTGTTAAAGATCAAGAAGCAATTGAATGACGATTGGAGTTATCTACAACATAATCTAGTCACTTGGAAGTGGTTGTCAGTATAGAGACTAGTGTTGGTGCTTTCAGAAACCTAAACTTTGTGATAAAAGCTCTTCTAATATGTTTGGAGTAATGATATAGGAACTTCAACGTCTCTTACCTTTATTTATGTTTTGTTTTTCTCCCTTTTTTCCTTTGCATTGTTTTTTTTATTGACATTTATTTTCCATCTCTTTTCAAGAGTGTACGGATGTATGAGCTGCCAATCCACATTATATATGAGCTTAAAGATGCGGGACTTGACTTGAAGCCTGGTGGTGTCAACATACAGTGGTAAAAAGAGTTTGATGCTATATGCCTATATTACATATGCACTAACATTTTACATTTGGTTGAGCAGTCTGTTTTTTACTCCTATTTGGTTGCCCGAGTAGTTTGTTTATGCTAGTGTAACCCCTTAATTTTGGCAAAAATGGTCACATGAATATCTTGTCATTGAAAGATACATTACAAAATTTGTGTAGTCTATACATACAATTTGCATCCTCCCCTTTTAACTGAAGTGCTAGCATAGGAATTGAGAAGTAGTTCTGAAATTATGCCCATTAATTTGAGTAGGTTATGGCATGATGAAATCCTAACATTTAACAAGCAATTTCATTAGAGATGTGAAATGAGCATAACATTTTCCAATAATTGCAGTGCACTCATTAATGAGAGATTTGGGTGCTGGATCATCTGACCCAAACTTGAAATGTATCTGTAGTTACTTAACTTAGTTATCAATTTTAATGACTTAATGACTTATAGTATACTGCTTGACTGGCAAAAGACTCAACTGGATGGCTAAAACTCTTGGATATGACCTGAATCAAATTTGATCTAAGTGACCTGTTTTCCATACTTTTTTCCTCGCCGAGGACTGGGCATAACCATATTGCATTTTGATTATGGGCATTTTCATTTATTTCATTTCATTTTTTTAATTATTGTGATAGCCTTGTGTCACTTCCCTACCTTTTATTGTTTGAAATAACTCTTACGAATAGTGTTTGGACATGGCTAGCTATAGCGCACGTGCTACCTGCCCTATTTTGCACAAAAGGATGATATTTTTATACGAGGGGCTTGCTTAATCATACAGAAGTAAATGAATGTAGTAGCCTTGGTTTGAATCATGAAGATAATAGCATTTGATTGATCGAGCGTTGCTAATGATCTTTCGTTTCATATTTATTGCATGACAATGTATAGTGAAAGCTTAATATGGAGTGTTGAGTGGTCAATTTTATGTGTTGCTAATTAGAAGAGATCAACTGTTCAGAATTAGTTTGCAATTTTATTCTTTTGTTTATTCATAATTTTATCTTATAGAAGCATCTCCTTGTAGTTATTTTGTTAAATTCTGATAGAATCATCTCCGTATAATTTGCATCTTAATATATATATTACTTAATATTATGTTTGTGAACTTGATATCCTATTTCGATTGATGAAGTCTCCTGCCTAAGGCCACGTCAAAAGCTAAAACTAAAGGTATGTAGTTTTGATTACAATTGAACTAAGATTTTTATACAACAAATACTCTGTTTAGTTTTGTTAAGTGGTGGAAGGGCTTTTGATGTCATACAGTGCTGCCAGAGCAAAAATATTATGTGGAGCCACGACGATCTGGTCCAGTATTATTTTCTTTTGTTGGGGTAAATATTCCAACTTTTTACTAAAAAAATTAGCTAAAACACTGTTGACTAAATTTTGACCGCATTGCAATATTCGATAGTGATTTCAAATTAGTAATACTACTTGAGTGACTTGACTCACTTAACAATTTTTTTTTTTTCTGTTTTTGGTTTATTTTCGTTTCTTGAATAATTCTTGCAAAGCATGTCATATACTTGACTTGTTATACTTGTTGGTTTTACTCGTGTTTATCTAAATGGCATCTTTTCGGGATGCTTTTGAATATAGATTTGCTAGTTTTTCAAATTTAATGCATCGAAGTTTAGTGCAATCTACTTTATAACAATCATTAGATTTACATTACAGTTTTGTATGTATTGTATGTTGATGTTGCATTAATTGATTATTTGTTGCAGAAGCCTGTGACAGGTACATCCGGGTCTCCGTCCTTGTTACATTTTCAATATCGTACACTTCACATCCTTAATCCTATGGAAAATCATCTACGGAAAACCACACAAGTAGTGAAGCCATCATCGCATAATGTTATAGCGTTAACAAAAGTATGTGCTCCTCTAATGTGGTTTGCCAAGAGGAGTATCAAGTAGGTACGATATGAATGTGCGAAAAAGCTTACAAGGCCATGGATTTTCTTGGAGCCCTTATCTCACTTATCTAGCTTCAGTCCTCTTAATAATAACCAACAACATTTTAATAGCCTAGTCTATATTGGTTATAATCTATTTGGAGTAGTTTCCTTGTGTTCCTTTGTAAATACTTCGTAATAGCTTGGGATCTTGTGTTACATCAAGTTAGGATTCCTTTGAAAGGTTTTGGTTTTTAAACACATGAAGTAATGCTGTAATTATTAGTTCAACTTGTGAATTATTTGCTGTAATAATATTTTAGCAAGTGTTTGTATTATCTCATTCTCTGTATTGATGTTCAAAGTAATTCACACTAATTTCAAGATTAGTGTAATGTGCAAAAATATGAGGGTGCATGTTAATTAGTGTTTTTATTTCGAGAAAAATAGTCATCCATTTCATTAAGCGTACAATGTATTGAGGATTTGATGTACTTGATTAAGTTTGGCTACTGGTTGGGCTGTTTAGATCATGTGAGATGACGAGAACTCATGCAGATGGAGATATTTGGAGATTAGTGTGGAATGTTAGAAGGCCACCTAAAATGAAGCAATTTTAATGGAGAGCATGTACTTGTTCCCTGGCAACGATGGAAATACTTCATTTTTTTTTTTTTTTTTTTTTACTAATAGACTTCATAAATAAAAGCAATAGACAAATTACGACCTAAAGAGCTTAGAACAAATAAAAATTCTTCCTAAAAGAGCTCAAAACAAATAAAAATTTATCTTAAGAGAGCTCAAAACAAATCATATTGCAGGGGATTAGGACCTGTTCTGATTTACAGAGCTGAACTGAACTGAACTGAAAATAAGTTGAAGAGAACAGATCCTTAGTCATCAAACTAGACAACCTGATATAGGCTTAGCCTAAAATAAGCTGAAGAGAACAAATCCTTAGTTATCAAACTAGACAACCTGATATAGGCTTAGCTTAGGAGGAATGAATGTCTTTTGCATAGGCGGACCCAAGGGGGGGGCCTACCCGGGCCTTGGCCCCCCCTCCCCCCACCCCCATGCCCAGATTTTGATATTAAATAAATAAATAAAAAACTTGTACAAATATTCAAGTTTTATAGTAGGCTTAGTTGATGAGTTACTAGTTGCATAGTTTTGGAGGTCAAGGGTTCAATTCGCCTTGCTTGCACTTTTTTTTTTTTTTAATTATTTTTTTTCCGTAGGGCTTTATTATTTGAAATTCTTTATAACTTTGGCCCGGTTTATAAAAAATTTCTGGATCCGCCCTTGGTCTTTTGGCGTGAATTGTCACTCCACATGCACACACATAACTTATGGTGTGTTCTCATCATGTTATTATTAAGCTTGTCACTTTAGTGTTTATGATTACTTTTGTTGGGTTGGAGACTTGGAGTGCAAGTGGAAGCAAAATCCCTACTTTATAAAACATACAAGGTTACTCTAATAAATAATGTGTTACCAATTACACCCTTTAAAATGTGCATTACTTGTTTAACCTCATTAATATGTACAAGTTTTATTTTACCTTCATTAATGTTATATATATATTGCTAATTTATCGTGATTAATGTTTATTATCCTTTTTTTTTGAACTATTTAAAATAGCGTGCAAACATTTATTCCTAAACTACTTGTTTACTTTTTTCCCTACTATAACCAACAAATGAAAAAGAACATAGAAAATGACTAGATATGACGCGCGCATAAGCCATTCTAGTGATAGGAAAAAATAAGTATATGCCAATTGACAATTTTTCTATATCTCGCTCCTACTTGTCTTCACTCGATGGTGAATTATAGCTCAGCTCGTTATTGTTTTGACACGAAAAAACTCCTTACAAAATGTACACGTTTCCCATTTCCTTGCTAACTTAGACATTCTCACGCTCTCTATCTCTAACTCACTCAAGTTAGGGTTTTATTATTTCTCAAGTGAGGATGGCTACCAATCTCAGAGTATCGAGTTTCTTAGTCTGCTATTTTCTTGTTCAGTTGCACGGTTGATTAGATCCATGAATTTTTTGCAATCTGATTCAATTATGCAATTGCTCCAATTGTTCGAGTGAATCAAAGTCAAGCTTATTTGATCGCCTGCAGTTCTCCTCCTAAAGATGAAGAGCCGAAGATTTTTATGAAAAGAAGCATCGGCTCCAGGATCCTGCTTGCAGAAGGTGTATTAGTATAGTAGGTATGTCCCATGATTTTTTTGTTTTCATTTAAATATAATATGTTGCTTTATTATCTCTAAATTGAGTCTAATAGTATCATATGCATATTAAATTAGTTATTAAATATGACCCATGCTTTAGATGGTGTTCATTTATATACCATCTGTTTTGGTCAAAAAACTGACTACTAGGTTCGACCTAGGTTGCGATAATTACAGCTAGATTGAAATGGCGAAATATGCTAACAGGAATTAATGGAAAAGAAAAAGAGGAAGAAGAGGAGAAGACACAAAGAATGATGACGCAGAAAACCCCAAGAATAAGGGTAAAAACTGCGGGTGGCTGTGAGTTCACCAATCCACTAGGTGTTTAGGTGAAACAGGTTACAATACGGGTTACAAATTATGGAATGAGTAATAACAGTAATTGTTCTCTATGATAATGCTTAGCAGTAAGGCTAATGTCTTTGTTGATACCTCCTACAATGATTAAGCTTGCCTATTTATACTAGAAAAGCACTTAAAAGATCTTCAACGGCTCTTTCCCACAATCCCTAGGAATCCGAAGCTAATGCCTCAAGTTGTTCCTACTTTCTCTCCACGTCTCGGTACTCCCACGTTTGAATTAGTCTTTCTCAACGGCTTGACTGCTAGTAGTGGTCCCGACTTCTTTGGATAACATTTTATACCTTCCCCTACTCGAAGATTCCTTGGAATATTCCTTGAGAATATGCTCTGTTGCCTGGTCTTGACTTGGCAGCTACCTTTGACCTGTACACTGCTAATCTGCAACCTGTAACCTATCTACCTGTAGATCATAGGAATTTAGGGTGAAAATTCTAGCACAACAGTTTGCCCCCAGCTTGTCTCTTAGATGTTCTAGTGACTTCTACGAGGCAAGCTCAGAAATTCCGTTAGAAAAGATAAGTATTTCAAAAATGCAATTTTTAAAGATAAATTCGAATTTGCTGCGAAGATAAACATTCTAGAAAAGATAACTTCTGGCCGTTAGAAACAATTAAATGTGGTATAAATAGATAAGCAGTAAACCCTTTCAACTACTCCCCCTTTTTGCGATAAACATTGTTTCAGAAGATCTAGGGTTTTTCAATCTGCGAAAATTGGGGAAACAAGATTGACGAAGACAAGACGCAATTTAAATTGGGACTTCGCTGTTGTGGAGTCAAGCTTTGCTAATTCCCTTTACCCTGGTAAGTAATTTGTTTCTTGTTTCTTGATTTCATTGTTTTCTTTGTTTTGTTTTGCGAAAATTGCTTTCAATTATGGTAAAAATCAAACATGTTGCTAAGAAGAAATGCCATAGACATATAACTAGGAACTTGAGAGTGAGCCAAAGTAAGATGGGGAGAGCATATGAAGACAAGGTTAGCAAGGTTACGGAGGCTGATTTGGCAGAGCTGAAAGCATCGGCTGGGTTCCCTGAATCTGCTGTGCTGATTGTGCCTGGACCAGATGACAGGCCACAGCTCTGCAGCAAGGATAACATTGTGTTCTATGAGTACCCCTTTAAACATGGTTTTACTTATCCCTTCTTTCACTTGGATAGGCAAATTCTAGAAACTTTTGACTTGAGTCCAGGGCAGCTTATGCGTAATCCAATGAATAAAAATAAACATCATGATTTACCTCGGTGTATAAACATCATGATTTTAGGGTTTTTATGAACAATTGATTTAGGGCTTTTATAGTAATGATGTTTTGAAATTTTGGTGATTATAACTACTGATTAGTTTAACTTAATTCCAGATTATTTTGAACATGTAGATTCGTGTTTTAATTTTTAGATTTTCGTTCATTAATATTAATCCCGTTTTAATCCCGATCAGATTCTGAACTCATCCGATTTTGATGAAAAAGTAGTGTTTTCCATGTGGAAACAACGTTTTAAGAAAGACTCACTACCTTTGGTAGTGAGGACTACCTTTGGTAGTGAGCACTACCCTATCGTGGCCAAATTCAGCCTCTAAATATGATTTTCGGGCAGTTTTTTATTTTAACGAAGTATTTTTATACTTAAAATATTATCCTTGAGTTTGATTAATAAAATTAATTATGTTTAAAGTTAATTAAGTATAAATATATTTTTTTATTGAAGTTTTAAGTGTGAGAAATAGTTTCTAAGTACTACTTTTGATGTTTTATAAAGAGGGTTTAATCACCCATTAAAAAGGGAGATTATTAGGGGTTTTTATATAATTTTCAGATTTTTATTAGACTTTGAACTTGCTGTAATTTCATGTATAAGAGTGTATTTTAAGGTTTTTATGAAGAAAATTTAAAGAACTATATATAAGCCTTTAATTTTAACTAAAGGGAAGGTTTAAAAGTGTTGTTTGATTTGGATTTTGAAGGTTTTAAAGTACGTTAGTATTGCTGTAAATTTGATTGATTGTGTATTGATTGAGATGTTATTATTTGGCTTAGGAGAGGATTTTATTGAAGGTGATTTCTAGTTAGTAAAGTGGCATACCAATTCGTTTGCTCAAGGTACGTACGAGTTACAAAACCTTTCTTTTAGGTGCATGTTTAAGGACGGATCGAGAACTTAGTATCATGTATAGGATTGACTGGGTTAAATTGTTTGGTTATACATTGTGAATTTCAAATGATGTGCACTATTTTATAATGCAAGTATTATTTGTGCTCTAATTATGCAAGGTGCGTTTAGAGGCAAAGGTATGTGATTAGTAAAAAGATTAATTTATTACTCATTCATGATTATGCAAACAGGATGAGTATAGGAAGGATTTAAGTCTTATAAGACGAGGTTAAGGTTTTGGGGTGCCTTATGCACTCAAGGTGTTTATACACCGAGGTAGTAAAGGATTAAATAATAAATGTTGTTTGTCACTAATAAATCAAGAATTGAAATTGGAAACTTGTCTTGTTTGATTAAATTGTGTTTAGAATGTTTGTATTGTTATGTATATGAGTCATCACCAAGTCTAAACCTGTAAATCACGTAAAGTGCAAGATGGATGAGCAATAAAACTCTGGATTGGTGCACTTCTGGAGTAATGACAATCAGGGGTTGGGGTACATGGGGTATTAGCCGTGTACTTTTCTCGAGGCCGTCTGATCTACGAGTCTCTTATTTCAAATATTTTTCAAAACTAGGAGTTAGGTGAGATCTCATACTAACTACGGTCACGGAGTCGCGCCCGTGGTCGTTGGATGTTTATTGATGTTTCCGAAAGGAGACATGGGGTTTTTCTTTTATTGATGTTCCAAATGGAGCATGGGTTGGACAACCTTGTCTATTGCGTAATCCAATGAATAAAAATAATGATTTACCTATTATTAATTAATGGAGTCTTAGTAATATAAATAGTTGAGTCGTGTGTTGAGTCTATAATTTAATGATGCATGATGATTGATTATTAGTAGCATGTTATGGATTTCTTAATTTATTTTGCAGCTTGTATGTACTCAGCTTTGCTGATTGCGTGCTTTGTGTGTCTTTCTTTGGTCATGGCCTTCGCCTTTCAATGACCCTGTGATGATCCAATTTTTACACTTGTAATGTTGGGGAGCAGAATTACCACAGGTTCTTACACATGCAACATTCATCAGGGTTGTGGGGTCTTGAGTAGAGAGTTGGTTGTTTGCATTTTATTTCTTTTGCAAGTTTGAATTTATTTTAATTCGATTTTATTCGACACTATTTCTTTTGGGTTTGAATTTATTTGAACACTGAATTTAATCACTTACTACTTTTATTGGGTTTTGAATAAGGGCCTTAATGGTTCCAAGTTGTATGACTTAATTTGGTTTCATTCGTTGGTTTTGAAACTTATTTATAACTGATTTAGTTTTTCCGCTGCTATTTTCTGATAAAGCCTTAACGTTTGAACACGTGGCGGTAGCACGCCAGTAATTATCTTGAATGTTGTTCAGGGTCCTCATAGGTTTAAAGAGAGAATTATTGGGGTGTTACAGATTAGGAGTGGCTGGCATAAAGGTAAAGTTTTGATCTTTGGTGTGGTAGGTTTTGGAATAAGGTATATTAACTAAGTGTTTTGAACTTTGTGTACCTTTTGCAGATCTGCGTCTGGATGCTATTAAGCCGGAGGACGGTTCAGAGTTGGTTGTGAGGACATTGTATCAAATTCCTAGGAAAGTTACAGGCGATCTCCCTACTCCTTCTGCTACTACTGCTAGTGCTACTATGTCTTCAGGTATAGCTTTTGTGTTTGTTGGTTTGCTTGAAATATGGTTCTGTGTACTGTGTTTATGGAGTGGTGTCTGTTTGGTTGTACCAGGGAAGAGTGTCATCATGTCTCGGGAAGAGGCACTGCAACGTGCCAAAAGGAAGAGAGGTGACAGCTCAGCAGGTGGCTCGATTGATACTACTACTCATCGGGCTGAAAATAGCCCTTCTAGGACTCTTTCCAACAGAGAAGAGGTTAGGATTCCTCGCACTAGGTCTAGTGTTCCTGTTGAGGCTATGATTATCCCGGATACCCACGATGTCAGCTTCCCTCCTGACTTTTTGGCTGGGGAAGGCACAAGTAATAGGATCTGGCCAGAGGCTCAGAAGCTCCTGTTTCCAGCAGCTGCCAAGCGCTTGGCGAGTTTGGATGGTTCTCTGTCTCTAGCTGACGGGGCTCAACTGGTTCTACAGGTATGGTTTCTGAACTAGCTCTGTTTAATCAGTTTCTAGATGGGTACATACTGACTAGATGCTTGGTTGGCGTAACAGGGTTTCCAAAATATTTTGTATTCTAAGTCCTAGCTTGATGGCTTGGAGAGGAAGCTGCTAGAGTCTGACAAAGCTAAAAAGATGTTACAACTTCAGGTAGAAGCGGCTAAGAAGAAGGTAGAGGATGTCAACCTGCAGCTAGAGGGTAGGCAGAAACATTTTGAGGAGGAGATGAAGAAGAAGGAGGATGCTTTACGAGCTAAGGATGAGGAGCTGAGTAAGAAGGACAAGGTGGCGGCAGATCTCTATAAAAAGTTGGTTGACCTAGAGGATGAGAACAAGAACATTGAGGCTGAGGTTACTCTGAGGATTAAAGCCTATATGGCTAATAGATTTTTGCTGAAGAAGTTTGAAGGGGACGCAGGTGTGAAGAAACTTCGACAGCTTGTTGATGATTATCTAACAGTTGGCTATATCAGGGACCTGGCATCTAGCGAAGCTGACCCTGGGGAACCTGAGGCCATGAAGTCTACTGCTGAGTCTTCTCTAGGTCATCAGCTCGAGTCCCCACCTAGGAGGATTGAGGAGGATGTGCAGCTACCTGATGCCTGATCTATGATGCTTTTGTTTCTTTAGACTCTTGATATCGGTTGTTAAAATAATGTTTTTCTCTTTTTAAACTTTGTTTTACCTCGCTTGTGGGAGCGGGGGTTTGAACTTTGCATTTTCTGCTGTTTGAACATTGCATATCAATTTCTTTTGAGTAACCGTTTGATACCTTAGATTTCTTTGTCTTGCGTATATGCTTTGTCCTTGGTCTTTGTTTCTGTGAATCTGCGGTGTCTGGCGCTTAGGCCCTTAGCTGCTTTGCTCATTGAATATTTTTGCTCCTTGTTACATCTTGCTGCTTTTCAGGTTGTCTTTAGTTATCCTCTCTTGGTCCTTTGATTCTGCAAAACAACGGGTTAGAGCTGGCCGTTGGTGTTGCCACCAACGGCCCTCCAAAGCTTAAGTTAGCACTGGTGACTTAGAAAATGGATATGCAATTTTTTTTTTTTTTTTTTTTAGGACTTTAAAAGTGATAGAGTTTCAGATGTGCTGCGTTCCAGCTTCTGGGTACCAGCTTACCATTCGTTGTAGCTAACCTGTAGGCCCCTTTGCCTATGACTTCTACAATTTGGTATGGGCCTTCCCAGGTTGCCCCCAACTTACCTGCGTTGAGCTCTTGGGTATTTTGGAAAACATTCCTTAGAACCCAATCTCCGACTTTGAACATTCTGGCTCTGACGTTTCTATTAAAGCTTCTAGCTACCATCTGCTGATAGGTGGCTATCCTTATGCGAGCTAGGTCTCTTCGTTCTTCTATGGTATCTAGGTCGTTTGATAGCTCTTCGTTATTGCGCTCTGGCGTCATCAAGTCGTATCTGGCTGTTGGGGTGGTAACTTCCGTAGGTAGTACAGCTTCGCATCTGTATACCAGTGAGAAAGGCGTCTGACCTGTGGCGGTTCTTGGTGTGGTTCTATTGGCCCATAGGATTCTTGGAAGCTCTTCTGCCCACCTACCTTTCTTATCCTTTAGCTTCTTTTTTAGGGACCCAATGATGACTTTGTTACCGGATTCGGCTTGTCCGTTTGCTTGAGGATATCTGGGTGTAGAGGTGACTAGTGTGATGTTCCATTTGTCGTAGAAGTTTCTGGTTGGGGGGCTTATGAACTGGGACCCGTTGTCACACACTATTTCAGATGGTACTCCGAACCTGCAGATTATATTAGTCCAGATAAAGTTGATAACTTCTTTGTCTTTAACCTGTTGAAACGCGTCAGCTTCAATCCACTTGGAAAAGTAATCTGTTAGAGCCAACATATAGACCTTCTGACCTGGGGCGGCAGGTAATTTACCTACTATGTCCATGCCCCATCTCATGAAAGGCCATGGTGTCAAAGTGGGATGCAAAGGCATAAAGGGTTTGTCAGTAATACCTGAGTGTCGCTGACAGTTATCACATTTTCGCACGTACCTGTGAGCATCCTCTCGCAAAGTTGGCCAGTAGTACCCATAGGCGAGTATTCTATTGGCTAAGGTTCTTCCAGCTGAATGAGCTCCACATTCTCCGTCATGAAAGTCTTTGAGGATCTGTTCGTAGCCCTCTTCTTTTATGCAGCGTTGCAAGATACCTCTGGTGGAATTTTTGAATAGGACACCTTGGATGATCGTGTATCTGCTGGCTTTAAATCTGAGTGCCCTTGCTTCTGCTTTGTTTTCTGGTAATGTGTCGTGCTCTAGGTAATCAGATATAGGTTGTGTCCAGCTGGTTAGGTTGGTCACAGGTGCAACGAGGTTAGGTTCTTCAGGTTCGATTTTAATAGGTTGGTTCGGTTTAGGGATGGATGTTTCTGGATTGTCTGGTTCGGGTTTTACAGGTTTTGGGACGCTAGGTTTAGATGGGCGGTTGGTTGTATCAACGGCGGGAGCTAGCAGGTGGATCAAGGGGATAGAGGAGAATTTGGATTTTCTTAGGGCTGATCCCAGTTTGGCTAAGGCGTCTGCTTGTGTGTTTTTGTCTCTGGGTATTTGCTTTATGGTGAAGGTTGAGAATTTGGTTGCTAAGGATTTGGCGAAGTCTAGGTATAGAACCATTTTGGAATCCTTGGCCGTAAATTCTCCGTTCATTTGACTTGCTACCAGGAGGGAATCGCAAAATGCCTGCAAGTTAGTAATACCCAGGTCTGTTGCGAGATTCATACCTGCAATCAAAGCTTCGTATTCTGCCTCGTTGTTAGTAGCTTTGAAATCACAACAAATAGCCTGTACCATCATGTCCCCCTGTGGCGACTTCAGCACAACACCTAGACGTGCACCTCGAAAGTTAGATGAACCGTCAACATAGAGTATCCAGGTACCTGGGTTACAGATTTGGTTGATCTGTTCAGATTCCAAGGCTGCTTGTTGTTCGAGATCGGGGCTGAAGTCAGCCACAAAGTCGGCCAGTGCTTGAGATTTGATAGCTGCTCTTGGTTCGTATGTTATACCAAATCCACTGAGCTCAATTGCCCATTTGCTCATTCGACCTGTTAACTCTGGTCTGCACAAAATAGCCTTCACGGGATAGTTAGTTTTCACCACTATTGGGTGAGTTTCGAAATAATGGCGAAGTTTTCTGCTAGCTACGATCAGTGCTAAAACCAGTTTTTCAAGAGAGGAGTATCTGGTTTCAGCACTGAGGAGAGTTTTGCTCACATAATAAACAGGTAACTGCTGGCTTTCAGCCTCCCTTGCTAAGACAGCACTAACAGCTTGGGTGCTGACTGCGAGGTAAAGCTGCAAAGACTCTCCTTCAGCAGTTTTAGATAATAAAGGTGGCGTCATTAAATAGTGTTTGAGGTCTTGTAGGGCCTTTTCGTGATCATCAGACCAATTAAAAACTTTATTTTTCTTTAGGACGTTGTAAAATAGGTGGCATTTATCTGATGATCTCGAAATAAACCTATTTAATGCAACTACTCTACCTGTTAATTTTTGTACCTCTTTCAAGTTTCTAGGTGATTGAATATCGATTATAGCGCGTACCTGGTCTGGGCTAGCTTCGATTCCTCGCTGGGTGACTATGTAGCCCAGAAACTTACCTGCAGCTACTCCGAACGAACATTTGGACGGGTTCAGCTTCATTTCGTACTTCCGCAGAATGCTGAATGTTTCTTCTAAATGGGTCACATGACCAGCTGCTTTCTTGGACTTTACCAACATATCATCGAAGTATACCTCCATGGTGTCCCCCAGCTGATCCTTGAACATTTTGTTGACTAGCCTTTGATAGGTTGAACCTGCGTTCTTCAAGCCGAACGGCATTACCTTGTAACAGTAGATTCCTTTATCTGTCATGAAAGCCGTCTTCTCTTGGTCATCTGGGTGCATTAAGATCTGGTTGTAGCCGGAATACGCGTCCATGAAAGTGAGGAGCTTGTGGCCAGCTGTTGCATCTACCATTGAGTCTATATGAGGGAGAGGGAACGGGTCTTTGGGGCATGCCTTATTTAGGTCTGTGAAGTCGATACAGACTCTCCAGGTTCCATTCTTCTTGCTGACGACAACCACGTTAGCTGGCCAATCTGGGTACTTAACTTCCCTTATTTTCCCGGTATCTAATAGCTTCTGGACTTCCTCGTTAATGATCTGATTGCGCTCTGGCGTAAATTTTCTCCTTTTTTGCTTCACCGGCCTTACATTGGGATACATGTTCAGCTTATGAGTGATGATTTCAGGATTGATTCCCGTCATATCCTGGTGCGACCATGCAAAACAATCTGAATTTTCTCTGAGGCACTTGATGATAGCTTCTTTCTGATCCGTTGTCAATGCAGCTCCGATTTTGACCTTTTGCTCCGGCTTTGATTCATCCAGCACGACTTCATCTAATTGTAGCTCGTCTGGGCACTTGTTGGGTGCTGGATTTTTCTGTAATTGCTAGATGGCGGGGTCATGGGGTTTTAGGGCGAGCTGGTAGCATTCCCGCGCTTGCTTCCTGTCTCCTTCGACTACTGCCACTCCCCACGGGCTTGGAAATTTGAGCAACTGGTGATTGGTAGATGGGATAGATTTCATTTTATGGATCCAAGGGGTTCCTACTATCACATTATAAGCGGTTTTGCAGTCTATCACGTAGAACTTGTGCATCATGTTGATTCCTTTGAGCAGCGTAGGCAGCTGGATTTCTCCTAGGGAATTCATAGGTTCGCCGTTGAACCCGACCAGGACCATAGACCTTTTGGTGATGTCGGAGTCTTTGAAGCCGGCTTGATCTAGAGCGTCTTTGAAAATTATGTTGGTCGAGCTTCCGTTATCTACTAGTACTCTTTTCATCTTGCAATGACCCACATGGAGGGAGATTACCAAGCAATCATGATGCTTGGGCTCGTTAAACCTACTCTCATCGAATAGTATTGCCATATCATCCAGCTTCTTTTCTTCACTGCTTGGATAGGTTTGGGGGATGCTGGATGCTGAGGTGCCAACTCTTGTTATACGCTTTGCATTGGAGTAGGTCAGACCGCTGATGCTAGATCCTCCTGATATTGCTTGAATCACAACGCCCGGGGTAGGCAAAGGCGGCGGACCTGGCAGTGCTTCCCGCTTGATTTCAGGTCCTTTTCCCTTCTTTCTAAGGAGGTCTTTCAGATAGCCTCTTTTGAGCAGCCAGGCTACTTCTCTTTTAAGACTGTTACATTCGTCAGTCCTATGCCCATGGTCTCCATGGTATTCACACCACCTTAATTTATCCTTCTGGTGGTCGGGTTTGTCGCTCTTTCTAGGCCACCTTACCGGTTGCCCGATATCTTTGAGAGCGTTTACCACTCCTACTATATCGGTGTCGAAACCATAAGAGCTGATATCTGGATAGTACTCTATAGCTGGCCAGTTGGAGCTTTCACCTGCTTTTGGCTCGGATATGCTGTTGACGTTGCTGCGCCTTTGCTGCCAGCTACTCTGTCGGGTGCCGGAGTTTTGATTGTTGGAGGATTGATTCCCCGGGTATACCGACGGTCTCCTTTCGACCCAGCTCCTAGCATGCTCATCTTCTTCTACGCGGACTTCAGCCATTGCTCTGGTCCTAACTTCTTCAAATGAAGAGCAAGGATATCTTGTCAGCTCATAATACAACCTGGATCTGTAATTGAGACCTTTACGAATGGCTTCGATAGCAGTTGAGTGGTCACAATTTTTGATTCTGACCATTTCTCGATTGAACCTATCCCAGTACTGTCGGGTTGTCTCGTTCTGCTTCTGAACGATCCGATACAGGTCACTGCTCTGCTTATCCAGCTCTCGGCTGGTGGCGAATTGCTGATAGAATTTGTTCACCAAGCTGGAGAAGCTGGCGATGGTACCTGGCTTGAGGTTGATAAGCCATTGAAGTGCAGGTCCTGATAGAGTAGCGCCAAAGGACTTACACATAGTGGGCTCAATTAGTTCCCACGAAATTGACAATTGCCACATCTTTTGCTTGTACTGGGCCACATGATCTTAGGGATCAGTGGTTCCGTCGTACATCTTTTGGAAGGAGGGGATGCTTAGCTTTGTGGGAATACGTACTTTAGCAATCTCCTCTACAAATGGGGATTCAGCGAACCCATCACGAGATTCATAGGCTACAGGTTTAGGAGCACCTGGTAAGCGGGTCAGGAGTTTCATCATTTTCCGGTTTTGAGCTTTAATAACGGCGACTTCCCTAGCCATAGGGTTGGGATTCCCACCAGATTATTCCTCATCATCACGAGATCCTTCTCCCGCATCTTCGCCTTCAGATTCATCAGAGGAGACCAGGGTGAACTGGGGTATGTCATCGATCTTAACCCTTTTCTTCTTGTTACTCCTGACAAATTCCAGCTCTTTGGATAGCTTTTCCAAGGATGCTTCAGATTCAGCTTTGAGTCTTGCTAAAGTTGCTTGAGATTCCTCTTCGAGCTTCTGGCTCCGCTCTATGGAGGCTTTCAGCTCTTCTCGCAATTGCTCGATTAATGCATTTGCGTTTGGATCAAGATCTTCTCCCGTTGTAAAAGATGGGCCGAATTATCTAACTGTATCCCCACAGACGGCGCCAAACTGTTTTGGTCAAAAAATTGACTACCAGGTTCGACCTAGGTTGCGATAATTAGAGCTAGATTGAAATGGCGAAATATGCTAACAAGAATTAATGGAAAAGAAAAAGAGGAAGAAGAGGAGAAGACACAAAGAATGATGACGCAGAAAACCCCAAGAATAAGGGTAAAAACTGCGGGTGGCTGTGAGTCCACCAATCCACTAGGTGTTTAGGTGAAACAGGTTACAATACGGGTTACAAATTATGGAATGAGTAATAACAGTAATTGTTCTCTATGATAATGCTTAGCATTAAGGCTAATGTCTTTGTTAATACCTCCTACAATGATTAAGCTTGCCTATTTATACTAGAAAAGCACTCAAAAGATCTTCAACGGCTCTTTCCCACAATCCCTAGGAATCCGGAGCTAATGCCTCAAGTTGTTCCTACTTTCTCTCCACGTCTCCAGGTCTGGTACTCCCACGTTTGAATTAGTCTTTCTCAACGGCTTGACTGCTAGTAGTGGTCCCGACTTCTTTGGATAACATTTTATACCTTCCCCTACTCGAAGATTCCTTGGAATATTCCTTGAGAATATGCTCTGTTGCCTGGTCTTGACTTGGCAGCTACCTTTGACCTGTACGCTGCTAATCTGCAACCTGTAACTTGTCTACCTGTAGATCATAGGAATTTAGGGTGAAAATTCTAGCACAACACCATCCACCAAAACAAAGATTGGATTTCTTGAATGGCATGGAGTTATGGATTATATATGAAAGTACAGAGTAGATTATATACGTAGTATAATGGTGATTAGGGGTGTTCAAATCCGGGTACCCGCATTTTCGGGTACCCGGATTTTCGGGTACCCAAAAATGCGGGTACCCGAATTTTCGGGTAGTCAATTACTCGGCCCATGTCCCGACCCGAGAAATCCGGGTACTCGGATTTCGGGTACCCGAATTTCTCGGGTCGGGTCGATGGGTACCCGAATAAAATAAAAAAAAAAACTTAAAATAAAGAAAGTTTAATGCTGCAATAAAAATCCTTAAAAAAAATGCTGCAATAAAAAAATTGAAAATAATCAATATTCAACCCATGAATTAAAAGAAATTGAGGGGAAATAACAATTGCAAATACAATTCCTCAAAAAAAATACAATTGCAAATACAAAATATCAAAGATACGGAGTAAAATAGAGAAGAACACTGAAACACTGAAACACTCAAACACCATTATCATTCCCAAATGAACAACTTGGCAATCTGAACTCAAACTCGCGCGGTTGCCGCTGCGGTGGGAATCTCTCGGTGGTTGTCCGTTGTTCCGCTGCGGTGAAGATTTCTCACGCGGTTGTTCATCGTTCCGCTGCGGTGGGACCGAAGAGTCGAAGACCCCTTGCGTGGTTCAATTACATCGATTCACTTGGTTGATAAAAGGCTTGATAAGTTGTTGTGAGAGTGTGTGATTGTGAGTTAAGGGAAGAGATGAAAGAGGGGAGAGAGAGGAGAGGAGAGAGAGTTAAGAGAAGGAGAGTGACGACTCCTGTTAGGTTGTATAAAGCCCTAATTGCCTTACTACCTACAGTGAGGAGCTTGAGGGGAATTTATTTTTTTTTTTAATTCGGGTAATCAGGTACCCGTTTCTGAAAAAATTCGGCCCATGTCCCGACCCGGATAGAAGGCAGTTTTCCCGGGACGGGTACCCAACCCGAAAAAACAGGTTTTTTCCCTAAAATTTTCATCGGGTATTTGCCGGGACAGCGGGTCGGGACAGTCGGGTCGGGTTTTTTTGAACACCCCTAATGGTGATTTCCTTATTGAAAGTTTTTTTTTGTTGTTTTTTGTTTTTTTATTTTGACTTTGCTACCTCTGAAACACATCAAATTCACTTTTGCTAACTAGGAAAACTTTTATTTTATTTTACTACCTATCAAATCCCGTATTTTAAAATTTTGCTATCAGATAACGGAATCCGTTAATAATTCCGTTAGAGAGATCCAACCACCCTCATTACCACCTTCCAGCCACCACTCCATCCTAACCACCCTAAATGTCTCCCCGTCAGCCACCAAAAAAAAAATATTTTTTTTTTTACAAAAACCAGCCACTACACCAAGCCCAGCCCTTCACGTAGTCCCGTTAGCCACCCAGCCCCCCTACTGGCGGCCGGCGCCTAAAGCTGCGTCCGGCGCTGGCGAATCCCTTCCTTTTCCCCGTTCTCGTTGCCCCGACCCCCACCCCGAACCAAAACCACCCCTTTCCCCTTCCCCCCACCACAATCCGCCCCTAGCCCCGTTTCCCCTACCGAAATCGACCCCCCTCCCCTTCGCTTACCCTAATATTCATTATGATATATCAAATGAACACAGACACATACATCCTTTACCCCTTGTTGCGGTGAAGATGAGGGTGAGGGTGACCTAAATCTTGTCCACTTTCTTGTGATCCGTGGAGCCCACTTCCTTTCATCCATCATTATAAATGAATTTTTTCCAACAATCTAGCTTGAACAAGTATCAAAAAAGGCTCATAGATTCTTCGTATGCCAGATATAAATTCAATTCGGAATTAACCAGCAAGGAAATCAATTCATTGATAAAAATTCAATTCGACATCACTATTCACTTTATTTGTTAATTTACGAATATAAATTCAATTCGGAATTTACCAGCAAGGAAATCAATTCATTGATAAAAATTCAATTCGACATCACTATTCACTTTATTTGTTAATTTACGAATTATTTTCACGTATTGTTAATTTATGAACAATTTATATATAACTTGTTAATAATTATATATACAAAAAGCTGATTTTGATAATGTTGTACAATTGAATCAAGACATTAGAGCTTGAGCTCAATCAATACCGGGCGCTTTTAAAAACTATGATTCTTCGAAAGCGCCTAGAGCTCGGTTATCGACTCACTAATGAGGAACTAAGATAAGATTTCTTTGTTATAAGTAACAAATAAAAATGAAAGAGACGAAAGAGAACCTAGGGGCTGACAATGATAAAGTAGTTGAAGCCAAAGGCGACAACGAGACCCCGGCAATAGGGGTGTTTGAGATAGTTGATTGGTGGAAAACTGTGCCAATGGATCCCAGTGATCTGATAGCGGTCTACTACAATTTTTTACCACATGGCATGAGGGCAAGCTATCTTTTAATGTTTTTTATTAGACATTGTTACCAACACTATTATGAAAACATGCAATATTATAAAAAGAGTTTTTAAATTTATATAATGCATTTAATTTCAATTTATAAACATAAAGCACCAATGACTAGTACAATGCATCCATTATCATTTAGCCTTAAATGGAAATGAAAAAGGTCGTTGATAGGATGAAGCATGCACCTAATCTCTCTCCAATCGTGAAGAATAACCGAGTGGGGGTCATTTAACTCATATTCAGTGCTGCTAGCGTCT
This sequence comes from Chenopodium album, assembly GCF_948465745.1. Lineage (NCBI taxonomy): Eukaryota > Viridiplantae > Streptophyta > Magnoliopsida > Caryophyllales > Amaranthaceae > Chenopodium > Chenopodium album. Next base: position 5,719,031 of record NC_137841.1, on the reverse strand, counting down.
GAACAGGGGGATTTATGGTTATGCTCATCCTTATCCCTCGGGGTTTCCATTTCCATTTTCATCTCTGTTTCTTTTCCCTTTCCCTCACTCTTTCGGTCTTTCCCTTATCCCCATCAACCTTCCCACCCTCGTAGTTGTTGTCTAGCTCCTTCATTCCCATCGAATAAGAACAAGCTAATGAAGAATGAGATACAGTGGAGATACAAGGGTCATCAGTTGTATCGGTGATTCCAAATTCTTCAATCAAGGTACCTGGGATCTTAAGCCTCAACCACTTAATACACCCATCTTCATTATGATATATCAAACGAACACAGACACATACATCCTTTACCCCTAGTTGCGGTGAAGGTGAAGGTGAGGGTGAGGGTGATCTAAATCTTGTCCACTTTCTCGTGATCCATGGAGCCCACTTCCTTTCATCCATCATTATAAATGAATTTTTTCCAACAATCTAGCTTGAACAAGTATCAAAAAAGGCTCATAGATTCTTCGTATGCCAGATATAAATTCAATTCGGAATTTACCAGCAAGGAAATCAATTCGTTGATAAAAATTCAATTCGACATCACTATTCACTTTATTTGTTAATTTACTAATTATTTTCACGTATTGTTAATTTATGAACAATTTATATATAATTTGTTAATAATTATATATACTCGGACTTTCATAGCTATCGAACATGAGATAGTTTTGTTAACTGATGTATATCGAAATATATTATATACTACCTCTGTCTTCAAAAAAAAATATACTACATCTGTTTATTTATTTTTTTGTAACTTTGGGGTATTATTTGTGCGATATAAAATTTTTCAAAGTTGCAGAAAATATGAAATGGAATTAGTATAGTACTTGTACATAATAAAAGTATGATGGTGTAAAATAATACATGTATATATTCTTTGATTTTAATGAAAAGGAAAAAAGTAATATACAATAATAAAAATGAAATAAATATAATATAATACTTCTATTACTTAAAGTATGACAATGTAAAATAATACTGTGGAGTATAAAACTAGATTAATCTCGTGTGATACACGACATTAAAAATTTCTTTGATAGGTAGAGTATATATTTTATGTATTCATATTACTTAATTACCGCATATAAGAAACATAGAATATATGCTATTAAAAAAAACATAGAGTATATATTTTACAAAGTATATATTTTATAAAGCATAAGGGAAAGATGCATTAGATATAGAGAGTTGGTGATAGACCGAAAATAAATAAATTAAAGAGTATAGATAAATTAAAAGGAGATGAAATTAAATTTGAGTTTTGAAACCAAAGAAAATATAATGACATCATATTTTATTTAGGCGAGAAAATTTTTCTTGCAACGTCGCCACATGGACAATATGATGTCAACGGTTGTTACTTTAGTCATATTTATAGATAGATGGTTTGATTTTATTGAAAAGGAAAAAAAATAATACACATTAATAAAAATCAATGAAGCCACAAAAAATATTCTAGAAATTAACAGGTTTTTTTGTGTTAAATGTGAAAAAAAAAAAAAAGATTTATAAAACCTCTTTTATTGTGCATTTTTTCCCACAATCATACTTTTGTTTATCTGTTTTTTTTTTTAAACAAAAAGTATGATTGTGGGGGGAAAATGCACAATAAAAGAGGTTTAAAATAGAAGTAAATTAAAACAATACTAAACAAAACGTGCACTGAAAATACTTTAACAAAAATAAACAAAATGGTTTGGTAAGGGATTTGATCCTAAGTGAAGTCTTGCATGTGATATGCTTGACCGTTGAATGGATAGGCATAATGCTTCAAGGAGCTTTTTTATTTTTTATTTATTTTTTTATTCAACTCAGTATTTCTGAATTATGAATTTCTCCCAAATTTAGTATGGATTTAGCTGAACCCATAATGGAACCGCCACTAGATTAGAGTGACGCGAGGGAAAGATGATTCTGGAATTTATTTATTAATTTTTTTTAACGGAGGAATTTTGTAATTGTAGACAAAATTACAAAAGATAAAATAAATTAACTAATGACTATTAGTCCCTAAACTTTTGTTGACTAGGTAAGGCCCGGTTCTTTTGAGCTTATGTGCAAAGCAAGAGTCAACAGAGAAGAGCAGATTGCAGTAGAGCATAATTCATTATTATTATTATTATTATTATTATTATTATTATTATTATTATTATTATTATTATTATTATTACCTCATTATTATTATAATTTTTTAATTATAAATATTTTTTTATTATTATTATTTGGATTATTATTATCATTATTATTATTATTATTGCATTACATTATAATCATTAAATATTATTATTATTACTAAATATTAATTATTTGTTATTATTTAATATTATTATTACTTCGTATTAATTATCATTATCTTTCAATATTAGTTATTATCTTTAAATATTAATTTTTATTATAAAAATCCAATTATTATTATTATTAATTACGATTATTATTATTATCATTATTATTATCATTTATATGATTATTATTATTAAATATTAATTATTATTATTATTAAATATTAATTATTTCTTTATTATTATTATTAAATATTAACCATTATTATAATAAATCAATATTAATTATTATTTTTAAGTAGAGAAGGGCAGGGTAGAGCAAAGCAGCTCTAAAGAACGGGGCCTAAGTCCCCTAACTTTTTGGTCAAACCACCACTCATACCAAGAGTGGTGGTTGAGTAGGGGTGAGCATAACAGGGTACCCTGTAAAAAATCCAGGAACCGAAACCTGTTGAACAGGTTCTTGAAAATTGGGAACCGGAACCGGAACCGGAACCGGTTCCGGTTCCGATTCAGGGTACCCTGTATTATAATATACTCACTAACTTTTTCGCGGAATTTTTAATAAAAAACTGGTTGGTCACTAATTTATAATGTTTGCAACTTGCAAATAAGACAAACTAATAGTAGTTGTCTAACAAATTTAATACATATATTGTTATACTTGTAATTTTGATATTTATTATTTAAAAATTGAGTAAGAATTAGTGTATATTTGAAATTAAGTGATACTTTTATCAGGTACAGGGTACCCTACAGGTTCCGGTTCCAAAAAATTGAGAACCTGAACCGGAACCTATTACAACAGGTTCTCCAGTTTGCTACCCGGAACCGGAACCTCTTGTACAGGTTCTGGTTCCGGTCCGGTTCCGATTCAGGGTACCCTGATTTTTTGCTCACCCCTATGGTTGAGGGATCAAAAGTGCACAAATGAAAGTTAAGGGACTAAAAGTGCACAAATATAAAAGTTCAAGGACCATATTTATGCTTTACTCATAGACCATCTCCAATCTCCATTGATGAGACTCAACTTTGAATATTGAAATACAAAATGAGTTGATACTTCGTATTTTTTTAAAAAAAAATTATCGATATTATAGAAACTAATCGAAATATTTTATTGATTGAATATTTTAGTTTTGATTAGTATAATAGTAACATTTATAGTAATATTTTATGTTAAATTTAATTATTTTTTATTTTAGATAGATTAGAATTACTCTCTTTTCTCTCCTCTCTCTTTTAGGGTTTAAGTTTTTGGTTTTGTTAAGGGCGGAAATAATCCAATTTCATTCTTTGGAAATTAAACTATTTTCGACCTTTTTTCTTTAACTAGGGTATCCTACGCGCGCGATGCGCGCGAAAAAGTTAGCTCTTGCATAGAAGTTGTATTAGCAAGTAGTTACACCTTTGGTTTGGGTGGTAGATCTGGTAGTTTCAATACGTACTATTTGGTTATGTGCCTATATAGTGGTTTTGTAGAAATATAAAAAAGCCACCAAAATCTTAAATGATAATTGTTTATGCTAAATTTCGTCAAGTAGGATTTGATGTGGGATACGGGCTACGGATCAACTAAATTAAAATAATAAGCATGGAATGCGGAATATAAATAACAAAAAATAAAGGGAGAGGGAGGAGACATGATATGGTGACGCGGAAAACCCCAATGAAGGTAGGTAAAAACCGCGGGTGGCAATGAGGCCACCAATCCACTATAATATGGGCATGAAGCCAAACATTACAATTACAATGTATACGATAATTATAGAAATATACGGAGCTAATTACAAGTAAACAGGGAGTATGGACTTTGTACGTAGTATGGCAGGGTGTATATGGCGTAAAAGGCTAAGTAGTATTGTGGAAATACATTGCAGTAGTGGTCTTTTAGGAGAGTGGTATTGGGATTAAAATATAGTAGTTGAGCAATGACACTTTTAGTGGAAGGTCCATGTGGATGGAGGTTGGAGAAATTGCATGGGAATAAAGGAGTAGTATGTTTAGGAGGAGGTTATGTACGTAGGATGTGTCTTCTTCATGGGAAGAGGGCTTTCCTATTTATAGAGCTTCAATGTAGCAGCACCGTGGTTGTGAGATACTTTGGGTGGTTGTTGCATGATTTCCTCAACCACATCCTCAGATAGTGGGAGTAGTGGTTATTGCTTTTACTTGGTCTCCAATGAACTTGGACTTGCTTAGAGTGTAGATACGTATTAACAACCTTGAAGAATTATTCTTATTGCCCCTCTGTCTCTCCTTGATTCTAGGGAGCACTCGTAACTATCTTGACCCGGTCTTGTAGCATCGATCATTGACTATCATTATCGGTCAACCATTGTACAAAATTACCCCATAACAATAATTATTTTTAAAATCCTCAAAAGTTTGACAGTGTTATTTCAAAATTATTATTAAATAATATTTAATTGATTTGCATCCCTTCATATCTTAATCTAGTTTAGAACTCTTAATTGATTTGCATGATTCAATAATACTTAACGTATTTTTCTTCAAACGAATTTTTTGTGAGCTTGGTCATACGGAGTAATAATATATGAAATGTTCGTTGTAGCTAAAAACTTAATAATGTAAGTTCAATGTTCTACGACCATCTAATATCTATATCTATATCTATATCTAATAATAAAGCAATAACCACTTAGTTATATTTTTCCTCTTAAATTCTCTCCATATTTAATACATTTTTTTTTTCTATCATCGATTTCCTTCGATTTTAGGATTTTAAAGTTATTTATACCTCTTGATAACATCTGCTCAAATATCATTATTTAATATGAATGTCATTTAAATTCCACGTTGTTTACGTGCGTACCATCAAATAATGCACAATTAAAAAGCTAATAAACAATAACAATATTTGTAATAATTAAAGGACAACAAAATTGTAAATAAGAAGAGCAACCACGAAGGTGTAAAAATAAATCATCTCGTGGTAATAAACAAAGTCTTCGTACATACAATTTTTTTTTTTTTTCCTTTTTAAATAACAATAATAACATATGAAGTACAAAACATTATAATTTTTTTATTTAAAAAAAGGCATTACAAGTTTTTGTTAAAAAAAACTTTGTATTAATTGATGGTATGTTTAATGAAAAAAAAAAACCTAATTAAATATATTAATGAGAGTAAACATATTAATGAGAGTAAACATATTAATGAGGGTAAAAAAGTAAATATATATTTTTGTACACAATTTTATACATATTTTTAAGGGTATATTTGGTAGCACACTATTCCTAAGAGTTATTTTCTACTTTTTATAAAGTAGGGAAGTAGGGATAGGGATATGTGAGTTGATGATCGACAAACTACTAGTGGTGTTTTTTAAGGGGTTATTTCGTATCAGCATAGAAATTGAACTTATGATCACTCATAAAATCATAATGCAATTCAAGCATTCAAATTCATCATCATGTGTATAAAAAATTACAATAAATATCTTTCTTTTGGTTTTTTTTATTTGCTTTGTTCTTTCCATTTGTGCGCTGGGCTGGTGGTGTTGGGGGTCGACGTTGGCTAAGATGGTGGTTTGGGGGGTCGGGATTCACCGACCGGTTGGTTTCGGTGGCCAAATGGCGGTGGCCGACCAGTCCGCAAGGTTAGGGTTTCACGGAGGTAAAGGGTGGTTGGGATTTTTTTTTTTTTTTATGTTTTATTTTTTTTTTTTAAATTTGGACCAATCACGTGTTAACATGTGTCATGGTAATCTGTTATAACATGTTATTGACTTAGTTGTGACCAGTTGGGACTATTGAATGGCAAATACCCCCAATTGTTAGGATTATTAGGTAATAAACCTTTGTTGGGATTATCAAAAGTAGATCGCCCATAGTTGAGATTATAAAAGTGTATTTTTCCTAAAAATTATAACTAGTAGGTGTCTTAATGTTGGGTAATTTGAACTTGTGATATTGTACATACACTGATACACCCTTAGTTTTAACCATTAGGCAAAGACATAGTTGGTACATACTTCTTATATATACGAGTACAAATGTTGGAACTAATCAATTAGTTTACTTGGTTAAAGTTTTAAAAGAGGATACTCAAAACATGAGATTGAATTCATCTACATCGTTGTTCTTTAGTTTACCGTCTATACCAAAAAAGACAAATCAAGTGGCTTAGAGCTAAAACATTATTCCTTCTTTCTTCAATATATGTCCCAAAAAGTGAAAAAAAATATTTAGAAAATCATGACTAATGGCTTGTTCCGATATACTGAAAACAACTAAATTGATTACGGCTGAATTGAACTGATTAGGGCTGAACTGAATTGTTTCTAAGAGAAGGAAATTAAAAACTTAAATGAAATGAAGCTGAACTGAACGGATCCTAACCGATGAAAGAAAAAAAAAAATAATCTATCTATGAAATCACTGAATCCACTGTGATGTGCAACCGTAATTAGCTTCAACATTCGCTGACCTATTACAGAGTAGCAGCGCCAGCCATGGATTGTACTTCTTCTCCATGGATTTCTGGAACCTTCACTCTCTCTCCTCCGAGACTCCCTCGACTTCACTCTTCTTCTTCTTCATCATCTTCAGGTTTTCGATTATTCTGCCGCTCTCAATTCTCTGCAAAAGACCTCAAATTCGTCCTTCACGATGCTCTTCATTCTTCTGGAACTGACATCTCTCATGCTCAGGTATTTCTCTTGTAAATTAATTCGTAAATTTCATTTTGATTTGTATTTTTTTTTTTTTTTTTTTTTTTTGGATTGAAAATTGGTGAAATTTTTGGATGAATTTGGTTTTTTTGATGATTGATTATTAGAGATATTATTAATTAACGATTAAACATATGAACAAGTGATATGATCATGTGATTAATTAATGGAATGTTTGTATGATCGCAATTATGTTTGTTATAAAAATAGGGTCATTTGATTAAATTTTCATTTTAATTTTGTTTGTGTTGATTTATATTTCTGGTTTGTTGATTTTTGAATGTTGAACTCTAGTTGTTAGTCAGGATTGTTATACTGTATAAGTTGCGGGCCGCTAAAAGTGTTACATTAGCCAGCTTTAATAGTCGGATAGGTGGATATATGGGAGCATTCAATTGACTTAGGATGTGATCTTGTGGCTTTGTTGAGTCAGGTTGGATGGAAACGGAAACGGAAACAAGTTCGAGTATTAATACCATATGGAGTATGGACAAATTTCTTAAGCATTAACACAATCAACATAGGCATGATATGTTCTTTAAATATGGGACACAACTTCTTTTTAAATTTCTTTTCTCTCATCAATGTGTGCAGTGATTATACTATGCAATAGGTGGGTAGAAATTTCAAAAATTGAATCATGCCGAAAGATGTTTCATACATTACTTGATTATTTTCAGTTTTGTTAGGTGTCCTAAGTGACTAAGTGTTCATTTCATTCTAGGAATGTGCAGTTTATTTGGAAGTTGTATTTATTAAGGAGTGCCAAACCTATTTATGAATGCAGAAATTCTTAGATCTGTAAGAAGTTCCTATAATTCTTATTTCAAAATTTTATTATACTTTGCCAACAAGCATTTTGTGTTGAGTAGCTCGTGTGTGATTTTCAATGTAGTATTCTATTATGGTTATTTTCTTACTGATTTGTTCCTCATGAAATTTCTCTTGATTGGTGCATTGTGTTTGAGCAGGTTGCAAGGGATGGCTTTAATTCACAGATTCGGAATTTGTCTGAGATTGAGAGAGAAACTAGCATATGTATTAATAGATGTGTTGACCTGGGTAAAACAGCTCTATATATTGCTGCAGAAGATGACTCCCTCATGTCTCACTCATCTGTACCTCTTCCAGTTGATGCTTTTGTGGAGAGATTGGATAACCTTTCTACAAGCTATTGTCCTCATTATCGTTCTTCGCTATCTTCATCACCAGAGGATCTCTTGGATAGTTTAGAGAGGTACCTGTACATCACAAAGGTATATTTCTGCATTGACATTCAGATCATTTAGAATCATTGGACATATCTTAATTATCAACAATACCTAAGTGTGGACGGATATAGAATGTGTTAATGCATGATAAAACATAGTGATTTATCGCATCATTTGTGATGATGTGTGTTCCTCAAAAGTAGTCTCTTTGCTAGTGCTGATGGTTACTGGTATAGTGGCATCTGTGGTGGCATCCCTAGACATTGCAAGAGATATAAGTCATAGGACCCACACTATGTGGTGATTGTGGTAGATGTATATAGCCAGATTAGTTTGTCCAACTTTTATTAGTCATGCACTGTAGTTTAATCAGAAGTTCTTTTTTAAAAAAATAATACTTGCTGCTGTTGTTAAATTTTTTTACCATACTAACTTGAGGTTTCTTGATAGGGTTTTCGGAGAACCACTGCAGGTTCTAACCCTTCAACAAAAGACTATTATCTTCACTCGGTATGGCATGATGACTTTTTATAAATTTTTTATATTTTAAGTACTTCACATTACTTTTAAGGTGAGCTTCTGAATGTCTTGTTGCTAACTTGCAAACAGGTTCTAGCACAGCGTTGTGGATCTGTTGCTATCCTATCTCTGATTTATTCAGAGGTCCTCAAAATGCTCCAACTTTGGAGTGTAATAGATTTTGATGTTGAAATATATCACCCACATGATTTGTCAAGTCTCCCTAGAGCCTATAATAAGAAGAAAGGCAAAGAATCCGATCAAAAGCACATAATGACATCAGAATCCTTGTTGGTGGAGGTAAGCTTTGTTGGTATCACATTTTTGAGTTCTGATCCTTCTTGTTGCTGAAAATACAGCTTGTGTGATCTGTGGTTAGCAACTAGCAATTATACCTGGTTGTCTCTTTTGAGTATAATGTTGGCACATTTACAGATGTGCTGCTCAGCCAAGCATTTTGTAGTAGCATAGGTCAATTGCATGCTAACTTATACTCCCTCCATCCCATTATATAGTGCTCAACTGCTCATTTCTATTATCATGGTCAAAGTTTTAATTTATTGACCAAAAATTCTCGTTAATGTATACAAAAAAATATAGGCATGTGAGATATTGATAAATTCGTCTCAATGTGTAGCTTTAAAATTTCAAATTTTTATAATTTTGTTAATTTGTAATTAAAGATATTGATGGTCAAAGTTGCATCTTGAAGACCATGCAAAATATAATAGGCACTATATCTTGGGATGGAGGGATTGTAATGATTACGTGTTGTTAGAGTCAATACAGTTTCTTGAGTAGTTATGCATATGATATGGACAAGTAAAGTCAAAGGTGTTCTGTATCTTCAGTTAAGCTCCTCCTAGGGAAAGCTTTTGGATTGGAGGTACTGAAATAATAACAGAACACAAAATGAAGAGAATGGAGAAGGGTACAGGTGATTGTAGATGAGACAATATATTAGGTAGGTACTGAATTTTGGGGATACTCATCATTACTATACCTGCAAATCACCACCTTCAGTCCTTCACCATTCTTCCTCTTTTCTATTTTGCCTCCTATTACCCCCCTAATTTATTACTTCCAATCCAATCATCACTAAGTGACTTAGAACTGCAAAGTAATTCAGAAAAGAAATTGAGAAGTTGAGAGTTAAAGAGAAAAGTTTAGAAAATATTCTTGAATGGAAATAGTACATGGCAGTTTGCAGAAGAATCGGCCAATTGTTTGATAAAGATTTTTGCTGGCAGTTATATGAATGATAAAGCTATATAGTTCTTGAAAGAGTGAAACACTATCTATTTGGGTTTGGGAGTTGATGAAACATATTTTATTAGGTTGTTATATATATATATATATATACTTCCTCCGTTCTATTAATATTGCAACAAGGAGGAAATTACGCATCCCAAAGCACATTTTATATGCTAAATATCTATAATTGTGTAAGAGTAAAAATTATAAAAAGTTGATATCGTGAAAATATTTTATGAGACGAATCCAACAAGATCCCACATGACTATATTTTGCTTAACGTATAAATCATATTAAATGGTCAAACAAGAGTGATGAATAGTGCAAAAAGTCCATTGTTGCAATATTAATAGAACGGAGGAAGTATATATCTTTTCGTTCGTGTAGATCTCCTAATACATGTGCCAAATTTTTATGCGACACTCATTTTGGTTAGAAAGGAGAAATTATAAGAAATATGTAAGGTGGAATAATGAGTGAATCATTGATGGACTTAGAGGAGAATAATAGGAGATTGGTGACTTGAGAGTTAGATTAGTAGTGTTGTGCTTCATTTTAGTTGGATCTGGTTCTTGATTCTTTGTTTGATTTGTTTCCTTGTGTTTACATTGAGGAATGATCAGTAGGATAAAGAATAATATATTGCAAGTAATTGAACTTTGTCTAGAGAACTGTGGAACTGCTTAGTTAGCATATTTGTTGTGCTTGTTGCAGATCTTGAGAGATTTGAAGAATACTTATTGGCCATTTCAGCAGAATCAAACAGAGAGTTTGTTTCTAAGGGCAGCAATTGCAGCTAATTGCGTTAACAGGTTGAGGCTAACTGTCAATTATAAACTTCTCCTGCTGTGATGTCTATTTGAGTCTGAGTTAATGAAATTTTTGTTTGCTAATTTCAGTGGCTTTGAACATGCATCTGCAAAGGCTGCCCAACATAGGCTAGATCGTGGAGTTTGGACTAGTGTGCTTTTTGGGGACATGAGGCGTGCATTATCTGGTATGCCATGCACATAGAAGCCATTAGAATGTTTTATAAATGTTTAACTCATTTACACTCAGTGTTCAACCCCCAATTTTGATTTAATGAGTTCGTTGTCTTGACTTTTGAGGTTCTGACGAAACTTTGGTTTAACTTATGTCAAAGATCTTGGATAACCCACCGCCACCATTGACCTTATCTTAGCCACAGCGACCACTGATCTTCAACATTATTTGCCTACCACCCTTTACTGGCATATTCGTCCTTCTTTTCCCTCACACCCCACTCAATACCCACGGCTTCCCTAGTCCTCACTTCCCTTACAAATTTACTACTCTAATTTCCACTCTTCTAAGTTCTTACTTCACCTTAATTATTGTTTCATCTTTTGGCCCTTGCTAGTTTTAGACTTTAAGTAATGTGACCCTTGTCAAACTTTTTGAGTTTCTTCTTATAATTGATGTGAAATATTGCCAATTCAATGGCATTTAGTAAAAAGAAACTATCAGATGCAACATATTCTTGTTTTGAAGTATATGTTCAATGTTTAAAACATGATTTGCCAACTTGCCATAAACTCTATGGAATCTGACAATAAAGTGGTGAAAAGTTCATGATCATAACTTTAAAGTATATACTCAAGGACTTGGAATATGAAGGCATAATGATACGAATATATAGTGCACACTGACAAAATATATTTCTATCCATATTTTTTCTCACTGGTTATAGATTGCAAGTATTGTGCTTTTGTTTTGATTCAATAATTCTTTTTTAATTTATGATAATTGATGCATAATGCAACTAACACCCCTCCCCCCTGCTTGGGGCTTTCAGCGTGTGAACGTCTAATTCTCTTAGAAGCCAATGCTGAGGAGTTGAGAGATTATGCTGTTCTTCTGTACCACTGTAGCTACTATGAGGAGGCATTGCAGTACCTGAAGTTCTACAATGAAGTAAAGGTACTATTTCACCCAATATGTGTTTTCAAAAATTTAACCAATGTATCTTTCTCCATGCAATAATAATTAGTTCTGCCGTCAAAAAAAAAAAAAAAAAATTAGTAAACATGTGATTCTTCCATCATGCAGCAAAAATCAGGTTCACTGAACCCAGCTGAAGATGATGCTGTTGAAAAACTCATTGTTCGACTTAACCTTATTATGATGGAAGAAGGGTGGAAGAGACCCTCAGCAAGTTTCTTTCGTAACAATTCCGAGCCATGGTAGCTTATCTGATACAGATTTTATTCCTCTGATCAATCGAATAGCTAATGTCAGACAGCCACTTGGAAATCAAGACTACAAAATACTTGGTGAATGAATTTGTCGATCTTAAAGTGGCAACGAGCTTCAACTTCTATGGGAGATGAGAAAATATTTGCACTAACCGGAGCTCAATAGAAGGTAAATCTGAGCTTGTCTTGATGAATGTATTTAGACTGATTCATCTGTCGCATTTTGTTGGCTGTTGAGAGTATTCTGCTTCTTTGTAAATGTATGATTATGTTTAACCGGGGTGGGAGGTTGATAATTGTATAAAGTAGGAACTGTTTGTTATTCTCATGTCACATTTTTCACATGCTATGTATATACCATCATATCACCACCTCCCATATAAAATGTACATAACACTTGTACCTTCATCAAAAGTATTTTCCAGTTACATGACATTTGTATAGGGTTTGGAACTCTTGAAAGATTGATAACTACGAACTAGTATTTCGATGCCACTGTTTCTCATGCTTTATGGTTTCAGACTTTCAGTTTTATATAAAAACTCACTTTATATGAGGTAGTTTTTGCTCATCTGTGGAAGCTTTGTTCTCATATTCATGACTACTAGTACGTGCGCGCTTTCCCCCTTAAAGAAATTTCAACTACGTTCTTAAGAAAATGGAAAACATCACTGGCCTAGTTGTTTTCCGTCTTTTCTTCTTTCTTTTCTGTAAGTGGATCTCAATCGTTCACCATCAGAATTCTGTCGAGGATTCAACTTTTTCAGGCCATTCATCTTTACTTTATTACAATATTGTTTAGTGGCTCAATATTTTTATATAAACTTTTATTACTACGGAGTAGTATACTAGTAAGTTGTTTTGGTTGATTTCAATGATTCTGTCACACAAATCTTCAGTCAGAATTTTAATACTTGGAAGAAAAAATGGTAAAGGTAAACCTGAGGTATTTTTATAAGAATGTAATAGTTGAATTATTAAACAATAAAAATAATGTTTCTTTTAATTATTCCTAGATTTGAAGGTGGGGAAGGATTATGTGAAACTTATAGGTTCAGGTTGTGTTTGTTGGTTTGATGTTTTAGGTGTTTTGAACACCTTGTATTGTTCTCAACTGTTTTGGTTGATTGCATGCGTGATTTTGTCATGAATTCATTTTCCATGTATTGGGAGAGCATTATGATAAGACTTAGCAGTCATATGGCAAATTCCACTTAGAATGTGCTCCTAATTATATCTAATCACAAAATACAAGCTATAACCATAAAGAAAACTGTAAGAATTTCGTTTTCCTGTTAGATAAATTATACTACCAAAAAGTTTACCTCAATGAATTCTGTACAATTACCAACTAGTACTTTGACCCCCCAAGTTCTTCATTTTTCTGGGACCAAAAGAAAAAATAAAATGAAATTTTGAGGTGTAAGAAGAATCAGCCTAACCAATCTGTTTATCTTTCGAGTTTTAGGAGTTGTAATTTACAGTTAAAATAATCTTTGAGGAGCAGCTTCTATATTTCCTTTCTTTTTTTTTTTTTTTTGGTTAATCTATACCTTTTTTTCACTAAAACAATTTGTCATGGGAATGTGTCCTAAAATGTTGTTCATGCCGAATGCTGCCCGGCTGCCTGCTCTGATGGCCAGAATCGCCTGCTTAAATTCTGATACAATGAAAATCCTGGCTGTAAAACGAGCATCTGAGCTGAAAGCTAAATTTTGTGGAATGAATGTTGATCTCCATTACCCATCTTCTGCAAATACCTTGTAAATGAAATCTCGGAAACGTTTTGAGTACTGCCTAGGATCAACAGCAGAAATAGAAGTGGAATCATATTGGAAAGCCTTATATGCATGCTCTAGCTTTTTGCTGATATCGTAGTCTTGTAGAATGTCAATTATTCCAAAGAAGATGATAACATCATAGCACTCTCCTGTTGGTTCTACTACCTGAAATTCACCATCTTCTGATTTTCGTATTGTCAATTCTGCTCGTGCTGGCATGTTGATCCCTAATCTAATCGATGCCCACCTGCAAAAAAAATCACCATTACCAAATTGAATTTAAACCAAGTATAAAGCAGTAAACAATAAATTTCTCAACAATTAACAAGATCTAAAGCATTTATTGTATACAACATTGGATAAGATCTTACTGGTTAGGATCAAAAACTAGTTTATCTGTTTCGTTTACTTTCGAAAGCCGAGGTGCTATCAGGTCACTATTACTTTCTCCTTTTCCTGCATCAAAATAGTTTAGCACATACTTAAACTTCTTAATAACCTTATGGCAAAGAACTGAAGAAGCCAAAGATCTGATTCTAGATATATTTAAAATTTCACCTTCTGAAGTTTTTGCACAAGAATCTCGAAAGTGTAAACCGACTAAAAGACTATAATCCATAATCCTCTCCTGCTCGAGGAAGTCGCAGTCCCTGTCTACTTGCCTGCATTAAGGAATATCCAATATTATTCAAAGGTTATTAAGAAAACACAAAGGAAATATCATAATACATGGAACTTTTTAAACTAAGTTCTCTTTAGGCATATTACAAGAAGTCAAAAATCTTGACTAATCAACTGTTTCTGGTTTCAGGAAAAGGAAAACAAATTTATAATCACCTGCAGAACTCTTGGAACCAAAACCTCTGTAATCGGAAGATATAGTTAAGGTCTAAATCTTTGAGGGTGGTGGTTGGGTCAATTTCTGACTCGGGTTTATCTGTTGTACGCCCATGCGAAGAGCCTTTCAAATCAAACCGCCGGTGAATTGCATAGTCAGTACAAAAGAGATTTCCCATTATAACAAATCGAACCTGTTCCATCAGTTGCAAAACTATGAGTAGAAATAGCAGATAGTACATAAGATTTACTGGAAGTACTGTCTGTGGCTTATTCAGTCTTACTTTCTTCTGTGTTGCTCCTGTTAACTTCACACAGTGAAGACCATAGAACCTGGTTACTAAAGTGTCTTCAAAAGTGCGAACATGGTTATAATAAGCTCGAAGCATCCTAAGGAGCACCTGCATAAGGGTCAAAATATGTTATAGAAGGCGTATTAAACTATTTGCAGAAATAGAAGCACCACTTAGCAGTTAGCATGGTGACCACTAGCGCGTGTGAGAAATGTAGGGCACATGAAGGTAGTGTGTGCCATGTACATACCGGCAGAGGAGTACCATGATTGATCTCCTGCCTCCCGGTTGCATGATATAAGAATGGCTTATCAATGATAACATTGTCAGCTATTTGAGTAAGCAGCCTAAAATACACGCTTGGTAGATAAAGTGTCGTTTTAGCCTTACGAATTATGCATCATATAGGGCTATTTGAGGGTAACAAATTAGATTGACAGATAAAATTTAACTAATGTGAAGCAGAGCAACTCACTTTTACTTCGGATTTCTTCATTGTCTTAATCATATACTTGTCATCATGGGTTAAGTAAAAGAAGCTTCCACTTTTTCCCGGAGATGAAAGCTCCCGAAGGGCATCATTGCCACAAATTGATAACATATAATCAGCTGCATCCACTTTGAACAGTGTCCTTAGGGTCCTGAGCAGAAATATAATCAAAACTTAAGATTACGATTGATTAATAATTTAAAAGTCATCTGTTTAAAATTATCACTTGTTAATGATATTTAAGTGTCCTCCCAAATACAAACCAATATAGCAGAAAAGTTGTTTTGCAGGTGATAAAAACTTCTACAGATGAGTAGGAATTCCTTAATACAAAAATCATTCAGCTAAGGCTCCTAGAGGTTCCCTAGTTACTCATTGGCCTTGCCAGCCAGTCAGGCACCCATCGTACCCCTGAAAGCCTTTGCAAGACATGGCCGAACACGACCTCGTCCTACTTGGGACTTGGGAGGCATATTCTGGGTCTGCCTCAAGAGGGCTAAGCTCCTGGCTTGCTAGTTGCATGGTTTGGTACGTATTTACTTTCATTACATGCTTTCATTGAATGGGCACAAGCTATAAAAATCCTCAATAATGCTTCGTTGCTTTTGTAGAAAAGAAATTGAAGAATCCAAAGTACCTACATTACAAGGCTAACCTGAAAACCAAAGGACAATAGTCCTTCCATTTGAAATCACAAGATGGGTGGGGAGGAGTGTGCTTGGAACCTTCTGGAGGGAATTTCGTCCAAACTTTTTCCTTGGGATCAAAAGCCGAAGACTTCAGGTCACGCTTTATTGGCGGCCCAGGTCTTCCCACAGAATGTCTGCACAAAGATACCAAGGCTGTTAGCTATGATCAACTAATGAACACTATGTTTTCACCTGTAACTGCAGTCTGAATACAACAGAAATTTTCGACTCTGTAACAATCTGCAGTACAGAGGTATGTGCTCTTACATAGCAACTAAAGCAAACTAGGGTATAGACAAAAGTAGATTCATTGAAACAAGTTTGAAAAGAAATATTCTGTAATAACCTTATTCCTAGCTGCAAGTTGAGCATCAACTCATAATTTTTATGCCCCCTGCAGATAGTCTCCCCTTGCTTCTTGATCGTCTTTGGAAGTAGAATAGGTCGAAAGTTCCGTGGCATGGAATTTTCCAAACACTCTCCAGTTCTCCTATTCAAACCATTAGGAGAGCCATCTTGATCATATTCCCAACCTGCTTTCGAGGCCCTACTATCAACCAACTTCCTTGCTGTCTTTCCATTGAAACTAGGCCAATTGACCACCTTTTGTGATGGAAACATGGTAATCTCCTCTCCTGGGTAAATCTTGCATTCATTCATATCAACATTAAACAAATCTTGAGGATCCCATTCACCTTCTCCAGTATCAGATGCATTACTTGCCGCGTAATAGGTGACACTTTGCTCACTAGGTTCAACACTCCAAACACCAACATAACAACTTCCATTTTCCCATTTGTAAGTACCTTCCCCCTTAGGATACCCTTCCTCCCAACACCCTTCAAAAACATTCCCATTAGCAAAATTTAAAGTACCATTACCATGAAAAACTCCATTTTTCCATTGACCTACATAACAATTCCCATTCACCCATTGATATTTCCCTTGACCTTCTTGCATCCCCTTTATCCATTCCCCTTCATAGTAATCTCCATTTGCAAAATTTTCGGAACCTTTACCGTGTTTCGTATTCATTGACCAAAATCCTTTATATGAATCCTCATTTGCATTAGTATAAGTTCCAATTCCATCCATATAACCTCTTTTGAATTCCCCTTCATAGGTTGCTCCTGAAGGCCAAGTGAACCTACCCTTGCCCATTGCTTTACCCTTTTGCCATTCTCCTACATACATACAACCATCATTCCACAAATACTTTCCATTACCATGGGGAAGGTTATCAATCCACAGCCCTGTATAGAAATCCCCATTGGTGAACACCGTCTCGGCTCGGTACGCCTCCCCGGGCCCGGCTCTTGACCCGGGCCCTGTGGCGGCGAGGTCCTCGTCGTCCACGTGGGCAACAGACATTGATGCAAAGATGCTGTTGGTTTTTGTTCTTCTTGCTGCTAATGCGGTTGATTTCTTTACCTTGAACTTGAAGATACCAGCAAAATCTTTGCTCATTATCTTCCTTTTTCCTCTTCCTACCTAATCTCAGCTCATTCCTTAATCCCCTGTTTTTTCTTCTCTCTTCCCATCATCTAATCTCCATCCTTAGATTAAATAATTTCCTCAAAAAAATTCTAAGAAAAAGTAAAAATGCAATCTTTTTTCCTCTTCTTTTTGCCTCGTTATCATAACAACTCACATTGTCTCAAAGATTGAAACTTTGACATACCCATATAACTGAATCATCAAAATATTCAAAAAAGATTGGAACTTTGATATAAATTAATGATTTTAAGACATGGGGTTGAATATTCTGGTGTGAAAAATGCAATATGATGTTTGTTGTCAAAAAAATATGTGAAAAAATGGAGCCAATGGCCGGCTCTGTATTTTCTATGTCTATTTTTGTGGGATTTTTTAAAATTTATTTTTACTTATTAATTATTTTAATTTATTTTACTCTTCTCTCTCTCTCTCCTATCCTCTGATAATTTCTGTGTTTGGACCAAAGGATTGAACAAAACCCATCTAAATGTCTCCGAAATCTGCTCCTAAAACTGCTAACATACCAAACAGTTGGAAGAGATGTTTGCATGTAAGAAATTTAATGGTGCCAGTTGTAGACTTTGCTGTGCATTTCCCATTTTTAGTCTTCCAAATCCTCTATTCTTTATGACTATTTGGCATCATTTTATTTCATTTTTTGTTACATATTATCCCTCCTAATTTTAACATTATTCTTCAATTAATTTTTTTGTTTTTAATCCTGTTTTCACCTACATTTTGACCTGCATTTTAAGTCATCTTGATTTAATTAACTGCTCTTTTATGACTCCATTGTGATGGACAGATGACGTTATTATAACTTAAATATTCGGATGTACCTATAACTCGATAAATAAGCGCATCTAAAATCGTCTTACTCGCTGATATTTTTCTACTAAGAACTCATTTAGAGCTATGAGTTAAAGAGCGATAAAAATTGGTTTTAATGTATCGTACGGCTCTACCTACTTTTAGGTACACGGCATCTGGGTGTATCATTTTACAAAATACAACTATGTTTTCAAGAATTGTTCTTGATCAAGTTATATTGTAGTTTAGAATACGGCCTGCATGATAGATAGAGGTTGTTTGAAGTCAACGCACAATGATAAATATACTTTAGCTATAAATATATTGAAGTATGTTAATAGGTTAAGAGATTAAATAATATCATACTAACCCGTATTATATTGTACAGTGAATCAGTGATATTGTGTATTGGAGTTGCATTTTATGTCGTTATCTTTGATCTTAATAAACCAAAAAAAATAAATAAATCATTCTTCTCAATATTTTGGTTTTGGATTTATATATTAATATAATATTGTTTTTTTTTTTTGGTGTTTAGAGAGCCACAAGGGCGGGGGTGAGAATCGATCCCAAGATCTCTAGAAATCGGGAGGGAAACTCTAACCACTTGAGCTATCCATCACTCTCTATTAATATAATATTGTGAATTATAATGGTTACCTCCTTAATTATAAAGTCGTACCAGTTTCAGTCCCCTGCAATACAAATAATTTGTTAATTAACAAATTTTAATGCAAAAAATGTTTTTCAATGAAATAAAATAAAATAGCTTAATCATATAGCAAGTGAATTGCTTGTATTTAAAGATGGTGGTGGCCTGGTGGGTTGTGGCGTTGTGCTTGAATTGGTGTCGGGCTTATATTCCTTGGGCCTAGCTAGGCTCCACCCATTGCTAAGCCCACTTGTTACCAACATTTGCATTTGTGTTAGAATATGTATCCAAATTATTAATTGAAGGTTATTTAATATTCACATAATCCAAAATTCAGCCTTCAAAAAAAAAAAAAAAAAAAAATTACAACATCTTTGTTTTCTACATTTTTTCAAGCATAACTTTAACTCTTAAAATATAAGTGTGTTTTGCATGCGACTAAACCATACCATGTGGCCAATTACAATTAAAAAAAAGAAGCAATTCCTATAACACTGATCGCGTAACCCTTTTCACGTTGACTAAATAACGCATATAACACTAACGAAGTAACTTCTGTAACAATGACTGATTAATCCATACTATGTATAACACTAACGAAGTTAACCTATGATAGAGGACCACATAGTGTGGCCAACCAGGCAACCACCTATAAGAATGTTCGAGGTGTGGCCTACTTTAATTTTTTGTTTTATGTCTTTTTGTTTTCTTTGTAATTAGCTTTGCCTCATTCGAATAAAAAAAGCATATAAGAATTTATGTAAAATGTTTTATTATGAATTTGTACAAATTATAAAATTTAAATTCTAATCTAATAAATACTACGTTCACATTTAGACAAATTTAACAAGATTTTATACGACTATAATTTGCGAAGTGGATACTCCCTCTTTTTTTCTTTTCTTTTTTTATTTTTTATGCATTACTTTGACTGACACATTTGTCAAGATGTAACTTTGACCGTTAATATTTTTAATTGTTTATTAGTAAAAATTGTAACAAATTTACATTATGAAAGTAAACATTATGATGAATCTTTAATATATTATATAATATTCCCTTCGTTTTTAAATACTTGTTCCATTTCTCCATGCGCGGAGTTCTAAAATTGCATGAAGTAATAAAATATAAAGGTAGTTAGGTTGGTGGAAGAATTAAAAAAAAAAATCGTAAAAAGCAAAGTAGTGGAGAAATTAGATGAGAGAGAATATGAAGTTAATAAAATATGGTTTAGTTTTCAAAAAAAAAAAATTTAAAAAAAAATATGATTTATGTTGGGTTCACTAGGTGAGAGAAATGAATTAAATATTATAAAATATTTTCAAAAAAGAAAATGGATCAAATATTTAAAAACAACCGAAAATGGAAAGTGAAACAAGTATTAAAAAACGGAGGGAGTAACATGTATTTATTTTATAATAGCAAAAAAAATAAAAATAAAAATGAAAAAGTCAAACATGGTATGTGAATAGTGCAAAATTCAAACTGATACATTAAAAAGAAAATTAATGGAGGGAGTAATAGTATGCGAATAATACGTAGGAGATAGTTTTGATGTTATCAGTTGTTTAAGGCTAGAGTTTAGTTTTGATGTTATCAGACAGTCGTTTTAGACTAGAGTAAATGAGTCTAAGGCTATTTTTTTAGAAGGTTTTGCGTGAAACCGTTTCACGTGAGTTCGATTTATAATGCACACACCCATCCCTGATCAAGGTTAGCCCGACCTGACTCGATTTTGGGCGGGTTTTGGACAGAATTTTCCGATTCGAAATTTTTTTGGGGTGGGTTTGGGAATACATTTTTACGCATATTTAGTTGAATTTTTAGGCCTCATCCATATTGGCCCGAAAAGCCCACACGACCTGACCATTTTGGGCGATTTTGGGCCCGAAGCTTGGCTCGGCCCAAGAAGTGGGCATAATTTTTTAGCTTCATCCCGGCAAGCCCGTCCAATGATCACCTCTACCCATCCCCACCCACTGCCACTGCCACAACCTAGCCACTTTACGTTCGGCGACTACCCTCTCCTACCCATCCCCCGGCGCCGACGACCACCCTCTCCTGCCCATCCCCCGGCGCCGGCGACCCCCCACCCATTTCTCGACGCAGGCGACCCCACAAAATACACAGGAACAACCACCGAACAAACGAAAGTTTCTCTTCTTTTTGTTCTTCATTCTAGAATCTACCATACTATCGAAGCAGCTTCTCAGCTCTCTCTCTATTGAACAGTGGGAGGAATTCGAGTCGTCAAGTTTGGTTGTTTATTGTGCTGCGGAACCCTTAAATATAATCTGATACTTATAAACCAATTTCTGACTATTATAATCTAATTTCTGAAACTTTTATTTTAATATCTGTTAATTATTATCTAAATCCTAACAATTACAATCTAATATCTGATAATTAAAATATAATATCTGACTATTATAATCCAATTTCTGACAGTTAAAACCTAATATCTTACACTTATAATCTAAAATCTGATAATTATAATCTAACATCTGACCATTATTATCTAATTTCTGACACTTTTAATCTAATATATGATATTTATAACTTAATATCTAACCATAATTATCTAATTTCTGACAATTAAATTTTTTTTTTTTTCTGTTTGTATGACCGGACTCATCTGAGTCCGTTCTACACAATAATTTCACATTCTTTTTTCCTGAACTTTAATTCTCTCGATCGATCTAATTTGTTTGTAAATTTTTTTTAAACTTATATACCTCTTCCACTCTATTTTACCTACAAACAAAAAGGGTTTTTGCATCAAAAAACAAACACAAAGGGTTTAACACTTGTCAATGCACAATTTGAACTATTAAAATTTGGTTATGTTTATATAAAAATTACTCCCTTCGTTTTGTAATAACTGCAATGCTTTTATTTTACGTCCGTTTTATAATATTTGCAAAATTGCAACTAGTGTGTGGCTTGAGAGATGTTCGAAATTGCTAATTTATACTTGTTTAATTTGATAACAATGTTTGATTGTTTTTTCTTAATATATTGATATTCATCTTGAAAAGTTAATATTTTGAATAGAAATTTCAATAGAGGGTATAGAAGTTTCAATAGAGAAGGTATCATATTGACTATTTTGAATAGAAATTTCAATAGAAGGGGTATCATATTTTTAATAGAGGGGGTATCAAAGTATCATACTCAAAATATTTTCAATAGAAATTTCACTAGAGGGTATCATATTTTCAATAGAAATTTCTTAATCTTCTGATAAACAAGTTGAATATGATTTTTCAGAAGAAAAAAAAAAGGTTGAATATGATACCCCCTATGTTTTCTATATTTCCGATTTTATAATGTAATTAACATATCTCATACTATATACCCGTATTAGAAAATTAAAAATTTAGACAAAATTAATAAGATATCATATGACTATGTTTGAAGAATAAGAATGTAAAATGTTATATTCCATTTGAATAGGAGATTAGGAGCCTATATAAGGATGCTTGTGAGACGAGATAACGGACTCGCGGGCTACTTGAGCTCGAGACAGTCAAAACTCGACTTGTGTAAGTTTGACTTGAATTGTTGACGAGTCAAACCGAGCATTTCATTATTCGACTCAAAAGTTCATTAGAATAATATTTATGCACTCATATCACCATATGTATATTTCTCAAAAGACGTAATTAAAAGAGAGAGAATGATGTCACTCTAAGTACGGAGTTCTAAAATACGAATCAAATTACAAGCTACTCAAGACCGACTTGATTAAATTTGGTCAAACCTCAACTCAGTCAAAGCTCAATTAACCTCGATTCGATCATGTTAAAGAGTCGAGTTGAGCTACCCTAAACTTGATTTGCATCATACTCTAAAGCTATCCATATTTCAAATAGAACTAAGAGTTTTGATTTTGTTTTTGTATGAGAGTATTAATAATTGGGAAATTCTCATTGGTAGCAACAAACTATTGCACATTCTCATTGGTAGCAAATTTTTTTAAAAATCTCTTAAATAGCATTAGTAATATAATTACTCTCTAATATAGCATTATTTTACTAAAACTAACATAATTAAGTTAATTGGACTAACCATGGTTACATAATATGGAATGGACTAAAATACCCCTTTTAATTTTGTAAATGCACTCCCACTGATCAATTAAAAAAGGCCCATTCATTGAAGACTTTTGCCGTTCAACACTTTCGAACGTAGTTGTGCTGCTGCGTTGATGATTTTCGAGTGCTAAACAACAATTATCAATCTACCAATTTCAATCCTAATCTCTCCAAGGTGCTAAATTTTGACTTTGGGAAGGTATGTCATCCTATTTGAACCCTAAATTTTCTATTTTTTTTAATTGAAATGTATTGTTGTTATAATTGCTCTGTTTTTTCCATGGATGATTGTTTGAGAAATCTGGGTTTTTATGTGCTGAAATTTTTAATCTTTCTGGTAAATTAGGGTATGTTTTATTGTTAATTGGTGTGTGGTTTGTTTTGGGTTTTTATATGTGAATTCGTGTGGTTGTAATGGAGAAATTCTTGTGTATTTTTAGGATTGTTAGTTCTGTCCAAAATTAGTTGAATGTTTCGAATTTATTGAGTTAATGTTGCAAGTTGAATTGAGATGTGTATTTGGTTTAATAAATGCAGAATGGGTGATGCTATTGTGTTGAAATTCAAGTTTAGAAGTGGTGATATAGATGTTGTTGTCGAGGACATCGATAAGACAAACCTTATCGATGTGATCATAGATTATTGGGATTATGCCGTTGAACGACGTATTGAAATGCCCAAATTCCCTACATTTAGATATGTGCATAACAAAAATTACCACTATCTTAATAGTGATAAGGACTTAATGAAGATGTTCTATGACTTTGCTGGAAAGAATGTTATATACATATGAGTGTATGATGCTAATAGTCCAAGTCAAATTTTTAAAGATGCTAAGGCTTTAAGAACAACTAGGAATGCAAGACAGATTAAGGAACAAATGAAAGGTGTTGCAGAATTTGCTGGTATTTCATTCTCTGTTAACTTGGATGAAATGGGTGATTTGACTCAAAAAAGAGGTACTGTTAAAACTAGAGGTGGGAGGTGTGGGGGTAGGGGTGAATATAGAGGTGTGGTGGAGTTAGGGGATCAACCAATTGAGGATGAGGATAATTTAAATGCATATGTTCAGTTAGTTGGTAATAGAGGGAGAGGGAGGGGGAGAGGGTTGGGAGAGGTACAGGGAGAGGAAGGGGCCAAGATAGAGGGAGGGGAAGGGGTAGAGGGAGAGGAAGGGGTACTGGAGGGAGGGGAAGGGGATTTGAGTACTGGTTGGGGCTTGAAACCGGGGACACAGAAGGAGTTGAATCAAATATTGCAACTGACATAGGTGCTAGTGAACCTGAAAATGGGCTTGAGATTGAAGCATACATAGGTGTTAGAGTGGTCAGAAGAAGTCCAAGGAAACATAAACAATCTGATTACCCTCCACTACCATTGCAACCTGAACCTGTTTCATCCTTATCCTCTAAAACACTAGTGTTAAGAAAGAAAGTGCCAAATACAACAACTAGGAGAAAAGGGTTGTTAGTTGCTAGTAGTTCAATGTCTATATCTAATGGTGGAACACATGACATAGTTTCACTTGAAGATTTGGATATGGACTCTGACCAAGAAGAAGATCCACCATTCATCCATTCTGGACAAGTCAATAGCTCTTCTAGTGATGCTGAAACTTTAGATGATGAAGAGGATATGCATGCAACTAAGTGATGTTGATGATATGGTGGTATGTGATAACTATGACCCTTATGAAGATGATGTTTGGGTAGATGATGATATAGAAGATGATGGGGATGGGAATTACTTTGCAAAGCTTTATAAAAATGGAGAAATGTTTGATAGAGAAGAAGATGGGAGAATAGAACTAAGACCATGGCAACTTTTTTGTGACAAACAACATTTAAGAGATGTTGTTAGAGATTATTGCATATAATGTGGGTTTTCTGTTGTTGTTGATAGGGCAAATAATTCCATATACACAGTGTACTGTTCTGCAGAAGGTTGTGAGTGGAGGCTCCATGCTTCCAAACTGACAGATGGGTTCACTTGGGCTATCAAGTCTATTAAAAATCCTGATCACACATGCTTGGGTTTGGAGATAAAAAAAACCCTATGGTAACTGCAAAGTGGGCAAGCAGAGTACTGTTAGAAGACATTAGAGCTAATAATGATATATCTGGTAAGGCTTTGAATGCTTTGTTATGGAATAGATACAATGTGCAAATGGCTACTAGTACTTTGTATCGCGTCAGAGCAAGGGCTTTAATAGAGATACATGGTGGCTTTGATGAATCTTATGCATTTTTGCCTGGTTATTGTGAGATGATTAGGAGAACTAACCCTGGTTCATATGCTACTTGTGTATGGAATCCAGCAACTCATGTTGACAGGCCATTGGCTTTTGTCACAATCTTCATTTCTTTTAAGCCTTGTTTGGATGGGCTAAGGGATGGAGTTAGGGGTTTTGTGGGAGTTGATGGAACTCACTTGAAAGGGAAATATGGGGGGGGGTTCTACTGTCTGCTATTGCATTAGATGGGAACAATGAGTTGTTTCCATTTGCATGGGGAATTGTGTCTACTGAAGATTCAGATACATGGAGCTTTTTTGTTCATCATTTGAGAAATCTACTAAGAGCAACTGGAAGAGGAGATAACTGGTGCTTTATCTCAGATAGGCAAAAGGTATATTTCTGTGCTATAAATCTATGTTAAATTGCATTTTTTTTTTTTTTTTTTTTTGCATTATCTAGACTGATATTGATTGCCAAATTAACAGGGTATTGAAGCTGCACTTGACAAGATCTGGCCAAATGTTGATAGGAGATACTGCACTAAACATTTGGCTTCCAATTGGAAGAAAGCATTTCCAGGTCCACTAATGCTCTCTCTGTTTTGGAAAGCATGTGGTGCCTATTCAGAATTTACCTTTAAGAAAGCAATGGAGCAAATGGACAAGGTTGGAAAAGGAGGAAAATTGTGGCTTGCAAAGCTTGGAGAACAATCTAGGTGGACAAAGCATAAGTTCAACACTGCAACAAAGTGTGACTCTAATAAGTCAAACTTTGTTGAGAGTTTTAATGCCACTCTTGGCATTGACAGATGTAGACCAGTCCTTACACTTTTAGAAGGTACAATTTTATTTTGGGTATTACTTGCATTACTTGTTAGACCTATCCTTACTTTCATTAATATGGCTACTTATGTTTCATAATTTACTTACTTTTGGTAGGTATTAGAAGAAATACCATGGTTAGATTGGCAACAAGAAGGCAAAAGTGTGAGGAGTGGAGCAGGACTGACATCTGTCCAAACATAGTGCAAAGGGTTCATAAGCTATGTCAAAACTCAAAAACTTGCCACTCTTACTTGTCTTTTGCCGGTGAATTTAGGTCTTTGAGGGTAAGTCATATCTTGCTGTAAGCTTGAATAAGAAAACATGTGCTTGTGGTCAATGGCAAATTTCTGGAATTCCATGCAGACATGGAATGAGGGCTATATTAGATTCAAAGCTTGACCCTCATGCATTTGTGGATGAGTGGTTTTCTGTCAAAAGGTACAAGGCAGCCTATGCAAATGGGATTAAGTCCATACCTGATGCTCAACAGTGGCCTGAGTTCAATGTGCCAAAGATAATGTCACCTGAGTTAAAAAGAGGAATTGGGAGACCTTGCAGAAACAGAAAGAGAGATGATACAGAGGAAAAGAAGGGAAAGAGAGTAAGACTGTTAGGTGCAGCAAGTGTCAAGATTATGGCTATAATGCTCAGACTTGTAAGGGAGGAGCTACTGCAAAGCAAAAATGGGGTGGAAAGAAAAAGAACACAAAAAAGGATGCATCGTCTCAGGCTACTAATGTTCAGCTTAATCCTTCTCCACCTAGAAACACCAGACAAAGTGCAAGGTTGGTTGCATCTCAACCACAACCATCTATAGTCGCTAGATCGGGAGCTATTTGTAACTTTGCATCACAACCAAGAAAAGTGCAATAACTTATTAGTTGAGTAAACATGGTGGATATTCTGTTTTTTGAGCAATATGTTTTTTGCTTGAACAAGTGGTTTATTTCAATTTGAACTTTGTTATGGATGAATGTCAACACCTGTTTTTGGGATCATTTGTATATTCTATCATCTTTGGGATTGAAAATGGCAGTTTGTTGATTATATATGAATGTCAATTCTTGTCAATTTTTGTGTTTATCTTGATTATATCAAGTGTGCTAGAGTAGAGACATTAGAGTTCAGAATAATGTGAAATTAAAATTTCATTTTTGTGCAGATTTAATGAGAGAATCCCCAATGCATAAAAAGCTTAGGTATGTTCCTTAGCTTCAATCCCACCGAATTATTTTTATTCAAATGGCATATTTTTACAGCAACTGCCTTTTCAGGTGAATAAAATTAATCTCTTGTTCCATTAACAAATGTGCTTCAATTATTAGTAACCTTAGCTCTGCTCTTCACATCAATAAAATTATACTCGTAGTCTTTTTCTTTAATCATTCGGGCATAACCAAAATCATACTGTCAAAATAGTGTTAGTGTGACCAGCATCTAGGATCATCTCTACAACATCGTTGTAAGCCTTTCACAGTTTCACCATACTCCGACTCCCAAGTCACTGTCAAACCGGGAGCAACATCATGCTCACTCCCCGAATTCAAACTTGCTGCTGATGTGCTTCAATTACACGACCTTTGTTCATCATTTCATCCTTGGCAGTATGGTCCGCGGCCAGGTCGCGGCTCGACCCCTCCTCTCGCGGCCTGCTCGCGACACCTTTTGTTGCCTGCTACTGCTCAGCCCAGGCAGCAGTGTTGTCCGCGGCCTGGTCGCGGCTCATTGCCTCCTCCCGCAGCCTGGTCGCGGACCCTGCTGTTTGGGGCTGTATTCTCACTTTTCCACCATTGCAACTAGCTTAATTCGCAACATATAAATTACAGAGAAGAAGAGGGAAACAATATTCAGAGGAAGAAGAAGATGGAAGTTAGAAAAATTGTGGAAATAGGAGTTTTATATAAGAACCCTAGTTTTGGGGGGAGGGAAATCGTTTTAATTGTGTTGGAGGGAAATTATGTAACTATGGTTAGTCCAATTAACTTAATTATGTTAGTTTTAGTAAAATAATGCTATATTAGAGAGTAATTAGATTACAAATGCTATTTAAGAGATTTTTAAAAAAAATTTGCTACCAATGAGAATGTGCAATTGTTTGTTGCTACCAATGAGAATTTCCCATAATAATTTTAGTAATATGATCATTATAGTTTCTGTAATTTTTTTTTTTTAACTTTTTTTTTTATTTGAGGAAATTCTGTAATTTAATATAATCATCCTTACAGCTTAATTGTAGTAATTGTACACGTAAGTTTTATGATGTTATCACATTGTTCTTTATTTGATGTAATTAGATATCTTGTACGGTGTGTTTGGATACAGAAATGGGAAAGAAAAGAAGGGGAGGGAGGTAAAAGGGAGGGGAGGGAAGAAGGATGAGTTTTCTTTCCAAATCTCTCCATTGTTGGAGAGATTAATTTCTTACAATTTCTTCCCTTCATTTCTCTCCCTTCCAATTCTCTTCCTTTCTCATTTGTTATCCAAATGAAGGAGAATCCATCCCTTTATTTCTCTTCCCTTCCTTTCCCTCCATTTTCTTCAATCCAAACATTGGTAGTTTTTATTTATTTATTTTATTTTATTTATTTATTTATTTTTTAAGTGACCCATTAGGACTTTAGGAGTTTTGGAACTTTTTATTAGACTTACTTTACCAATATTTACGATTATATTAAGAAAAAATGTAGTCTTGTGGATATTTGTTAAGAATCAACTTAATGAGTACGTAAATTATTAATATTCAGTTATTATAATTTATAAAGTTATTGATAATAAAAGATATTATTGAACAAAGTTTTACACCAGATATGCGCTATGTCACTTTAAGACACTTAAAAAAATCAGTGGAGTACAATTTTATGTTTGATGTGATATAAACTTATTCGATGTATCTAGTTTGTTACTCAATTTGTTTTTTAAGTGCTCCATCAGGGTTTTTGACACTATTCATTATACTTATTTTTTACCAATGTTTTTTGAATTAATTCCTCCGTATTTTATTACTTGTTCCATTTTTATTATATTTTTTTTCTTTTGAAATTCTTACATACTATTATCCTTCAACTAGCTTAGTGATCTACTCACATCTAATTTTCATATTTCTCCTCCTCACTTATAATAATTTTTGCTTTTTAATTGTTTTTTTATTCTTCAACCAATGTCATTTCCGTCATAAAATAGTATTTTCTATTGTTTATCTTAAAATTATATATCCAAAGAAATAAACCAAGCAGTAAAATATGGAGGGATTAAGATGTAAAGTGAATTACATGTGAATCTTGCTAACGAACGCGCTAGAGGCATTGGACAACCCTTTAAGACACTCCCTCCACCCCCCTAATACAAATGTTTTTTTGGTTTTTACATGGAAATTAAGAAAGTTGTGAATTCTTTAAAATCAATGATTAAAAATACATATGTGCATGTGGGGTTAGAGAGAGATAAAGGGAAAGAAAAAGGAAAATTTGCAAATTGCAGCCATTTAAAAAAAAAATTGCAAATTGCAGCCTAAAAGTTCGTATAAATTGTAAATTACAGCCCTATTTAACTTTTTCATCGGTTTACATGTCGAAAAATCTTCGGTTAAGGTTTTAGGGGTCATTTTAGTTCTAAGGGGTCCGAATTGAGCTCGAAATTATCAAAAAATTAACGTAAGTGTCTCATTTTTACAATTACCCACAAATCGATACATTTTTGTTACGCAAAACGAGACACTTACGTTATTTTTTTACTAATTTCGAGCTCAATTCGGGTTCTTACGGGCTAAAATGGCCCCTAAAACCTTAACCGAAGATTTTTTGACATGTAAACCGATAAAAAAAGTTGAATTGAGCTGCAATTTACAATTTATACGAACTTTTAGGCTGTAATTTGCAATTAATTTTTTAAATGGCTGCAATTTGCAAAATATGAACTTTAAATGGCTGCAATTTGCAAATTTTCCAAAGAAAAAGTAGTTGAGAAATAATTGAAAAGATATAGAGAGAAAGTGTTGGAAATTGATATTAAAAGTACAAAAAGTAAAGGAAAAAAATGAAAACTCATTAAAAAAAATGGGTATTAATGTCATAATATACAACCTTTAAATAGAAATTGACATTGTATTTTGGTTTATCCAAACAGAAAATGAGTTTTGTGATCGAAAAGAGTATATCCTAAAATAATACTCTGTATTAATTTGAAAATGCATGCCAAAATTACGTATCGTTTAGTGTAATTAATGTTTTTTAAAGTTAATACTCTCTCCGTGTTTTTTTAAGTGTTATACTTTCCATTTTCGGCCGTATTATTTTAAGTGTTACACTTCTTTTTTTGGCAAAAAGCTACATTAAAATATTACTGTATATCTCTCTCCTCTCATAGTCCTCACCCAAACCCAATACTACTTTTTTATGATATTTTTTCTCTCACATTCATTACTTTTTAATAAACTATTAACCTCATTATGTTTCTTTTACAATTTTTTAATACTTTAATTACCCACTTATCTCTTATCTTATTTAAGTCAATTAAATTGTCTTCTTTTACAATTTTTTAATACTTTAATTACCCACTTATCTCTTATTTTATTCAAGTCAATTAAATTGCCTAAAATTATATGCCGGTCAAACTGTAACACTTTAAAAAACACGGAGAGAGTACTCCATAATTCTATTTTTAATTATTTTATCGTGCGTCCCGTTTAGCTTTTGCCATTAAACCACCAATTTCTAAGAAAGTTCAAGTAAATTAAAAACTAAAAAATCACGCACTTGAGATTGAACGCCACATCATCGCATAGGTCAGCAAAATAGAAAAATCCTCGGACTTCTCTGACCATTAGATTGACACTTCAGCGACTGGCTACAAAACGAATCTCAATCATATTTGGTTGACACATCTATTTATTTAATTCATTTTCCCTCCCTTATATAAAGCCATGAATCTACACAATAAGATCTAAACTTTTTTTAAAAAAAACATTAAGCTTTCACATAAATCAATTCCTAATTAAAAAGAGAAAATGGGAAGTGAAATGGAAGAGAAACCAGTGATTAAGGTCGTTGCTCTTTGTGGCTCTCTTCGTAAAGCTTCTACCAATCGAGGCATCATTCGTGCAGGTATGTTTTTAATCGCACTAATATATTACTTGTTCGTTTCTTTTTGTTCTTTCTATTACCTCTGGCTTTTTTTACTTGTAATTTTGAATTATTATTTGTGAGATATATTCTAAAGTTGCAACTAATAAAAATCGGAGGTAGTATTTAAAATCTTCGACTAAAATTGAATATGATCCATATTATTGATTGTGTGATTGTTTTACAGCAATGAAGGAGTCAGAAATACAAGGAATGGAAATGGAAGAACTAGACCTATCAAAATTGCCAATGTTGAATGTTGACCTTGAGGTGAATGGCACTTACCCTCCATTGGTTGAAGAGTTTAGACGCAAGATTCGTGAAGCTGATGCTGTGTTTTTTGCTACTCCTGATTATAATTACTCTGTCACACGAAAGTATTTCTATCACTTTCCTAATTATTATCTTGATGTTTTTAAGTACATTTAGTTTAGTTTATGCTATGTGAATTTTAAATGTTAAGCTTTATTAGTAGGGATGGCAATGAGTCGGGTTAAATGGGAGACCCATCTCATCCCCGTCCCCACTCAAGTAGGGTGGGGCGAGGCGGGGATAGAGGGAGGTTTGGCGGGTGATGGGGCGGGGATGGGTATAAAATGTGTACCCGTCATGGGTGATGGGTGGGTATGAATTTCAGAGTAGACTCGCCCCATATCCACCTTATTCCCGAACCATATTTTTTTTAGAAGAGTTTAGAACTTAAGGTGAGTTTATAAGGGGTCTTGGAGTGAGTCTTGAGTAGAGTCTCACTCAAGACTCAAGCGTGGAGTGAGTTTGTAAAAGTAAAACTATTCTCCACACTTTGCATGTGACCAAAAATGCTGCAATATTTTCTCATTAGCCAACCAATTCTTGCCAACTCATCACCTAATATTAATAATGTTTATAATAATTTTTTTAAAAAAATAATTAAAGATATATAAAATAAATAAATAAATATATTTTTGAGAGGATAAGTGAGTCTGAAGTGAGTCTGGAGTGAGTCTTGGGATAATGTGTGAATTTAGAGAAACTCCTGTATAAATCTGAATAATAAAAAAAACATTTTAAAGTTAAGGGAAAGTTGATGTAGCAAAGTCTAGAGTCTGGGTCTGAGTCTGCGGATAAACTCACCCTTATGAAACTTAATATACCTTAAGACCCAATAAGTTTGAATAGTGAAAGTCCCAATTTTCTTAACCTAATTTGGTATAACTGTCATTAATGTGATACAATAGAGCATCATGGCAATGGGTTTGGGACAATTTTGGTGCGGGGATGAGGTGGGTATGAATATCCAAGTGGGTGATGGGGTGGGGATGGATCCTATCTTGTACTCGGTGGAGCGGCTATGAATATGGATATTGTACCCGCCACGGGTGGTGGGGCGGGGATGGGTATAAGATTTTTAGGCAGGTATGGGTATGGAGGTATCATCATCCGCATCCGACCCGCCCCATTGTCATCCCTATTTATTAGCTATACGATAAAAGAAAATCGATCCTATTAAATTAGCTATATATAAATTTACTAAACCTGTTAATTAAAAACCCAATTTTGACTTTGAATCAAAATTTATTTGAACTAAACTTAGAATGAATTAATAATTTAATATTAATTAGACTACAAGTGATTTTTTTATAATTAGAATTGTCAACAATTGACCCCCATTGAGATCATCTTAATTGACTAATCAGATAGAAAAGTTTCATGATTAGTCTCTTACACATAAACCAACCCATTCATAACACCTACTCATCAAAACTCGTAGCACTAGTAAAATGTTTCGTAAATAACCTAATATGACCCGGCTTGTGCCCGAACCAAACAAAATGACTCAACAAGTTAGCAACCATATACGTATTATAAAACAAATCAAACCTTAAAATCAGTCCAAATGACTAGTTTAATAACCTAATATGACCCGGCTTGTGTCCGACCCAAACTAAATGACTCAACAAGTTAGCAACCATATAGTATTATAAAACAAATCAAACCATAAAATCAGTCCAAATGACTAGTTTAATACATAAATATGATCAAGTTTATTATTATGTCTACTTTCATATTTTTGTCGATTGATGAATGAATTTATGCATAATACCATTTATACCTCAATAAACTAATACTGATTACAAATTTATAATTATAGTGAAGTAACTTATTTATGTTCAACCTTTATATTGTACCAGCACTATTAAAAAATGCACTAGATTGGGCATCAAGACCACCAAACGCTTGGGCAGACAAGCCAGCAGCAGTAGCCAGTGTGCAAGCCAGCAGCAGAAGTGGGCAATACCATCTTCGCCAAATCGGAGTTTTCCTTGACATTCATTTCATCAACAAGCCTGAATTCTTTGTGAATTCTGTTTCACCTCCTAAAAAATTTGATGTTAATGGTGACTTGATTGATGAAGATCTCAGGCAAAGGTTGCTGGAAATGCTCCTTGCATTGAAGGCATTTACACTCCGCCTTATCAAAGGCAAATCTCAATAGCGTTTTACAAGGTTTCAAATGGGTCGTTCTGATCAAGTTTAGTTTAATCCGGCTTGGGTTAGAGATTGTTCAAGGATAAACAAGTCTACTTTCAATTACCTTATTTTGGTTAATGTATTAGTATCTATCACATTAGTTTGCTTTAAACTCGAGAGTTATGTAATGTTGAATGTAGTAACGTGACAATTGCATCATCTAGTACGAATCAATTTTGAACGATCAAGTAATTTCACGTTAAATTTATTGTTGTAAATGTTGAATTTGTAAGGATAATTATTGTACTTATTTTACATGTTTCAATCATATGTCACTTTTATTTTAAACAATCTGTTTATCTTAGGGTTCGTTTGGCATCGCTGTGGTTTTTTGTTTTTTGGTTTTTTGTTTTTTTAAAAGTGTATTATATATGTCACATAATGAATCAAAAAATATATAGACTTATTAAAATCTTGATAATTTTGAAAACTGACAACAGAAAAGTGGTAACACCTTTTTCTTGTTTCCAGTTTTTGGTTTTTGGTTTTCAAAAAAGCAGAAAACTGAAAACCAAAAATAATGTCAAACAAGCCCTTAAATAACGAGTACTAATAAAGTTATAGTCGGGTTATTCATAAAAAAAAAAAAAAAAAAAAAAAAAGAAAAAAAAAAGTGATAGTCGGGTTCCAAAAAATAAATAAATAAATAAAGTTATAGTCCAAGGATTAAAAAGAGAAAGTGAAAATAAAGTATATCCATGTACCTTATGGCTTGGTTTAGCAGGAAAAGTTGAATTTATACCTCTGCATTCGACATCGGATTATTGTTTTGTAACACTACTCGTATCAATAACAACGTATTACCCCCATTTTAAAATAATTAACACAGTCAAATTTCTCAATACATTAATTTGAATCTTATAAAACTTATAATCATGTATCAACAAAAGAAAAGTTGTGGTTTATTTGTCAAAGTAAAAATTCAAAATAAAAGTATAAGTGCTTTAATTCTTTAAGGTGGAGGAGGTACATTTCGGTTCTCACACTAGGGCCTATTTTCTTCAGCTTATTTTCAGTTCAGTAACTTCACTTCAGCTCCAATTAGTTCAGTTCATTTCAGTTCAGTTCAGTTCCTAATTTCATTCTCTCATAAAATATTCAGTTCAGTTCAGTTCAGCTCAGCTCAGCTCCAATTAGTTCAGTTCAATTCAGTAAAGTAAATAAAAACAGGGCCTATGTCTCTATGGTGAAGTGTCAATTTGGATCACTAGATTGGGCTAGTTAGGTTTAGTTAGGTTGAGACTAAGGGTCAGTTCTCATACGTTTATTTTCAGTTCAGTTCAGCTCAGTTCAGCTCCTAATTTCCTTCTCTTATAAAATATTAATTTCAGTTCAGTTCAGTTCAGTTGAGCTGAGTTCAGTGTATGAGAACAAGCCCTAAAATAGAGTTTGATACATGCTAAATCACTAACCCGTACAACAATATAACTTATATAAGTATGAATTGGTTCACTTTTTCGAATTAGGACAATTGGATCAAGTATTGGTAATTGGTATGGAGTACCAACTCGTTTTATACTTCCTCCGTTTCTTTTTAGTTGACACGTTTCTTTAGTTATGTTTGTTGTATGTAATACTCCTACTATTTTATTACTCTATTTATATATTTTATACAGAAAATTTTGATTTAGTTTTTACATTTTTTCAAATTTACAAGTAAGTTATTTTTCATCTATTTTAAGTTTCGAGATCGAAACTTGTTTTTTAAGGAGGGTAGATTGTAATACCCTAAAATTCTCTTTTTTAAGTTTCGAGGACGAAACTTGTTTTAAGGAGGGTAGAGTGTAATACCCAAATATTTTACGATTTTATAAAATATATTTTATGGAAAAATAAATAAAATAATTTTTAATTCCTATTTTATGTCCAGTAGAACTCTTGTTTACGAACTATAAATTATCTTAAACCCTAATAAAGTTATTGTATTTTAGAAAAATAAAAAATAAATAAAAAATAAAAAAAGGGAGCAGTGGTTTTCGTTTTTTGTGCGTGGTTTATGTTAACTAATACCAAAACTTTGATTCTTCATTAAATTTTCTTTTTCATTCAACAATTTCCATCATCATATCAATTGTTTTGTTTGATGGTTACATCATGATGAGATCAATGGAGAAGCCACATGAAAATTTTTTTTTTTTTTTTTTGGTAAAATCAAAGCCTATGTTAGCCTATTTCTTGCCGTAGTCCGAAGTGAATTCATCCGTATGGTAATCACACTATTAACCCTTATATCGTTTGTTTATAATTTGATTGTATTATTTATTTTATGTAATCACACGAAACTTATTTTGGAGTCGTTTGTATTATATTTCTTCTTATTATATATGAATTGTATGATTTATTATTTGTAATCTTGTACATGTATATAATTGATTATTATATGGTATTATATGATTTGATTGGTATTGAATATTGTATTACTTTTGTTGTACTTTATTTTATGATTTAATTTTCGAAGTGATTATTGTGTTATTCGTGTTAGGGTTTTTAATGTTGTTATTTTAGGGAGTATTGTTATATTGAGGTTTTAGGGTTACTAATGTAGAGTATTATTTTGGGTTGAGAGTTGATTACATTTGGGTAACTAGTATGATTGCCCTATAAGAGTTGAGATATATTACGATTGAATCGAGTTTGAATTATTATATTATTTGGGAGCATGTGCCAATATTGAGAATTTATTATCATGTGAATGATTATTTGATCGATGTACGAGATCAAAAAGTTGAGAATTATTATTTTGTTCTTGGTTTGAGGCTCGGCGTTATATGACTTAGTCCTTGGCTTGTTGGTAAGAGGGTAATAATCATGAGTTAAGAATGAGGTACAATCTTTATTATTTATTTTTCTATGGTCCCCTACAATGGGAATTGACCCGTATGTGGTCTGGTTCAAGGTGTTTTCTAGTTATTGGGAATATTCAAGTTTTTATACTTGTTGGTTTTATTTGAATTACCCATGTCCAAGGCTAGGTATAAAACAAAGAGCATGGCACACCTATGGGTTATATGAGTTAATTGAGTAAAAGTTCGTATTATTATTCGAGGTTGAGTTGTTAAAGGTTACTTTCAGAGTACAATGTGTAATGTAGTTTCGAACTACATTGTTTAATTGATCTAGTAATGTTAATTATTATATTATACTCTATATTCTGATATGTGGTGATTACTCAGCTTTTGCTGACGTGTGTGGTGTTTTGATGTGCTACTTGTATTTGCGGCCAAGTCTTTTTCTTATGGTGGCTCTGCGACGATCTATTTTGGAATTTGTCCTTAATGGTGAGCAGTCAAGATTGTTTAAGCAGGTTAATCAAGTGATCGTAGCTAAAGGAGCTCAAGTGATCGATTAGTAAGCTATAACGAGTTTGTAAAGTTGTAAATAGCTCACCTAGATTTATTGGGTTATAATTATTGGGATTTGTAAGCCTTAACACTTGACAGGTTGTTGAGTGTGGCGGTAATACCTCCGATTTAGGTGTATACTTCCGCAATTTTATTTAAAGGTTGTTTATATTCCCTTTATTTATTGTTTATTAATAGCTAGTAAATCGGGGTGTTACATTTGTCAATGCACAAATTCAACCATTTATATATTTAATTTCCAATAAGGAAAAATTATAAAAAGTTAATATTTAGAAAATATATATCGTGACGATTCTAACAAGATCCTACATCACTATGTTTTTTATTATTAAATGACAAAACACAATCAAAGGGAAGTCTGTGAATAGTGCTAAAGTCAAAATGTGTCACCTAATAAAAAACGGAGATAGTATACACTATGGAATACTTCCGTTACTGTTTAGTTGTAACAAAGAAATATGAGTTTTTCTATATTATAACCCTCTAACTTTACGTTTTCTACGATGTGCCCCCTTTTTGAGAAATCCACACTATAATCCCAAAATACATTTAGTTTCTATACGGTAACCTTGTCGTTATTCCGCTGTTAACAAATTCCGCTAGTGGGGCCCAATTTCCACTTAATAATATTTTTTATCGATTTGCGTGTTGAAAATTATTTCATTAAAGATTTCGAGGGCTATTTAGTCTCTTAAGGATCCAATTGAGCTCAAATCTTGGGGAAAAAACACGTAACCTCTTTTAGCGTATTAAGAAATGACTTGATTTACGTGTTTAAGTATTTAATACGCAAAACGAGACATTTACGTTATATTTTTGCCAAATTTGTACTCGATTTGGACCCTAAAAGCCTAAAATAGCCCCCAAAACCTTAAATAGAACAATTTTCAACATACAAATCGATAAAAAATATTATTAAGTGGAGAGCAAACCCCACTAACGGAATTTGTTAACGTGGGGATACAAGCAAGCTTATAAATTAAATGTATTTTGGGGTTATAGTGTGGTTTCTCAAAAAAGGGGGCACATCGTAGTAAATGGAAAGTTATTGGGTTACAATGCAGAAAATCCAAGAAATATTTTAAACAAATTGTCTTACAAATAATACCCTTGTGTAGACACGCATTTGTGTCTCCCCAAAACCAAACCTAGTGATGAGTACCTTTTGCGTCGAATCATGATCGAATGAAGTGAAAGTGTGGAAAGTTTAGTATTGCGGATAATTTTAATTCTTTTCTCTTCTCTCTGTTTTTGAAAACTT
The DNA here is from genome assembly GCF_948465745.1 of Chenopodium album. Lineage (NCBI taxonomy): Eukaryota > Viridiplantae > Streptophyta > Magnoliopsida > Caryophyllales > Amaranthaceae > Chenopodium > Chenopodium album. The sequence goes on along the minus strand of NC_137841.1, from coordinate 5,680,365 downwards.
ATTTTAAGAAAACAGTCAATCCAGTTTGGTTGGTCCATGATATGGGTCCAATAGTAGTGTAGTTGGATGGGGCTTGACAAGAGCTTTCCAACGATATATTATAAGTCCAATTTCTATGAATATTGAGGAAGTTATGACCAATTTACTAAACTGGGCCCGTTTTGAGCCTTATATGCAGCCCAATGATTTAGGGGAGGGCCTAATATAGATTTATCATTCCTAATGCAATTAGGAATGGTTTTAGTCTTCTACATTCTTCTAGAAGGTTCTTTTCATTCCTAATTCAATTAGCATTGATAAATTGACTTTTGTTGACTTTTCAGAGTTTTAATTAAAATCAAAGAGCATTTTGGAGGGAAATATGATTTTATCCTCCTGTACAGCAATTTTTATCTGATTTTAAGAAAACGCGTGATTTTCTGAATCAGCGCCAAACGCCAGCTGTAGCGCCTGGCGCTACGCTTGGCGCCTGACGCCAATGGCCAGCGTTGGCGCTGATCAGGTTTTTTGTGCGCCAGACTCTGTTTCGATATTTTATCTTTTTGGCTGATTTTCACTATAAATAACGTACTAAAAACTCTGTTTTCGATAACCAGTTTTAATCTAAAAAACTAATTTTCATTCATCAACAATCATCAATTCTTATTCTTTCTAATTTTAACCAATTCTCATATACAATATACCAACTCTCATCAAGATTCTCTTGATTATTTTCTCTCTCTCTTTTCTAAACTAGCTTTTCTCATATACAAAATTCCGCATTCGCAAGACTTAGAAACACCTAGCCATATTCGAAGTTGCCTTCGCCCTAGACGTGAAAGGTTTAATTTATGAGGGTTTGGTCCCAAATCTCTATTTCAATTATTTAATTTAATTGTTTTGTTTATTATTTTCCTTGAAGTTACTAACGTGTGTATTTTGTTATTAGATTGAGGTACGAGGCATCAAAGTAAGTACTTTAATGGTTTTTATTGATGTTATGATATAGAAATCATGCTTAGATTGTTATTATGATTCCTAGTATCATGTCTAGGGTAAATTTAATATCAAATATGATTGTTACGATGCTTCTTATGTTCTTCCTAATATTTATGATTGTTAATTAGTATCATGTTAGAGTCAAAGATTTGATTTTTATTGTTTAGTGACATGCTAGGGTTTGTTATTAATCTTGTTAGTATCATGCCTAGGATCTTGCTATTATTATGCTTATTTTTTATGATTTATGATTATAATTGTTATAATTATTGTTATGATGATTATTTTTAATTATGATTGTTGTGATTATAATTTTATTATTCTGATTATTATTATGTTGCTTGATTATTTATTTTTATTGCTTGATCACGCCTTTTATGCATGTTTAAAGAAAATTGGTACTTGTAATCACGCTTAATAAGACATTTAATAATCTTGTTAGGTTTAATATGGTTATAATTCAAGTGATCGCCAATAATAGTTTTATTTGTGCATTAAATTCAACCAACATAGATAAACAGGTTTAGGCTAATCCTATTGATTGTATGTTAGTCAGAAAGCGCACATGAATACGATTAGAATAAAGTAGAGGCCTATTATTAGGGCAGGTTCAATCTCTTTTAGGTTGGATTTGTACCTTCATCCCCGAACCCTTATTTGGTTCAAGACTTTATGGAGTTGACGATCTCTTGGATCGTTAAGGGGTGTAACCTTCACCTGTGAACAGTTTACAAGTTCCTAAAAAACTTGTTGGCGACTCTTTTGCTCTATCTTCTTTCCTTTTGGACGCCACCGTACTTTAGTGTATGATCTCAGTGGGGTTCAAGTTAGGGGGTTAACGCTTGAAAATATGTCATACACCTTGTTATTACTCCCTCTATCCCATAATATAGTTCTTGCATGTGTTTTTTCATGGCATTTAAGAAACAAGTGAAAAAAGTGGATGAAATACATTAACTAAAGTGAAAAGTACAATTATTGACAAAAATTAAAGAGAAAAAGTGAATAAAGTACAAAGCATATGCAAAATTCAAGGTTAATTTAGGAAGTATATTGAATAAACTTTAAAAAGTGAGGATATAAAGCTTTTACATGGTATCCAAATATAGAAACAGCCAAACAAACAAACAGTGCGTTTCTGCCATGCGGCAGGATGCCAAATCAGTAAATGACAAAGTAACCCTCAGACAAAGTAAGCCCTAGACAAAAGTAACCCTTAACCGACCTAGTAACTCCCAGTAACCCCTAACCAACTTAGTAACCCCTAGTAACCCCAAGTAACCCCTAACCGACCTAGTAACCCCAAGCAACCCCTAACCGATCTAGTAACCCCCGACTAACCTACACCACATGTTGCACATTCACTGTCGTACCCACTGCCCCACGCCGCCTATGGCCACACCACCACCTGACCACCAACTGTCGTACCAATTGTCCCACACCACCAACACCACGCCACCACCACAATTCACCGAACCCACAACCAAACCACACCCAACCAGACCCACACCACGATAGCTCCCAAACCTCACCCAAACCTTACCCACCACTAGATCCCTACCCAACCAGACCCACTCAAACACACCCACACCACGACAGCCATAAACTAAAAACACTCGAAAAAAATAAAAATCATTAAAAAAAAATTAAATGAACAAATACCTTAAAATTTAATAATTGCTTCAAATTTCACTCTGAATATGGTTAAAAAAAGGCCAAATTTGTCAATGAAAACTCTAGATCTAGAGTTTTTATGGCTGAATTTAGCCTTAAAAACCTCTAGCTTGTAGGAGGATGAGAAAGTGGCAGCATGGGTGGAGAATTAATGAGAAACCTTTAGCTAAATTTGGAAAGGAGGAGAGAGAAAATGGATGGAGAATTAATGGTATACATGATGTGTGGGTAAAGAGGACATAGACGGGAGAGAGAAGATTTGTAAATAAAAAAATAAAAGAAAAATTGTGGCTGACTGTACGGTGTGACCAGCCACGTATGAAACTTGATGACAAATAATATTTTAGATCTCTAAAATAGAAAACAGAAATTATATTATGGGATGAAGGAAATAAAAGTAAGAAGTAACGGATGTAGTATATACGAGTACTCCGTATATCTGATGTCTAGATTACGTAGGGTGTCGGTCCGAGTGCGGAGTGCGGAGTGCCTCGCTATTCTCTCCATTCTACCGAGAAAACCAACCCCACCTTCTAAATTTTGATAATAATCTCAGAATAATGGAGGCGGCAGCAGCAGCAGCAAAACCAGTAATCAATGTCGCCGCCATTTGCGGGTCCCTTCGCAAAGCTTCCTACAACAGAGGTCTCCTCCGAGCAGGTACTTTCTCTCTCCTCCTCTTCTCCACAATCAAATTCAAAAACCCACAAATTCTAATTCTGTTAAATTATTTTAAATTTTGAATGAATTCAGCAATGAAGATAAGTTCAGAATCAATACAAACAATGAAAATCAATCCCATCGATATTTCGCCATTGCCGATGATTAACACTGATCTCGAGGTTGACGGTACTTATCCACCCGTTGTTGAAGCTTTTCGCCAGAAAATTCTGGAAGCTGATTGTGTTCTCTTCGCTTCTCCTGAGTATAATTTCTCTGTCGCTCGTATGATATCTTCTCTCTCTCTCTTTTTTTTTTCAATTTTTGCAATTTTACCATTTTTTTTGCTTTGTGTTATAGTATTAATTGATACTTGATTATCCTATTGTATAGATATATTAAGTAATTGTGTGTTTGGCAAAATTTCAGTTTTTTTTTTTTTTTTTTGAACGAAAGCAGGGAATTATGATCAACTAATTTCGGTTTATTAATTTGTAAGAATATGTGCTAAAAATGGTTGAGTTGGGCAATATTTTGTTTTTGATTTTTTTGTTTTTTTTTTGCTAAAATGCAAGTGTGGGACATTTTTACTCTAATTGCATTTTTTTTCAAAATAAAAGAAAAAAATTATGCTGCTGTTAGAGAAATTTGTGTTGCAGCAAATTTTTTAGATTTAATTGCATTTTTTTCAAAATAAAAGAAAAAAATATGCTACTGTTAGAGGAATTTGTGTTGCAGCAAATTTTTTAGATGGTAATGTCAATGACCTTGGTTAAAAGTCTTGTAAGGTGGTACCAAAATGCAAGATCTAGGATCGAATCGTGTCTATGCTACTGCCTGAAGCCAAAATGATTGTTATTTAATACTACATATGATTTTTAATTATTGTTAGTTTCATGGAACATGCTTTTCGGATTGAAATTGTATATTTTATGGTATCATGTAGTGTTGCTTTGGAATTTCTTTAGTTGATTGATAATCAATTAATGTAATTTATTATGCTTTCTTATTAGTTATTAATAATACTCGTAGTATACTACCCATACAAGTGCATAATATTGCCCGGTCTTTTAAGGATATTTTTTTCCCCAATTGGTTTAGGAATATCAGCATAATTTAATCAGCTGGTGGCAAGGTCTATTGTGATTCATACTTTCTCCCAATGATTTTGGATTATATATGTCACTTTCACTTTGCTGTTTTAATTTTCCGAATCCTTTATTTAGTCCAGTTTACCAATTCAAGCGACAATAGCTAATGGGTTAAGATAATAGACCAATGATTACAAATCTACATTTTGATTATTCTTGATAGTGGTCAAGTTTGTTAGGTTGTCCATTCAGTATTGCAAGAAGTTTGGGGATTATTGGTGATGACATAAGGTTTTGAATATATTATTAAGTGAAGTACGGAGTTTAAGTTTGGATGGAGATATTTGAGTTAGAATTCAACATTCCACTACTGATTTTTTTTTAGCAAAATGCATTGCATGTTAACTTGTTGGCGGCTTATGCTTTGACAACACAGTAATCTTAAATTTAGGATTTTTAAATGTTTGTTCTACAATAAACTATATTCCTTTATTTCCTTATGAAATCTAGTTCTCTTGCTTTTCTTGGTCAGCAAGTACTTTATTTTAAGATTTCAATCTTCCTAATCGTACTACACTAGAATACTTAGGGGCCGTTTGGTTCACCCGGGGTAAACGGAATGGAATGAACAAAGGGAATGAAAGTGAATGGAATGAAAATACCCAGTATTCTCTATGTTGTTTGTTTTAGAAACAAAGGGAAACAATCCCATCAACCCACCACCACACAACCATCCCACAACCACCTAATTCATTCACTTTCCACCTTTTGTAGCCACCATCCGTCCACCAAACCACCAGCCGCACCTTCGCCGCACCTTCGCCGCCCTCCACCGCACACGCGCAGCAGTCTAATCAACCTCGAAAACCCTAGAAACTAACCCAGCCCCTAGAAATCCCTCCCTCTCCCCGCAAAACCGCCGTCCGAAGAGAGTTTGCGGGGAGAGGGAGGGATTTCTAGGGGCTGGGTTAGTGTTTGCGTGAGGAGAAGAGAGTTTTACGGGGAGGGGGAGGCGCGGCGAAGGTCGTCGAAGACGCGGCAAACGTCGTCGGAGAGGCGGCGAAGCAATGGGTGGTGCGGTGGTTGGGTTTCTCGGTGGTGTGTGGAGGTAGGAAGGTGGTGATGTGGTGGTGTGGTGGTGGCTAGGGAATGGAATGGAAAAGTCTAGGGGGGTGGGGAACGAACTTAGAGGGATTTGGGGTAATGAAGAGAGGAAAGGGAATGAAAGAAAGTGGTAAACAAACATTAACAAAGGGAATCGGGAATCGGGCTAGTTGATTCCCATTCCCTTTCTTGGTTACCCCCAACCAAACGACCCCTTAATGTGACTTGGGAAAGAAAAAAATGAGAAGTTGGAGGCATCAATTAATTATGCTTTGTCATTTGGTGTTCCCTAAAAAAGATACTGTGTATAATAGAGGATGGAAGAAGTACCTGAACTTATGTAGGTGTCACCATGATAAAGAGCTTATTTGCGTCTTGTATATGATCCAATTGTCTGCTCTGCTCTGCAAAGTGCAAATATAAACACCTATATATCTGCAGCTGGGAAGATCCAGTTAGAGGTCTTATACAACCTAGAAGGCTAGAATACATTTTGAATAATCTTTAAGACTAAGGGCCTGTTCACATTTACTTAATTTCAGTTCAGTTCAGTTCAGCTCCAATCAGTTCAGTTCAGCTCTTAATTTCCCTCTCTCATAAAATATTCATTTCAGCTTAGTTCAGTTCAGTTTAGCTCCAATCAGTTCAGTTCAGTTCAGCTCCAATCAGTTCAGTTCAGTTCAGCTCCAATCAGTTCAGTTCAGCTCAGTTCAGTAAATGTGAACAGGTCCTAAGCATTACTGTCTCTCATCCTTCTCCATATGAGTAACTGCTGGGACTTGCATAAAAATGTAAATTCACGGAGAACTCTTTAATCTGCACATCTTGGTCAAGTACCATCATGAGGTTAAGTACTACATTTTTGATACTTCTGTTGCTAGAGCTTATGGCCTGTTGCTTGTAGTCTCTAGTGCTCTATGCCTCTATTGACTTGTTAGGGGTGTAAAATTACCTTCATTGTACAAAGAAAAAAATTCTTCTTAGCTCCCAAATTGCAATACAAATTCTAACTTTAAGTAATGCATGGAGTTGATTCACCTATGCTCTCTATTGTATTAGTGTTTGCTCATTTCATATATTGCATATTGGTTTTATCCACTTGCATATATAGTGTTCGAACCTATATTATGCCAAATAACTTTCCATCAAGGCCCTTTTCCGTATTCTCTATTTAACCGATACAGAAGCAAATCCAAATGTTACCTTGTTTATTTCTTCAAAATTCGAATGGTACTGGTATCTCACCAGTCAATCTATACTATTCAAGTTTCTAGTGTTTTTGCCCTTTTGACAGAGTTTTTTTTTTTGAAACTTTGATAGTGTAATTTGGCATATAATTAACTTTCATGCCAGTTCATTCATGGTTGAACAAATTTATATGTTTGGAGCTTTTAAGGAATAAATTCATACTTCTTTTGTCCCATAATAGATGCCCAACTCAATCAATCAATCAATCAATCAATCAAAGCCTTAATCCCATAATAGATGCCCAACTGATGCATTAAAACTTCCCAAAACAAAGTCTTTAACTTTTTGTTTATAGTGGCATCTTGCTCTAAGTTCCATCCTTCACTAAAATATTCCTTCCAGGTGAGACTCTAGTTTTGTCATTATGTAGTGGTTTACCCTTTCCAATCTGCGTAATTATGTGAATGTCAACTACCTGCATCTTTTATCCATCCCAGAACCCATCCATGAATATTTTTCGAAGCTCAAACATACAAAGGACGAAGGGAAGGGATTAAATCATCTAATCCCTCAATCTTGCTGAATTTCTCCTTGTTCTACTACGAATTACTTGGAATTGGTCATAAATCTTTGAAACCTTGTTTTGGCAGGCTCTGTCCTAATGTTGCTGCAATTTTCTCTTGGTTGATGCTTAATTTTTTGCTTACCTTTTTTTTTTTGTCAGCTCCGTTGAAGAATGCAATAGATTGGGCATCTAGGCCCCCGAATGTTTGGGCAGATAAGGCTGCTGCAATCATAAGTACCGGAGGAGGCTTTGGTGGGGGCCGAGCCCAGTATCATCTACGGCAAATTGGAGTTTATCTTGATCTTCATTTCATCAACAAGCCAGAATTTTTTTTGAATGCATTCCAACCTCCTGCTAAGTTTGACAGTGAGGGTAACTTAATTGATGCAGATGCCGAAAAAAAGATAAAGGAAGTTCTTTTAGCATTGCAAGCATTCACATTACGGCTCAAAGGCAAATGCTGAACATCAATTGTACTATATCTATTCATGTAAAGTACTTGTATTGAACAAGTGTGGGTTAATCATTGCCCTCCGGAGATCTCTACCTATGTAAGCTAGTGCCATTCGGGATTGAACAAGTGTGGGTTAATCATTGCCCTCCGGAGATCTCGGGCTTATTGTCCTTAATTTAATTCATTAGCTCGGTTTCCTGCAAAAAAATGTACTTGTATAGTTGTATATGATTGAATTCATTTGAAAGGTATTGTGATGAGCTGATGATAATATGAGAATGATGCTAATTATTTGATGCACTTTGGGTGCCTACGCCCATCTAGTTTTTTTTTTTTTGATAATAATCATAATACTTTGTATTAATAATTGTTTTCTACTCCTAGAAGCATAATTAGTATCTACTCCCAGAAGCATAATTAGTTTCTAATACTTTGTATTAATAATTGTATTAATAATTGTTTTTTTTTGGGACATTAGACTGTATAGATACTTCGTACCCCATTGTATTTGTAAAACGGATAAGTTATTAATGATCAGAATACTTCCAAAATAGGAAGGTAAAGAGTTGACTTGATTAATTGCCCCTCTACCGAACCCCCTCAATCGATCAAAGAAAAAACACTTCTTCCAACACAATCTTCCAAAATTAAATTTGAAAAAAATACGAAGTATAATAAATACTGTATAAAATAAAAGACTTGTTCATTGTCTGAGAGAGAGAGAAACTTGCACTCTTTAAACTAGAATCATCATAATCATAATCATAAAACTGCAACTTCTTTATAAAAATCAAAACTTTCTCCATCTTTCTCATAATACCCGGATCCGAATAACCCACATTCGGATCTCTTTCTCTCTCTCATTTGCCGTTGCACATCCAGGTCAGTGATTACATGTAACGCACTTTCTTCCATTTTTTTAATTACTTCACTTGTACGTTTTCATACACTTAGTTAGATCATTTGATCTTATCTTTTTATTGTTTCATAGTACAGTTACTACATACTTATTCTTGTTTCTCTGTCATTAATTTTGTTTTTATTTCTTACATAACATTTTTCAACTCCAATCCCTTTCATTGATTATTTCTTTAATTTAATTTAATTTTATCAATTTGTTGTATTTTTAGATTTTAAATTTTATATGGGGTTCAGTCAAATTTTGAATTTTTGATTCAATTGGTCTATTTATTTTGTTTGGTTTTGAATTGTAATATACCCATAATTTGAATTTTGTTTCATAATGTGTTTTGGTGATGTATTTTTGATGCAGATGAATTATTGTAGCTTGAATTGAAGTGGGTATAGTTTAAAAACTGTTTTAGTGTTGTGTAACATCAAGTTTATTGTTAATTTCGCGGTCGAATTATAGCCTGAAGTGGGATCATTGAGGAATGTGCTGGATGTTTTTGTTGAATTTGGGTTAAATTGGTTGAATAAGGTGAATGATGAAGTGGGTTATTTGAATTTTGAGTGTTTGAGGTTGTTGGAATTAGAACTTTGTGTGTTAATTGATTATGATTGAGAGGAAGAACATGGGACGAGCTTCGCCGTTGTTGTTGATTCTTTTGGCTCTTGGATTTTTCTTTGCAACATATAATTTAATTACTATGGTGATCCATAATAGAAGATTAAGTTCATGGGTTCGGAATGAACTAGGAAATGATATGTTAATTGACCCTATAACTGGAATTCCTGAGCATTTGAAGAGACCTAAAGGAGGTAGAGAACCCTTTCATGTAGCTTTGACTGCAACGGATGCGCCTTATAGTAAATGGCAATGTCGAATTATGTACTACTGGTATAAGAAGCAGAAGGAGTTGCCTGGATCTGATTTTGGAGGATTTACTAGAATTCTGCATTCTGGAAGATCTGATGACTTGATGGATGAGATCCCAACTTTCGTCGTTGATCCTCTTCCTGCTGGTTTGGATCGGGTTAGTGTTTGTTTTGTACTTTCTTTTTGCTTTTGTTCTCTTGTTATTAACTTTTGTAGTATACTCTGTATCATTTATGTCTTGGTTAGTTGGTTCTGTAATTCTTTTCTTCCTTTCTTCAAGCAAATTGCTTCTTTTGCACATCTTTTGTTTACTTGTAAGCTTTTTCACAAAATGATGCTGTTAATATTTTGGTAAAGATTATACAGTTTCACTGTCAGAGAACATGATAGGATATTTTAAATTTAGGAGGAGAGAATGTCACAGCATAAAATGAAGACCACAAATGAATTCACTGTAAATATTAGAATTTTGAACTAAAATTTTTTCCCTCCCTTTTTGTGAAAGGATTCAGAGATTTCCAACTTTTGTTTTCAGGAACTTTGTACACTAGGAGAGTCTTGTTCTGCTGATGAGGCTTTTGTAATCAATTTGTAATTGGTTGCTATTATGTATTGTATGTTGATTCTTTTTTATTTTTTTTTATTTTTTTTTGGGCCATGATATAGTGTGGGAAATTAAATGTTCCTAGAGTGATCTCATCAATTAGTCATATATACTCCTATGTCTGCATTATCTTGTCACTGGCCAACGGATGTATATATTTTAACTAATCAAGCCGTTATTAAGTTTTTTTTTTACCTAATACAGAACCTTGAATCGCATATAGTATGAGCTTGATTGCTTGAAGGGAAGCAGAAGATGATATGTGACCGGAAATTATCTACAATTGTGTTTTGATGCATAATCAAGTTTATCATTTAGAGGTTCCTTCACTATAATATTTACACTTATGATAATTGTTTCTCCGATTACCTTAAGGAAATCCCTATAATAGTTGTGTTGTGTTGGAGGATGAGAATCAGGCTAAATTCAAAGATTGTACTTTGTGGGTTTTATAGGCTATTGTTTGGGTTTTGAAAGCTATACAAATGAGATCTAGGTTTATAGATGATTAAATGATAAGAAAGATGAGCAAATATTGAGATTAATTGATATAAAATGATATAATTTGGACGAGCTTGAGCAAGTGAAAACTCAGAGGAAAGTTAGAAGGTTCAGAATTATGGTAGAGACTTCTGGCTTTTTCATTTTACAATCCACTTATAAATTTCATAAATACAATTCTCGATATCACCCTTTTATACTCCTAACTCCTTTGATCACACCAAGTTGAATGAGGAAGCTTACCTCTGCTCTAAGAGCTTAAAAGCCTCGACTCTTTCAGTGCTATGTCAATTCACACTTCAGCTTTTTACAACTAGCAATAATTCTAGTTCAACGCTGTGACTTCTACCTGTAGCTAAATGTATACACGGGTTCATTTTCTAGTTTATTGTTAGTTACACGGTCCGATTTCACAGTATGGTACATTTTTTTCTTAAGAAATTGCTTAATGCGCTCTTTTGGAAAGTGGACAAAACCTTTTGGTTTTTCGTGTATGGATTCGAGGAACTGTTTGGAGCCAAGGAAGTACTCTGTCTCAATCTTCAGTCTAAAATATAGCCAATTTTCAGAGTCTGAACTCTGAAATAGCTGTTTTGGATGGTGTATTTTATTAGTGAAATTTACAATTTTTTCCACTTCAAAAGCTGCATAAACATCTTGAACTTTTGGGCCACTGTTTGTCGAATTTGATGTGTTAATTGTTAGCTTTCTTTTATATTGCTCATAAATTGAGCCAATCTAATACATCTCTGCACATCCTTTTCAGGGCTATATTGTGCTGAACAGACCGTGGGCTTTTGTTCAATGGCTAGTAAAGGCTCCAATTAAAGAGGAGTAAGTTCTGATCCTGCAGTCATTTGAATTTATAATTCATAAATTCAATGATATTGAGCACAAAGTATTCTACCTTGCAGGTATGTATTGATGGCTGAGCCTGATCATATATTTTTGAGGCCTTTGCCTAATTTAGCACTCGGAGGACTTCCAGCTGCCTTCCCCTTTTTCTACATTAAGCCTGCTGACCATGAAAAGATTGTAAGGAAGTTTTATCCATTGGAAAATGGCCCTATCACAAATGTTGATCCTATCGGAAATTCTCCTGTAATAATTAAAAAGGTAGGGTTTGCTTTAAAAGTATTTTGTAATAGACCTAACCATGTGTTTATCCATTACTTATGAAAATAGCTATTATTAAGAATCTAGGATATTCTCGTTTTCTTTCTTGTGCTCTTTTTAAGTTTAAAGTTTTGTGTTTTGTGTTTTTAGTTTTTTATTTTTGAAGAAAATTAAACTTGTATCTTGAATGGTTTATCCAGGAGATACTGGCAAAAATTGCACCTACATGGATGAATGTTTCTTTGAAGATGAAAGAAGATCCGGAGACTGATAAAACTTTTGGATGGGTGCTAGAAATGTAAGATGCAACTCTCTACAACAGAGTTGTTTTTTGTTCCTGACTTTATTTGTTTTAATCAGTTCTGACTGAAAGCTGTTATTTTGTAACAGGTATGCATACGCTATTGCATCTGCACTACATGGGGTGAAGCATATCCTCCAAAAAGACTTTATGCTCCAGGTATGTCATTTTGTTGGAAAATATATCATCATTACTTCCCCCACCTTGGCCCCTTTCCTCTTTTTTCTTTCTTTCAACGTTATTTTAGGAGAAGTTTGTTTCTGCTAAAACTCTCTAATATGCATATATTCTTCAGCCTCCATGGGATCTATCGACTAAAGACAAGTATATTCTTCACTATACTTATGGATGTGACTACAACATGAAGGTAGTTTACTCTTTTTAGTACCCCAAATTGTTTGTATTGATTTTTGTGTCCTTAAAGTAGCTGAAGGTGCGAGTATTATATCATATGAAATGGTCTCTAACTGTAAACTCTGTTTTCCGGCTGTTCATACATTCTTGAATGATATATTATTGAACTTTATTGACTTCAAATTTAGCATTCTGCTGGCTGCATTATGATCGCCAAACTTTAGACAATAATTGCTTCATGTTCTCCATGTCAGGGCGAGCTTACATATGGAAAAATTGGCGAGTGGAGATTTGATAAAAGGTCATACTTGCGTGGACCACCACCTAAAAACCTACCCATGCCCCCTCCAGGAGTTCCTGAAAGTGTGGTAAGTTAACTTTTTCTTTTTCTGGAGAATGTCTTGTGATTTCAGTTTGGGTTACATTGTGCTTCTTGGTTATAGACCTATAGTATTGTAAATGTCTTGTACTTGATCATCGTATGCCGTATGGCTATATAACTTAACATAACCATAAAGGCTTAGCTGCTGGTAAAAGATTTGAAGTGGTCAGAAAGCTTCATTTTCATACTGAGTCAAATGTTTCAGTCCATATAGAGTTATTCATAAGTAAAAATTTAATCAAATTTGGTTTATGTAGCTGACCATGCTTATGGAATTAAGGCTTTGATTGATTGATTGATAAGGACTTGAACCGAAATTAATGATTCAAAGGGGTAGCAATTGAGGTATTGTGCTTAGATGCTAGAGGTGAACTATAATTTGTGGAAATGTGTCATTCTCATAGAGACATTTTCTAACGATGTCTGAGTAACTGAGTTCATCCTTTCTATCAAATGCTACATTGGTCTGATTTACTTTTTTTTTTTGTGTGTGTGTGTGTGTGTGTGTGTGTGTGTTTTGTTGGGGGGGGGGGGGGGTGTTTCAAAGGAGTGGTCAAAATTTGGGTAAATGAAAACTATGGTTTGCACTTTAAAAGATACATCTCTTGGGCTGATGTAATCTAGTTGCATTGGATTTTCTGTACTATGTAGTTTTGTCAGCATTTGTATCTTATATCTTTTGTGTTTTTTCCTCCAATCCAACATGTGGTTTGGTAGTATAGTATCGGTGTGGATTCTGAGCCTTTTAGTTAGATCAGTTGAGTTTGGAAAAGGAACACTTACGGTTTGCACTTTAAAAGCATAATATATGTAACTAGTTCAAACGTCAAAGTGTAATACTGGTTTCTATGACAATGAATTTCTCTGATTTTAAGCACTTAATATATGTAATCGACAGGTCACCCTGGTTTCTATGGTGAATGAAGCTACTGCCAACATTCCGAACTGGGATAAAAAGTAGACGCTTGTTAATTGTTATCTGAGTGTCGAAATGACTTCCTAGAGTTCTATTGCACCCATGGAACAACAATTTTATTGATGAACAGATTGAACACAGACCATAGATTCTCAGATATATAATTATCATTGACCTCGACAGCTTGTAATCTCAAGCACAACAATGCTGCGCACGCCCTCAGGACCTAAAGGAGGATTCTGTAGGCAGTGTAATAATGTGCCGGGATTACCAGTTGATGAGTTCAAATATGGAGCCGAATCTCTAACCTGACCATATTCTGCTGCTGCAAGCCTGTAGCAATATCAAATATTCAAATTGTACTTTCCTTTTTATTCATTATTATTCGAGTGAACGGGACAGGGGGAGGGGGGGGGGGGGGAGTCGCTTGTGTGGGGAGCTAACTGTAGTTTAGTTATTTGATATTTTTTTCCTGATTTAGCTGGGCAATTTTGCTTGTAACACAAAAAAGCCTACAGTTAGGAGGCTTAAAGAGTGATAATTGTAGTTTTCCACTACTATTGCTGTAATAGAAGATTGTGAACTACAGAACTATTGATGGTAGTGTATACAAACATTCATGTTATATTCTAACAAGCTTCAAATTTAAGCGATGAAGGTTGTGCTGTAGTTAGTCTTCGTTTTCATTTTTATAAAGTAGCTGTGCCCTCGAATGGTTAGATTAGCGATTGGGCATATGAATCTCATGAAACATATACTACTGATGAGATGCCATGGTGCGAAAGAATTGATGATGTAAATTTGATGGATTTGGTGATAAGCAGCAAATACAAGAAGGTGGTGATCCAAGACTAAAGGAGTGGCACTTGATCCAAGAAGGTAGTGATCCCAAAGATGATTTGCCATAAATTCATGATGTACTAACATATGGATTGTGGTCTATTGTCTGTACTCTGTAAGTATAGGGAGTTAATAAAGCCCAAATACAAACTTGTAAAAGCCCAAAATAATTTATAATTTGAGTTTACAGGCCAATTGGTCTTGGCTGCACTCTAGTGCAGCTAAGATAGCTACAACAAGTGAAGCCCAAAACGCGCGGCCCAAATAAAAAATGAACATTTAGTTGAAAAATATGAACATGAAAAAAAATGAACATATAAAAACAAAAAATGAACACGTAAAAAAAATGAACATTTAATACTAAAAAGTGAACATGTTACAAGGAAATGATAATTTATTAAAAATGAATCTAATTATCATATAATCATAAATTTGCTAGACCACGACCTTAAAAATGAACATTTTGTTAGAAAAATGAACGCGTAAAAAAAAAAAAAGAGAATATTCAGTAATAAAAATGAACATTCAGTAATAAAAAGTGAACACGTCAAAAAAAAAAAAAAAAATGAACATTTAGTATATTAGAAATGAACCTTTATCATACAACCATAAAATTGGGATCATATACATTGGAAATTCTCCAACTTAAAGACAAATTCATTGTACATATCATATACTTCTTCATCACTTCTTCGTTGTTTCTTCACTAATTCAGAGTCTTTGTCTTCTACAAATACAATTAATCTGTACTCACTAAAATATAACAAATAATCAGAATTTTCATAATCATCACAAAATATCTTCATAATAATTATTTATAATGTTTATAATATATAATCATCAATACAAAACTTTAAAATATAAATAATATTCACTCTATATGTCATATGTGTTCATAATCAATAACAGATATGTTCGTAAAGAATAACGAAACATATATATTCATAATAAATTGTTCAGATTTTCAACATAAATGTTCAGATAATTTAACTTTCAACGTATTATATTTTACTTTCAACCTAATAAAAATGAACATTTAGTATTAAAAAATGAACACTTATAAAATGAATATGTAACAAAAAGTTATGAACATTTAGGATATTAAAATGAACATGATTTTCATAAAGGTTCAAATTCATTGTACATAATTATTAATGAAAAATAAAGATAAAATAAATTGTCGAAATATGTTCATTTTTTATGTATTTAATATTCATTTTCGGTGTACTAAATGCTCATTTTGTAAAAGATGTTCATTTTAAATTCCTACGTATTCAGTTTTTTTTACAGAAATTATATTCAAGATCGATTGTAATTATTGAAACTCTAAAAAATTGATTATAAACCTTAAATCTAATTTTGATTCATCATAGAGAAAATAATTATTGATTTGTAACATGATTAGAAATCAAAAAGAAAAAAAAATCAAAAGAGAGAGAGAAAGATAGGGGAGAGAGAAAATAACAACAAATTAAGCAATACAATTGATATTCATTAACAATTAAGAAATTTAATTGATATTCATCACAAACTCATAATAATTTCAAATAATCAAACAATAAATCATCATGCATGATCAACGGAATCATACAAAATACAATTACAATTTGATAAAATCTAACCTCCATTGTTTTCTTTGACCTCAACTTTCTCTCTCCTCCATTTTTTTTCTTTCTTCTTTGATAAAGCCAAATGATTGAATCTGAAACTCATAGATTTAGAAAGAAAGGAGTATACCCATCAAAACACGAATTACTAACTCAAAATTTTATATAAAGAAGAAGAAAACTTTAAAGATTGAAGGGAAGTGAGGTAAAGAGGAAAGAGAAAATTTTAAATTGAGAAGAAAACTGAAGAGAGAGAAAAATAATAGAGCTAAGGAAGAAGAAGAAAGAAAATTAAGATATAGGGAAGAAAAAAAAACGTATATTCATTTTAACGTACTATATGTTCATATTTATTGCTGTTGCAGCTAGCTTGGCTGCACTAGAATGCAGCCAAGAATTTGTATTTACAGACCAATGACCCGACTCACGCTGACCCTTCCCAAGCCCATTTAACTCACCCTACTGGAGTACTGGCCATCCATACCTTTATCTACCTGACCCTAGTCTCTCTCTCTCTTTTTTTGTTTTTTGGTTGTTAACTTCTTGTTGTGCGGAGTATATTTAGGAGTTTTTTTTTTTTTTTTTTTTTTTTACTCCTACCTTTATCAAGACCATAATCGATATTAAGAGGGTATATGTTTAGGAGTTTTGTTTTTTTTTTTTTTTTTTTTTTTTTTTTTTTGGAATAAAATTAGTTGAACGACCATTTCAAAAACTCTTGGATTGCTTGGTGATGCACTTTTTTATGGTGTTTAGAGAGCCACACAAGGGCGGGGTGAGAATCGATCATAACATCTCTTAGAATTGAGAGGGAAGCTCTAGCAACTTGAGCTATCTCTCAATCTCGGTGATGCGCTTTTTGAAAGTGATATAAGGCCTATTCACATTTATTGAACTAAGCTGAGCTGAGTTGAACTGAACTGAACTGAACTGAACTGATTGGAGCTGAACTAAATTGAACTGAACTGAGCTGAAATGAATATTTTATGAGAGAGTGAAATTAAGAGCTGAACTGAACTGAACTGAATTATTGTTATTGTTATTGTTATTGTTATTGTTATTGTTGTTATTAAAGCAAGTAGTAATCAACATCTATTTATCAAACAATTTTACCCAAAAAAGTTAATTATAATCAGTTAGTCAAAATAGTTAATGCAAACATTTAATAGCTACTTAAAAGTAGCTAACAACTAAAAGCCCAAAGGTAATTGCTAAATACACAAAGCGAAAAAATTCTAACTATGAAATTTGATCTCGTAATCTCCTCAAACCGGAAAGGAAGCTCTAACCTTGATATATTCCTCAAACCCTCACTATTACAGTTCGATATATGGTAATATTATTCTATATCATATGTACACACAAACGTTTTTGAGCCAACTAACGTATGTAGTTGACATCCACTAGTATGTGTATAGGCCATAGGGTTAATATTGTTAGTTCATAATTTGAAGGTACTAACTCAAGAGCTGACTTATATGTGTTGAAGACTAAACTTTTCAAGTGTCACCACATGTAAGTGTCCCACATTGGTTAAAGAAAAGAGAGTTAAACACTTTATAAGGCTAAGGGGCTACTTCTCCTACTGCCACATGATTTTGGAATGGAACCTCCTTTGATCTTGTAAAGTGAACTCTCTCTCTCTTTGTTTGCGGGTACGGTCCAGACCGGCGTTTAACAATATGATAAAGATATTTTGTATACAATGTGTCCTATTAGGCTATAATTATGGATATTAGTGAAATTAAAAAATTTAAAAGAATGGTACTTCACTACTAGTCCTTCGTATATGAAATTTGCTATTGCCGACGAATTCACGTGGTGGCATGCCTTCGTTACTTTAAGGCATTGGCTATGTAGAAATAAAACAACAAAGATATTTTTGGTTGCTAATTAATTTAAGTGTTCTTCATTTTTGTTTCTTTTCGCTAATAAGTATGAATTCCAGCTATATTAATGTATTAATTGGAATTTATAAAATAAAAAAATATATACTTGTATATAAATTGGACAAACGTACCATACCCTAAACTTTTTTATTAAAATAAATTAATATTGAAGGTCACCAAAAGTAGATCTGTTTTCTTTTGCACCACTTTTTAATCTCCTTTTTAGCTTTTTTTTAATCATGTTTTTTGCTTTCTTTTGAAAAGTGATTATTGAAAAACGTATCTACTAATATTTAACTCACGGAGAAATCACTATATTTCATAATGAGAGTTGACGTGAGGATACTTTTGATTAATTAAAATTTTCATATCTTGATCGCATTATTATGTTCTGATCAGTGATCATTGAATGTACAAATATATATACTAATATTACTTTTAATTCCTGACATACACAACTTGATTTCTACGCTTATGGCGGCTGATTTAGGTAGTTAAAAAAACATCAAACAAAAAAACTTACAATATCATTAAGTATTACCCATAATACTAACTCCGTTTCATATTATTTGCAACGATTAAACTTTTTTTCTCTCTACTTTATGTCAAATCGTTGCAAATAATATGAAAACGGAGGTAGTATAAATATGAAGTGTAAAAGTGGATATTATAAAGGAAAAATGGAAATTAAAAATCCAACATTTGCGCAGTTCTCACAAAAATTCAACATTCGTTTAATCTTAAAAAAATTCAACCTTTATACTCTACCTTCTCCAATAGATCCATTTTACTTGTGATCTGATAAACAAGTTTTTTTTTTTTTTTTTTTTTTTTTTTTTTTTTTTTTTTTTTAAATTCTCTTACTTTCCCTTCCCACTCCTCATTTTTCTCTCACATCTCTCCTTAAAAGCTGAAACCACCCACCCCAGTCCTATTTCAGCACGCACCGCCGCCGCCACTACCTTTGCCACAACCACTTACCCCACTCAACCATACCTAGAACTTAAACCACCAACCTTACCTAGGCTCAAAATTCACAAAACAAAGATTATTATGGTTGAATCAGGCAACCAAATCGAAGATTGAATTGAAAAACCCTCAAAATGAAGATGATGAAGTGCGATGGACGGTGGACAAAAATCACGATTTGAGTTCGCTTGGACTGCAATTTCAGGTGGTGCGATTTTGGGGGTTGAGCAAGGACTAGTTGTCGCTGCAATTGTGCCAATTGTTGTTGGTGGTGGTGGACTGGTGGGTGGTAGGCTAGATGGGCTAGGCGAATTGAGGTTGCGTTTTTTTGTGGTTGTTGTGCGTGTGATGTAGTGGCGCATGAGAGTTGCAGAGGCAGAAGTTGGTGGAGGTGATTGTTAGATTTCGGGAAAACTCCTCAATCTGGAGTGTGTACCATTGATCAAATATATAGAGTTTACAACACTAGGATAAGGATTCCTAGATATGATAAACATACAAAATATACAATATATATCCTAAACTGTGACAAATATTATCCTAAATATAATATCTATCACACCCCCGCAGTCGTAGCGGGAGGAGGTCGTACGCTAAGACTAGATCGAAATTCCAGAAATAATTCTCGCGGTAGGCCTTTAGTGAAAATGTCTGCGAACTGATATCTAGTAGGAACATGGAGAACCCGAACTTGTCCCAATGCAACCTTTTCTCGAACAAAATGAATTTCCATCTCCACATGTTTGGTGCGTTGGTGCTATACGGGGTTGCCAGAAAGGTAGATAGCACTGACATTATCACAATAAACAATAGTAGCTTGCCGTAGAGGACAATGTAACTCTAGGAGAAGATTACGGAGCCAGCACGCCTCAGAGACAACATTTGTGACGCCTCGATATTCTGCTTCTGCACTCGACTTAGATAATGTATGTTGACGCTTAGATGACCAGGATACAAGGTTGTCCCTAAGGAAACAACAGTATCCCGATGTGGAACGTCGGGTGTCGGGACAACCTCCCCAGTCAACGTCAGTGTAAGTAATCAGTCGATGTGAAACAGTAGGATATAAATGTAGACTGTGATCAATGGTACCCTGAACATAACGCAAAATGCGTTTCAATGCCTCATAGTGAGGTTCCCGTGGATCATACATAAAGAGACACACCTGTTGTACCGCATAGGAAATATCTGGCCTGGTAAAAGTTAGGTACTGAAGAGCACCTGCTAAACTGCGATACAAAGTAGGATCCCGAAAAGGTGGCCCTGCATCTGCACTAAGTTTGGACTTAGTGTTAACTGGAGTAGCGGAAGGCTTACAAGAGGCCATCCCTGCACGCTCTAAAATCTCCCGTGCATACTTTTCCTGCGAAAGTAGCATATAAGAAGGTTTTCGGGTTACTGCAATACCCAAAAAATAACTCAGAGGCCCCAAATCAGACATGGGAAACTCAGTTTGCAACTGAGAGATGATCCATGTGCGCAACCTGTCAGATGAGGTAGTTAAAAGAATATCATCAACATATAAGAGCAAATATGCCATATCATCTCCCTGCCGGAAAGTAAAGAGAGAAGTGTCACTTTTAGTAATGACAAATCCCAAATTAATAAGAAAATTTGCAAAGCGTTGGTACCAAGCTCTGGGAGCTTGTTTCAAACCATAGAGAGCTTTATGCCTTTCAAGGTCACCATTAGACTTGTATTTGTGTTTAAAGAGCCACATACAATTAACAATATTCACCCCCGTAGGCCTAGGCACCAATTCCCATGTCCCTGTTTTAATTAAAGCACTATACTCATCTTTCATCGCCGCATTCCAATTGTGGTCATTTAAGGCCTGTTTATAAGATTTTGGAAGAGGTGATTTGGGATGAGGTGGACCCGAAGGTTGAACGGTGAGGTTACAATATTTCGGGTTAGGCTTGTATATACCCCGTTGACTATGGGTGATACGAGGGGACGGTGGGGGGGGGGGGGGGCGAGTGGGCTGCAAGGGCGGTATGCCACGCATAGGTGGCGGGGAGTATGTGTGTGGTGTGGCTGGACTGGTTGGCGAGTTGGGGTGTGAAGTGCGCTGGGTTGGAGTTGCGGGAAAGGGAGAATGGGAGTGTGGGCTAGCAGTGAGTGGGCTGTGGTGAGGCGAGCCTGCTGTGTGTGGGCTCGGCGGAGCTGGGCCTGCTATGTGTGGGCTCGGCTGAGCTGGGTCTGCTACAGCACGGCTTGGCTTCATGGAGTGAGGATAGCCCATGAGATAATGGGTAAGGAGAGGCGACTGTTCATCATGGCCCAAGAAATTGTAGTTACTCAATGTGAATTTTTCTAAGGATTTAAAAGGGAAAACGGTCTCATTGAAGGTGACATGACGGGAAATATAAATTTTCTTGGTGGAAATATCTAGACACTTATAGCCTCGATGATTGGAGGGATATCCTAAAAAAATGCAAGGAGTGGAGCGAGGGGCTAATTTATTTGGAGCAGTGGCAGACAAATTTGGGAAGCAAAGACAACCAAAAACCCGAAGATGACCATAGGATGGGTTCCTACGAAAGAGAGCTTGAGCCGGAGTAATGTTCTTGATGGATTTAGATGGCAAAATATTAAGAAGATAAGTTGCCGTTTCAAGAGCATGTGACCAATAAGATGGAGGCAAAGAGGCATGAAAAAGAAGAGTGCGGTTGATGTTATTTATGGTGCGGATCATACGCTCTGCTTTCCCGTTTTGGGATGAAGTGTGAGGACACGAGAATCTAAAAACCATACCGTTAGCATTGCAAAATTTTTTGAATGGGTCATTATCAAACTCACGACCATGATCACTTTGAAAGGATTTAATTGGACGCTCAAATTGGGTTTGAACATATTGTCTAAAAATAAGGAAGCTTTGGTAAGCCTGGGATTTAGAAGCTAATGGGATAGTCCATACATAGTGAGTAAAATCATCAAGTAATACCAAGTAATATTTATGACCATTGACACTATGAATGGGAGAGGTAAATAAATCAACATGAATAATATCAAACGCACAATAAGTATGATTATTTGAGTTATAAAACGGAAGTCTAACATATTTCCCTATTTGACAAGAATTGCGAAAATTGGAGTCAAGCTCCTTATTACAATCAATAAAATTATTGCTCCTAAGAAAATTAATAGAAGGTGCTCCAGGGTGTCCTAAGCGGTCATGCCAAGTGGTCGGAGTGACTGTGGTAAGAGAAGTGGCAAGGTAGGTGCTTGGTAATGTGGACATGACTGGATAAAGGTCGTCGGAACTATTGCATCTTGCTAGTACCCTCCCCGTTCGAAGGTCCTTCACAGAAAAGCCATTAGGGTCAAATTCAATTGAAACTGAGTTATCAGATGTAAATTTACGGGCTGAAATCAGGTTTTTAATGATTTGAGGGGCTAGAAGAACATCTTTTAAAGCAAGCTAATTGTTAGGTAAAGTGGTATGACCATAACCAGTGATTGGAATGCGATGACCATTTTCGACTAAAATATGATTATTCGTGCTTAAATTAAAAAGGGGCAAGAGATTACCTAAGGTATGAGTCATATGAGAAGTAGCTCCGGAGTCCATGTACCACCCATTGTCCGGACTTGATAGACTCATTGAGGAATACGCACTCCCGAGCTCCGTGGGAGTTATAGGCGGCCCGTATTGAGGTTGACCCATGGTGTAGGCTTGCTGAGAATACAGACCACGAGCAGGGGGTCCATTGGGTCGAGACTGGTACATCCCACTGGTTGGAAAGGGGGCAGGAGGTACGGCCCAGCCTTGTTGAGGCCAATGTTGCTGCTGCGGGTTGGGCCAAGGGGGCTGTTGGGCCCAATTTTTCCCATTAGGTGAGGGCTGCTGTGACTCCCAACTCCCTTATTGTTGTTGTGTTTGTTGACCAGAAGGGCTACCTCGACCAGGTGCGCCGCGGCCGCGACCTTTCCCACGTCCCTTACCGCCGGCGCCGCGTCCTCGTCCACCGCCACTAGTGCCTCTGCCGGCGCCAGTGGAGTTTTGCTGGGTGGAGTCCTGAGAAGCGGGCGATTGTTGTTGCTGTGCCACAAAAGTGGTCGGAGCCGCCGTGGTTTCAGAATTCCGGCTGTTTCTTCCAATAGAAGGCGAGATCGTGCGGTTTTAAAAGAGGGAAGTGGGTCTGTTTGAGCTATCATAGTGGCGACAGTATCAAAGTCGGTTTTGATGAGTCCGGCAACAAGACGGAGGACCAACTTTTGATCTGAGACAGGTTGATCGACATTGGCAAGCTGATCGGAGATGCTCTTGAGACTCTGGCAGAATGCAGTAACGTTAGGAAAATTATCAAGATGTAGAGCGTTAAATTGGTTTTCAAGGTACACCGCCCTTGTGCTCTTGTTATCTTGAAAAATATCCTTGAGGCGATTCCAAATTTGCTGGGCAGTGGAATTCGGGGAAAGAATTGTTGTTAAAAGGTCAAGAGAAATTGTTCCATAGATCCATTGCTTGACAATGGCATCTAATCGAGTCCAAAGGGCATCCGAAGTCTCAGAAGGACGTGGTGTTTTGGGATTGATGTGGTCAAGAACGTTGTAAGCACAAGCATGGTTCTCAAACAATTCAACCCAATTAACATATTGAACATTCTCATAATCTAGAATAAGAGGAATCGCATTCTTGATATTATTAACGGCGAGAGCCGGGTGAAATTCATTGGCCGGTGGAGGCGGTGGGGGAGGTGAGTCGCTGTCTTTGGCCATTGAAGGAAGGCAGTGTAGTGTTTAAAGGAAAACAGAAATCTGGAAAACAGTAAAAAAAAAAAAAATTCGCGGAAGGCTTGAAAGGCAAGGTCCCAAACAAAACAAAAAACCAACGAAGTGGAAAAAAAAAACAAAAATTTGAGATCTAAAACCTAAGCTGTGATACCATGTTAGATTTCGGGAAAACTCCTCAATCTGGAGTGTGTACCATTGATAAAAAATATAGAGTTTACAACACTAGGATAAGGATTCCTAGATATGATAAACATACAAAATATACAATATATATCCTAAACTGTGACAAATATTATCCTAAATATAATATCTATCAGTGATGCGTGTGGGTTTTGTGCTGCGGGGGAGGGGGGGGGGAAGAGATGGGTTTGCTGGGTTCCGGTGCGCGGTGGGCGGTGGATGGGGTGGTTAGGGAAGGAGGGTGGGGCTGGGTTTGTTTCCGATTTTTTTTTGTTTTAACTTTTAAGTTTTTTAATTGTTTTTGTTTTATAATAATCAAAAAATTAATTGACCTATTAATAGCTAACACGTGGCATATAACTTACTAAAACCAGTCATCAACAGGTAATGGATCTTTGGATGAATGTGGGGTATAAAGGTTGGATTTTTGCAAAAAATCTTGTGTGGACCTGGTCCACAATAATATTATTGTGGACCTGAGATTTATACATACGTAGCTGGCATTATATTCAACATAGTGTCCTTAATTTTAATATAGTAACCTTATTTTTAACATAGTAACCTTTTTAAAAACTTGTGCGACCTTTAATGTTATTATGAAATTAAAGTACGACATTATGTTGATAGTAACTTAATTTTAACATAGAGGTGTTTATTATTCATATTGACCATTGAATTAAAAATTTCATTAAAAAAATTAATTAACCTCTTATAGCTTATGACACAGTACCTTTTATTTCAACATAATAACCTTTATTTTAATATAGTGACTTTTTTTTTATTAACAAAACAATCATATTGTCTCTAATATTGGTGGTCCACAATAAATTAGTGTGAACCAGGTCCATTTAAGAATTTGTAGGATTTTTGTGGGATTAAATGAAGGTTGAATTTTTTAGAGAAGACCGAGCAAATGTTGGATTTTTAATTTTCATTTTTCCTGTTATAAATACATATATGGAGGTGGAAAATAATATTAATGATTTTCCCGTGCAAAAATATGGTTTCCAATAAAAAAATGATTAGGAAGTATAATCAAAATAAAATGATTAGGAAGTACGGTTCAATATAATGATGCTTTTCCAAGAGTTCAAATCCTAAATCCATCGTGTGTTTTAAGACCCAGCACCAATGCACCATATATGCTGGACTTATTGGCTTTAAATTTTTATACATTTTCGACTTAATTAAATGGTTGTAAATTGTATCAAATCCACACTTTAATGGACCTAATTAATCGCAATTAAAAACACTTAACACAATTCGAAATAATCAAATAATAATACAATAATCTTAATACTTATTTGCCATGCAAGTCTATAACTATAGGTTATTTTCTTAACGGGATATATATCTACATGAAAATAAGGTCTCTTACTAATGATGAGAATGAACCCCGATCTTGAAACAGCTCAAAAATAGAAGTGCTGAGCACACGTACACTGCTCCCCACCTTCTTCTTCGTGTAGAGTCAATTTACATTTTACAAGGCTTAGAATTAAAAAACTGAAAACGTTACTTTTAATCCAATTAAAATTAGAGAACCAAAAATAAGTGGAGAAATAACTAATATATATATATGACCTACCAATATAAAATATAGTCAAAGTGGAAGCAAAAAGCATATATTCAGTGATAGAAATGTGGTTTCCATAAGATGCACAATACATGTATATAATGTAACATGATCATTACCAATCTTATGATGACCAAATTTCAAAGGGCCCTATCGAGCAAGCTAAGGTTTAACTCAGTTGATAAGAGATTTAATTTGTTGTCGTATATCCTGGAGATTTAAGGTTTGAATTTTATTAAGTGATGTAGTTGGAAGTATGTGGGATGAAATCATTTTACCTTATCCCGACTTCAAGTATTTGACTCAAAAAAAGTTAGACCAAAAAATTTAAGAATTGAGGTACGATCAGAGTCCTTTAATTATCTTTAAAAAATAGAAAAATGAAATTTGAAAGGCCTAGCTAGCTAAGGGTTCCTTTAATATTTGTAAGGCATGCTCCTACCGACAACAATTGTCATCAAACTTCTTCTCATTTCATTCACCTTATAATCATAACGTTTGCACTATACATTATACATCTTGTGACTTCTGAGTTCTGACCCATATCGATCATTTGTGGGTATACCGCTCTTGGTAGGGCAGTCTTCTTTTACAAAAATAAATGTATCTTCTAACATATTAGTGCTAGATTATGCGCAATTATTATTATGTTGTGATAATACTATCTCTGTCCGAGCTTTGTTGTCACAATGTAACTTTGAGTAGTCACCTTATTAAAAATCAATAATCACATTATTGATATAAGATACTCACATTGCATGACTGATCGAGTTTGATTATAAATGACGTGATTATTGATTTCAGACGAATAGAATAGAGATAAACAAAAATGGTACATAAAAACTGAATCTTGATCTTATAATTGTATTCAAAATGTCACCGATGCAAATCTTAGGCATGATCTTAGTTATTGTATGATCTTATGATCCCACTTAGCAAAAAAAATCAAATATGATACACTGCACTCGGGTGTACAAAACAGTCTCTCCACAAATTATTATGAACAAATATCGTTTCAAGTGGGAAAAAAGGCTAGTTAGAGATTCTATTGTCTAGAAGAAGTAGCAACAAACCAAGTGCCTGTGTATTTATGGGCCAAAAGCTAGCACCAAATGCAAAGTGATAAGAAGGATATTTTATTAACATAAATATTTGGAGAAAAATTCACACTTTCATAAAAGTTAATAAATGATTATGATGTCTAATTATTAGAGAATATCTTGGACCATTTGTCTCATGCCTGCATTATAGAGCACCACTGGTTTCCACAACCAAGATTATTTACCATTACTATGTAATGAGTTATATCATCATCAAATCATTATTTAACTTGATATGATTTCACTAATATAAAACATTAAGTAATTAAGTAATAGAGAAAAATAAAGTTTTACACAAATAAATTTACTATATACACAATTTAAGAAATTAAGTGACATAACAAATGGAGAAATGAGAAAGTGAAGGCCTAGTAACGAAGTATAATAAGGTTATACCTTATCAATCATTTACATGAAAATATGGCACGACTCACTAATAGACGCAGTATATAGTGTTTATGAGCTTTATCGGCACAAAATCAATAACAAACATCTTAGCTAAAATGATCTCAAATTGAATTAGAGGAGATGAAGACCCACACACTAACAAAATCATATGAAGTTTCATCTTAAAATCAATTAGTGATTAGTGGAGCAACTAACCTACTTTGTTTATAAAATTGAAGCTCTTTGCTTCAATACTTCATCTTTCAATGTGAATATGCCGTACGTACATAATATACTCAAATGTACACTTTACATTAAGAATTTTAAAAAACTAGCAATCCAACTGTGTAATTTTTTTTTTATTGAAATTAAACACGTATAAGACAGTAATTTATAAGACTTTTAAGTTGCCAATCACATTGTAAAACATATAATTAGTACTTAATTAGTATTTAGTGAAACAATATTCTGTCCAATTCAGAACAATGCACTATCAATTTCACGAGATGCGTTAGAAGGGCAGAAAAAGAGTCATTTTCTATTGTTTTTAGTAATTTACGTAGATCACATGACACATTTGTCTGCTTATGAAAATTGATAGAATGTTGTTGCACTTTGGATCATATAGTTATATTATTAGATTATAGAGAATGTTAACGTACTTAAGTACGATTTTGCTAATTAAAACAGTATATTTTGAGAGATGTTTTGTGTTCATAAGTCTTAATCCTTAATTAATTTAATATTAGTTACCAAACATTAATAAATAATATTAAATCATACTAGCCAACCTGAATTTGTCTAGATTTTATCAATCCCTGGCATCTAATCGCATTTCTATGATAACATCTCTCATGTAATTTAGGAAATATTATACCTAAATTTTATTTTATTAATCACGGATAGAAGTACAACCAAATACAACACTCTTAACTTAAAGATCCATATGCTTAATCTGACACAAGAGTATCGATCGGTTTTTCTAAAACTATTATTTATATATATGTAGTAAGAAATACTTTGTATTATCAGCGTGTTTTCAGTGTCGTCTAATTTGAAAGACAGTGTGATCAGCTATATATAAAAGGTTATGTTGTATCAATTTATTATACATTTCTCAACTACTTACTGCAGGTCTCTCAAATCTACCAAGTTTCCCTCCAAACCTTTGCACTAGTGTTTCATTAATAATATAATTATAATAAATTTCATGTACTATATGGGAAAATTCATAAAGTAATTGCAACCAATTGTCTTACATATTTGACAAAGCACAATATTTACTTTAGAAAGTACAATACTAGATTATACTCGTATTAGTGCACGAGATATAGGAGGAAACTCACTAAATGAGCCCTATGAGGTTAATCATTAAACTGCATTGATCTAGGATTTCGAGGTGGAACGTGATACCATTATTCCACCACCTCAATCTCACAATTTTGTGATATATATGTTGATGAGATTGCAAAATTATTGAAAGTATTTTCCATACCATTTGTAATTTTGTGTATTTGGCAGTGCCCAAGCAATTATACGACGTGCTTAACCGCATAGTTTTGCGCCCATGCTACAAATTTGTTGGAGCTATTGTAATAGATCAGAGTATAACCAGAAATTACAATTAGACAGTCACATCTAAATAAATCAGGGACAAAATTTGGTAAAAAAAAACAGGGAAAGGTGATAAGAAAATTCTTTCAGACTAAAGGTGGTAATGCCATGTCAGCTGTATGTAGTTGCACAAGATTACAAGACACTAAAGATTAATGTGCTACTAACATGGACACATGGTGCAAATGTGCAACCGATGAAATTAGCCAAAAACTTTGTTCTATTAAAACCAAAAGCCAATCGAAATACTTCCTCCGTTGCACAAATAGTATTGCAACATACTCGTTGTGTATACAATCTTCATTTTTATTGTAACCGTTTTTTTATCTACATATGTTATTCTGCTTGCTTATTATTGTGGGTCTTACTTCTCTATATTTCCCCTCTTTGTAAAATTAGACATTCCTTATTTCCTTAATGTTTGTGGAATGGAGGAATTAAGCTTATAAGGTGGTTATCATTTTCTCTTCTCATGCGTTTTTAGTGTCCGACAAATCATAATTATGTACATTACACGAAATCTTATCATCTTACGTAGTTAATAACTTAAGTTTACAAGGTGGTTATTATTTCTTCTCATGCATTTTCAATGTCCAACAATTCATAACATACATTTTCATTCACACAAAATCTAAACATTGTCCTGCACGTAGTTTACTCTTGATTTGATATCTTGTTAAATTTAAATTACAAAGAAAAATAGTCAAGAGGTCAATACATTCATATAAGAGGTGTGAGATGTTTGACAATCTACAATCCCAAACAAGATTTCATCTCAATACCAAATTACTAACATTGCATAATAAAATGTTTATTTAATTTCAAGTCGAGAGCATGTAGTCATATCACAATAAAGAAAGGTTACACAAGATAAAGTCATAGATAGACAACACTTAAGTCGTCCGTAAATAACACCTTTAATTATTCCTTAATTTAATACATGTAGCACATAGTATAGATTACAATTTGGACATTTAGCATGTTACAACTCTTGCAACTATCACAAAAAGTATGAGCATAGAAAATGGAATACAGACTGTTATCACACACTACACAACACCCACTTCACACTCACACACTCTCACTTAAGTCACTCACTTCCATCCCACATTACATCACTATATATACTCTTAACTCTCAACCCCTCTTTTATCATCTTACACCAAACATAGCTAGCAAAAACACATAGCTAGCTAGCCACCATGAAACACCTCCACTTCACACCCCTCTTCTTCCTCCTCCTCCAACTCCTCTCCCTCACTCGACTCGGCCTCGGCCGACTCGATCACACATGTAACCTCCCAGAAGACAAGGGGTCAACCCTTAAGGTCTTCCATGTATCAAGCCCATGCTCACCCTTCAAACCCAAGAAAATGTCATGGGAAGAAAGTGTGATCCAAACTTTTATTGAGGACAAGGCTCGGTTACAATACTTGTCGAGCCTCGTGGCACGGAAGTCGATCGCTCCCGTGGCCTGGGCTCGACAGCTGATCCAGAGCCCAACCTACATTGTAAGAGTGAAGGTTGGGACTCCTGCTCAGACATTTCTTATGGCATTTGATACTAGTAATGATGGTTCTTGGTTGCCTTGTAGTGGTTGCACTAATTGTGGTTCTTCCCTTTTTTCTACCGAAAAATCCACTTCCTATAAAGGCGTTGCTTGTGGCACATCTCAGTGTCAACAGGTACTTTCTCTTCTTCATTTCTTTTGTGTCATATACTAGATTTAAGTGCTTACGACATCCACCATTAACCAGGTGGATACTAAATTTTTCGAGAGTTGACTTAGAAATTGGATACGAAATATCAATTAATTAAGAAAATGACATAAAGTGAAATTATGAATAACTGGCTTAAACTTAACATTAATTACACCGATCGGATTAATAAATAATTTTATCATGTATTCCTAAAGATAGAAAATGTATTAGATAAATAGTTATTGCAATAATGCATACATTATTGTCGGGTAAATACAAGTTAATATATGAGATACACAAAATTTGTTTATCACATGACAATTTTGTAAATAAATCAACTTTTTTAATAAAAGTGGATTCTACAGTGATAACGACTAGATAAAGTTGTTGATATATTTACCAAAATGCCATGAGATAAACAAATTTTGTTTATCCAAGGGATCAACTCAGACTCCCTCATTATTGTCGTCCTTTATTTTTTTCTTGTTAGTTGTATGATGGACTTATCTTAACTTGAGGCCAGGATTACTTGTTGAAATAATGGCACAATTTAGGCAAAATGTAACAAACATTTTGTGTTAAATAATGTTTGGCAACAGTTTATTATCAATCATTATCAAGGAATTATGTTAGAATAAACTATAAGTACCATTCATTATTATTGAACAACTTTTCAATATTTTCATAAATTTGGTATCATTAAAAGTAATATAATTTTCCTTACCACACTTAGAAATTAGGCTGGATTATTATTTTGGGAAGGCATGTATAAATGTACCATTTGTGGTATACTCCAAATAGTTTAGAAAGTAGGTGTTGATCAGTTATTACAAAATTAGTTTTATGAAAATGAATCTACCATCATGATTAGAAATTGTGAATTAAAAAGTTGTAAAGCTAGTTGCTCTTTTTATGTTGGATAAAAGTATGAGTTTGTACATAATAAGATAGTGAAAGGCAAAGTAACTTTCATAATTATTAGGCATGGATAAACAAGCCACACCCCTAAAAAACAAGATCTGTTATTTGGGTTTAGCTTTTGACCTTTAGTACACGAATGATATCCTGATCGAGCGATTTATTGGAATTTCAAATAAATGTCTTATAATTAGCGGGAGGTTAAAATTAAAATAAAACTAGTTTCGTAAAATATTTTTGGATTGTAAGGAATTAAGTCTGTTAGAGCTCTCGCCTTCCTACTATGAGGGTTGGATCTAGCCTCATTGTCCACTAACTGAGGTTCGAATTTATATTATGTGGATGTAATCTTTTACGAGTCTGAATGACCGAGGTTTCTACTATGTATAATGAGACCATTATATATTCCAAAATAAAAGTAAAATAAAATAAATTTATTTCAGTAATTTAGTTATGCATTTCTTACAAGCAAATAGGCAATATGTTACATCACATTTTGTACTTGACTAATACTTGTAATACACTGTATTAAAAAAAAAAATTAAAAAAGTAATACAAAGTACATCAATAATTTTGTGGTATCTATTCGTTGTGCAAGATTTGAAGTATACAAAATTTTAACCATGTTTTATTTGTTCTTCCTTTTTAGGTAACAAACCCCGTCTGTGTCCAAAACTCGTGCACCTACAACCAGACATATGGCGGTTCCACCCTAGCGGCCACCCTTGCACAAGACACCATCGCCCTAGCCCGGGACCCTATCCCAGGCTATGTCTTTGGTTGCATCCAAAAGACAACCGGAGCGTCGGTCCCACCACAAGGGCTATTGGGCCTTGGACGAGGCCCATTATCGCTCATGTCCCAAACCCAAAGCCTATATCGATCCACATTTTCCTACTGCTTGCCTAGCTTTAGGTCATCCAATTTCTCTGGATCCATGAAACTCGGCCCGGTAGCCCAGCCTAAAAGAATCCATTACACACCATTGCTTAAGAACCCAAAGAGGCCTTCCCTTTACTATGTTAACTTGAAAGCAGTTAAAGTGGGGAGTAAAACCGTTGCCATTCCACCGGAAGCTTTGGCCTTCAACCCTAACAACGGCGCTGGCACTGTTATTGATTCCGGTAAGTAAACGGACTATTTAACACTAACCATAAAAAATAAACAAATATATACTATCTTGCTTTTCAATAGATGCATTATTTTGACTTTTAACATTATTCCAACACTAATTAAGAACAAAGGTAGTAAATTTTAGTACATGACAATTTGTCAACCATCAGTAATGGTCAAAATTCATAGGAATAATGGTATTAAATATGGAATACTATGTTCATTACCTTATCAATGAAACTCCATCTTCAAACACATGTTTTTCTTCGTTACTCCCTCCGTTTTTAAATACTTGCTCCTCTTTCCTTTTTCGGCTGTTTTTAAATACTTGCTCCATTTCGGAAAACTTTTACAACATTTAATTATTTTCTCTCACCTAGTGGACCCAACTTAAATTTTATATATATATATATATATATATATATATATATATATATATATATATATTCTTTCTCCTCCAATTCTCTCCACTACTTTGACTTTATATAATTTTTTATTCTTCCACCCACCCCCACTACCTTCTTTATTATTCTATCCAATTTCTCCTAAAACTGCGCGCATGGAGAAATGGAACAAGTATTTAAAAACGGAGGAAGTAGTTCATGTTTTCCTATTTTTGGAGATCCAAAATGTTATTTTCGTTTCTATTTTTGGATAATATGTAAAGACCATTATACCCTCATTTTTTTTTAACTTTATTCATTGTACTTCCTAAATTACCTTGAATTTTGCACATGCTTCGTACTTTTTCCACTTTCTCTCTCTTATGTTTGTCTATAATTATACTTTTTACTTTTATTAATGCAATTCATCCATTTTCTCCTCCTATTTTTTATATACCGTGAAAAAACACTAACCACAACTATATTATAGGAGAGAGGGAGTTCATTTTAATGACCGAGGTCGTAATGAAGACTAATACCGGGGTGTAGGCACCACATAACAGTGCTTGCATCACCCTTTGGAAAAATAACAGTTAGTTCCATGTCCTACAAATTAAAATTATGGTGCAGCTGCTGCCACTATCAGTAAAGTGGAAAACAGAAGCGCACCCGTGAAAGGCATCATTTTTAGATGCTTGTATTGTAACGTTAATATCTATGTCTCTCACTTCAATTCTTCTCAATTTTAGTGCATAGTCATCCCCAAACTTACTTAAGGCCAAAAATTTTGTAGGACCACCCCCGTTTTATTCACAAAAGTTGTCTTTGTGACCACACCAAAGTTTATTTTGTCAACTACACTTATCAATTTACCATGCCCATGTTGACATGTTCTATGCACATAAATGATGAAATTATGGGTCCAATTTTTTTTTTTTTAACATGTTAAGACAATTTAGGCTATATTTAGTTCACTTGATATACTATCTCCATTTTATATTATTTGCAACGATTAGATATTTTTTTTTCTACTTTATGTTAAATCGTTGCAAATTATATGAAACGAAGGTAGTAGGAAAATTCTCAGACTTGAGTCATTAAGTACTTGTAAACCTCGTTTAGGTACCAATAAGATTTAGACTTTGAGTCATTAGGTACTAAGTCACAATTTAGTACCAACATAATTTATTACGAGGCAAGGTTTGATCTTCTAAGACTTGCTAAGAACTTCCCCTAACATGATCTACATTTTCGAATTTGATTTAGTTTGATGTGCTTTTTCTACTATGAACTAATTTGTACAATAATCCTTACAAAAATTATCAAATGAAAATAATTATCTAATTGAAGTTGTATCAAAGACCAAACCACTAATAACGTTAATTATTTTATACTTTATGTCAAAAGACCAATCCATTATCAAAATTATTATTCCATGCTTAATTATATTCTTCCAAAATATTTTTCAGGCACGGTGTACACCCGGCTAGCCCTACCAGCCTACACCGCGGTGAGGGACGAGTTCAGGCGTCGAATGGGGAAGGCAGAGGTAACATCCCTAGGAGGGTTCGACACGTGCTACAGCGTACCAATAACCATACCATCCATAACCTTTGTTTTTGATGGCATGGACTTGACATTAGACCAAGACAACTTCCTACTCCGTAGTACCTCCACCAGCATTGCATGCCTCGCAATGGCGGCTGCCCCGGAAAACCCCAACTCCGCCCTCAATATCATAGCCAACATGCAGCAACAAAACCACAGGGTTGTCTATGATGTCCCTAACAATAGGATTGGCATTTCTCGTGAAACTTGTACTTAGAATTTTTAAATTTTTTTTAAGGATGTTGGGAGTGTTAAATCTTGTTCATTACCTGAGAAAAAACATAATGTATTAGTATAAGTGATGTTATAAATTATGTCTTGGAGTAATCCTTTTTTTACTAAGGTAGTCCATGATTTGAAAAGTGACAATTTGGTTAGTTAAAAAAAGGGGGACAATTTACAAAATAGTACTGAAACAAACAGAGGAATGCAAAACATTAAAATGAAGGGGATTTGTTTTATCACTACTTTTGTGTTTTGATATTGTCACGGGTTCTTGATCGTCTGAAGATAATATAGTATGTGTCTCTGGTATAATTTGTCATTGTTTAAACGCGTTAGCAAGCTTAATCGTCTCATTACTAAGCTAGGCTGTAAAATTATTGGGTCGTTCTGAACCATTATATTGCCTATGTATGGCACATGGGCGGATATATAATTTATCTTCACTTTAGTCAGTTTTCACATCATCTCAAATTCCTAATCGCTTGAAAATACATATCTATCTATACTCTATACTTTAGTATTTAAAAACACAAACCACACATTACTTATATGTCACATGTCATCACAAATCACTCATATGCCACATGCCACCTTCTTTATCAAAAAAATAAATTTTATGTCTTTATGCATTATGTAACTTGCAAATTTAAGTAAGGAAATTAAGTGTTTCAACTACACCAATATAAAGTCGTAGTCTTTCATCTCTTAAACTTAAAATAAAGTAATAGTAAAAAAAAAAATCGAGCTAATTAGTCCCCATTATATAAACATATAAAGTATAATAAAACAAAGCTGACTCATACAACATAAATAAACAACACATTACAAGGAAAATATTCTAAGTAATAACCCGTGCATGGAACGGGCCAGAAGACTAGTTTATATATAACAAGCAATTCATTATACAAAAAAGAGAGCTTAAAGCAACAAGCATAATTATTTTACAAATGCTAAGCATTAAATTAAAACATACATTAAGCTAGACAAATGTGAAAGTCTTGCTTATAACTAGTCTTTATTTCTTAGTGTATCATACTCCGTATGATTTTATATTGTCCAAGCTGATTTCTCTACTTGGTAAAACCTGCAATTGTCATTTCGTGGACATATTAATCAATGAACGTTTATACATCAATATCAAAATAATTCAACACATAAAAGATCAACGTGACTAGTATTACACTCGGGTGCTAGGCTGCTTAGCACATCTATCTTATACTTGAGTGTACGTGCACTAAGGCAGTGTGTGTATTGTGTCACATATCACATGTGACACGTAAAGACCAATTATATTCCTATACGAGTAATAAATTTAAGATGATCAACATTTCAAGTTTTTAATTAGAAGAGGTTTTTTTTACCTTTGATAATGTCTTTGGTAATCTGAACCCCGCTTTCTTGATCACCTTAGCTATCATATTTGGCTATTTGCTACCCTTTTCTACCAAACATGATCTTGGCTGCGAACTTCTTAGCACTGGAATTACTTGAATATTCTTCCTTATTGCAATTGGCAGAAAATCCTAAACTTAACTCTTTTTTTACCGCGTATTTAGAGCTAGAACTAGACATGGATTGGGCCGCGCTCCCATATTGGCCCGAGCCACCAAATGCTTGAGCAGCATAGCCCATAACCTGGTTTTGGCTTGCATAGGTATTGGGCTTTTCAGCCCAACCACCTCCATGTCCACCACTAACATTATGGGATGGATACTTGGTTAGTATCTCATCCATAATGTCATTAACACCCTCATCTACGTTGTGATCATAGTCCCCATATGGGGTGTGGGCCGAATGGTTCAGTTGGTTTGACCCAAATCCGTTGATGGACTTATCACCCCATCCGTGTTGCTCGCGCTCTCCATACATGGTGTTGTTGGAGCTACTAAAATGATTTGGCCCAGTGTATTTGGTGGGTGAGTTAGCATAACCATGGTCCACTTTCCCCATTGTGTAGCCTGAGTGATGTGGTTGTGTTGGACTAGAGAACTTGTCTGGTGAGTTAGTCCAACCGCGATGATTTGTGTTCCCATTTATGTAATCTTGGTTATGTGTTGCAAGGCTAGAGTGGTGAGCCTTTGTTGGGCTAGAGAACTTCCTTGGTGAGTTGGACCAACCTTGATCCATATTACCCATCATATTCCCCTCGTTGTACGTTGCCATGTTGCCTTGTTGATTTTGGGTTGGACTAGAGAACTTATTTGGTGAGTTGGCCCAACCACGACCCATTTCTCCAGCCATATGGTTCTCGTTATGGAGCGAACTATCATCACGATGAATTTGGTTCGAGTTTGAGAATTTATTAGGCGGATAAGCCCAAACTTCATCATCATTCTCTATCACATGCTCATTTTTATGCATTCCAAGACCTGATTGATTACTTCGAGTGGAGCCGGTGAATTTCGTGGGCGAGTTTTCCCAACCAATACCCGTTTTCCCCATTGTACGATCCTCGTTATGCATTGCTAGGCCCAAGTGTTGATCATGGGTTGGGCCAGAGAATTTAGGGGTCGAGTTACCCCAACCCTGATCCATATTCCCCATCATATGCTCTTCTTTATGGGCCATACGGCCCGATTGATTTGTTTTGATTGGGCTCAAGTATTTTGGACCGGAAAGTGCGGTGGCCTTACTAGCGTAACCACCTTCGAATCCGCCGTCACCATAATTGTAAGCCTTTTGCCCTCCTCCCTGGTACATGGATTGCCCTTGGTGGTATTGGGCTTGGCTAGAGTATTGATTGGGCTTTTTTGACCAACCATGCTCCATTTCTCCCAAGCCCACTTGACCCTCATGCATCTTCATATTCCCCATTACATTATGGTCTTCTTGGACATGAATTGATGGGCTTGGGAGGACGGTTCGGGCTTGGGCATAGTAGTTGGTGGGCTTCTCAATGGATTGGCCCAAGAAATTATCTTGGGCCTGGCTTTCATAGCTTGATTGGCTCATATGCTCTTGGTACTCATATTTAGAAAAGTTTGTTTGGTTGGAATAGCTAGGTTTGTATAATTTCATTGATGAGATAAACAAATGATTAAAAACAACTTATTTCAAAGGTTGGAAATTTGGGTTAGAAATGAAGTGGGTGAGTTATAGCATACAAAGTTTTAGTCCCTTTATATAAGGTGAACCAAGATATAATCTAATAATTCTTTTGTTAGAAAAAAAAAAAGTGGATTCTTGCTCCACTTGTATCATATTTTCATATTTTCAATTTCTCCATGGTTTTGAAAAAAGATTGTTTGAAAATTCCTGTAACGTGCATTCCATAGGCATATATTCCATATGTTTAGTCTATTTATTTTTTGGATTTTGAAATATGCTCCCTTATCCTTTGATTACTGTCTTCTTACACAAATTTGATGTACAAAGAGGTAATAATAGACACCACATCACATGAAATATGAAGAAAGAGAGCGTTCTTCTAAAAAACAAAAAAATGAAGAAAGAGAGCGAGTTTTATTATATTTTGCTCTCGACACATCTAGTTTTGTTTTGTTTTTTTTTTTTTTTTTTTTTTTGAAACCCTCGACACATCTAGTTGATACAGTCTAACGGATGAAAAAAAATAGGCAACATAATTGAATTGTTATGTTATTGTGTGCAGTGGCGGATCCAGGAATTCTAAATAGGGGTAGCATAGAATAATAAGGGGAAAAAAATTAGAAAAAAGTTCTATATTATATATTAGTATTATCGTTTAATAATTAGCCTTTAAATTTTAAAAATTCATTTTGGTAGATAGATTCTATTACTTTATTTTTATAAATGAGAGTCCTTCAAAAACAAAAACTTATGTACAAATATAAGTAAAAGTAATCAATAATAAAAAAAAAAATTAAATAAGTAAGAAAATAAAATTAAGATAAGAGACGTGTTTTATGTATAACTGGTCTCTTTTCTTTTAACATGGAAAGTATGTTCAATAAAAAGGCAGAATCTAAGAGACCTGTTTATATATAACAGATCTCTTTTGTTTTAGTATGGAAAACAGGCGGGTTTGTTGCTAGCAGACTCAAAGAGACCAGTTATTTAAGATAACAGGTCTCTTTGAACACTTTTTTTTTTTTTTTTTATTTTTTATTTTTTTATTTTTAGGGTTAGTATGTGCTACCCCTTGTGCCGTAGTGGATCCGCCACTGATTGTGTGGCATGTAGTAGTGAATTATTATTACAAATTACTTTTTTTTAGTGGGTGGTACGATTTTTTCTATTATATTAAATGTTTAGTGGGTAAAATGTGGGGTAAAAAAAATATACAAATTCAAAATGATGAAGTCGATGAATATTAAAAATAAAGAAAAATATATCAATTAAATAAAGACGTGTTTATTAAAAAAGTGTGACAAATTAGTCTAAAAAAAAAAAAAGTGTGACAAATAAACAAGAATGAAAATAATTTTATTCTATTTTCTATATACCGAGAGCTTCAAAGTGTAGATCACATTTGATCCCAATTTCGAATATGACCCTAAAGACTTTAACCAAGTATGATATATAGTAGTGATGCTCGCGTCTAATCGGTTTAGTAAGTTCGATGGGATGTATCATGCATTCATATGAAAATGCTAATCTTAACCATTATACTAAATCAAAGGATTCAAAGGTAAGTACGTAA
Organism: Chenopodium album; assembly: GCF_948465745.1. Lineage (NCBI taxonomy): Eukaryota > Viridiplantae > Streptophyta > Magnoliopsida > Caryophyllales > Amaranthaceae > Chenopodium > Chenopodium album. The sequence goes on along the minus strand of NC_137841.1, from coordinate 5,641,227 downwards.
TGGCCACATTTGACTACTTTTAGTCTTTTAATAAAAATAACAATGATAGAGGGTCAGGAATTTATTTTTTCCACATTTAGTGGTACTAGAATCTTACCCATATTATCAACATAGAATCATACTTTAGTGTTTATTCGATTATAGTACTACATATTCACATTTTTACAAGGCATCTTTATATTCAAGATTCGAAGTGGAATGGTGTTGAGCGGTAGTTGGCTCCAATTCTTTTATTTGGCAAATACTATAACCGAAAGTATAAATTCCACCATCTAATTTTATGCTAGTTTATGTTTCTAAGCAACTTAAAGCTTGAAGAATAGTATACATACTGCATAAAAAAAGTATTGCAGATGCCAAAATGATCACTTCTGAAGGAATCATATAGTATCAATTGAGATATCACACTAGATATCATACCCTTCTAGCATTTCTTCCTCTATAGCTTTTTTTAGGAAATCCGTCACTCAATATATATAATCAATAAAGCCCAAACTGTAGTAGAGTTAACTACACAAGTAAGCAGTGGCGGATCTTGATCAAAAATATTAAAGGGTCGGGATTTGAATCTTTTGCCTCTCGCTTTAAACTAGTCGCTATGTTCCAATATTTTATAAGTAAAACAAGGTTATTTAAGTTTATTAACTTATTAATTACAATAATTTACCAGGGACCGGGCCCCAAATGGCCTCGTGGAAGGCCCCTCTCTGCAAGTAAGCATTTTTACCTCACAGATGCTTTCACTGCAGGAAAACTGAAGAAAGACTGGAGTCCGGAGGCCGGACGTCATATATTTTTTTCAAAATCAGTTTATCTGATCTGTAATGCTAGTTTCTGGAATTTACATTCTGTTCATTCTAGAAATGCAGTACTCTGAAATCAAGAAAATAAAGAGAAATAAAAGACTTGAACAATAGACAAAGTAGGAAAGACATTGAACAACATATAAAAAAATAGTGCATAGTTGGGATGTATGATATAGTCACGTATTCACATGGTATCACCTTATCATTACAGGGACATCAAAAGACTAGCAAAAACGGAGATGAGTAATGTAAGATAGAGTGTGACGAAGAGGATCCCTTTCCATTCGACGTTTCAGCACAGGACACTGAACAACCCATAATTCTATAAGTTCAGGAGGAAGAAAATTGTCAACAAAACATTCAAGATTTGGACACCCCCTAACATAGAGGGATGTGAGATTTAGAGTACCCAAGCAAGATACTGATTTCATATTTATGAAACCACTGATGGCTAATCCGATTAATGATGAGGGAAGACGAATATCCTCATTTGGGAATGAGTATACTGAATTTGAAGAGCACCCAATTTCGGATATTGAGAGCTTTTCAAGAGAATGGAGGTTGTGCAACTCCCATTCTTGCATTGGTTGTTCAATGTTGAGTCCATCCATGTAGAGTGAAATCAAGTTCATGGGTAGACCGCCTTTTGGGAAGTAGTGGATTTTTGGACAATTTGTAAGAATAAGGTCTTGGAGGGAAGTGAAGTTATGCATTTGATTCGGGAGGGACTCTAGGTTTTGACAAACTGATATCAGAAGATTTCGTAGGCCAGGGAGAACAAGATCTTCTGGAAATGAGATGAGATAGGGACATTCACTAATTGTTAGCTTGGTGAGGTTAGCAAGTTTTGATGGACTCAAACCTTCTTCAAACAGTGAAAGATCAGAAGAAGAAATGCTTCCTGTTTCTGTTAATCCTAAAGTGTGTGAAGAACTGTGAGATTCAAGGGTTTTGAGGCGATCTTTACTCAACAATGTTAACAGAGATTGACAATTGACAACCTCCAGAACCTCCAGAGTAAGTTTTTCATCATAAGAAGAATATGATTCCCTGAATTCCACGAACTGTAGTTTCTGGCAACTAGAGATTACTAATTGCCGAAGGGTCAGAGGTAGCCGATCAACCATGACAAGGGATGAACAATCATCTATTATCAACTTTTGGAGTCGAGGGAGGCTTGGAAGAGAGGCATACAGTTGCTTGCAACGTTGTATCTCTAGTGTGTGTAGTGAAGGGAGACATGAAGGTAAAGATTGCTGTAGAGATGAACAATCCTTGATTGAAAGCTCTTGAAGGCAAGAGAATCCCCTGTTATCAGCTGACTGTAACCAACTCTCCCAAGAAGTCATAGACTTAAACCTCATAGTTCTTAATGCCGGAAAAGGATTTGAACAATCAACACCATGAAAATCATAACCTATGACTTTAAGACCACGCATTTCTTGAACCTCAAGCTCCTTCAATGATGGCAGCTTCCCTAGTGGTGGTAAAGATTCACATCTCTCACAACCTACTAGCTTTATAATAACCATCTTAGTAAAAGAAGGGTCTCCCAACCATCTTGGGAATGCCACACCTTTATAGTTCCTCAAAGTTAACACTTTGATAGATTTGTGAGGCTCCAATTGATCAAGCACATCTATTCTAGTGTTGTCATCAACCCCGTTAATAAAGTTTCCCCAATCCCATACCATCTCTAGCTCATGAAGACCTGATTTCTGATACAGCCTTGCATCTCTTGCGTCATTGGAGCTTAACACATTTTCCAAGCCAGTTATAGTTAGCTTTCCCCTAAGATGATTCAAATTCTTCAAATCTCTTATAACGGGCGCATTTGCTCCTATGAAAAAATTGTTCAATGCTTGCAGGTTTGTCAGATTCCCAATCCCCAACGGCATCTCATGCACAGAGGTGCCATCAATATCCACATGACGAAGGTTGATTAAGCATCTCATATTTTCCAACAGCTTTTGAAGTTTGTCACAACCCTTCAACAACAGAGTTTGGAGATTAACAAGGTTGCTTAAGGATCCAGGCAATTCTTCAATATTATTGTATGAGAGATTGAGAAGCCGTAAGAGCTTAAGATCGCCTATGGATTCTGGAAATATTGTAAGTCCCATGTGAGGTAGCAGTAGCACCCTCATGCATTGAAACATTCCTATTAGATCAAGTACTCGATTTGAAGAACCAGAAAATATATGCTTGTCAAAATGAGCAAAAGTACGAAAGTGGCTGACCTTCAAGGAAACGGTATCAGTGTATCTTTCAGGTTCATCTAGTTTAGAGAAGGATATATATCGAGCTCTACAAGAAGCCTTCTGCCAATCTTTATTTACTGAACAATCCTTTATTGCTAAGCATAATTTACCTGCAACCTCCCTGGCCAAATCAGTTTGTAGGCTATGCATCTTGAAGTATTCTGATCCCTTTATGCTCGGTTCAAAAAATGATCGTGATACTAGATCATGAAAATAATCATGGCCTATGTCTTCCATTTGCTTGCTTCCTACATTTTCAGGTAAAAAGCCTTCAGCCATCCACAATAAAATGACATTCTTCTCTTTAAATACGTGATCATATGGAAAAATGGAGCAATAAGAAAAACACCGTTTCAGATGTGATGGGAGGTCATGAAAACTCAACTCCAATACCTCTAATACCCTGCTCTCGCTCATCCTCAAAGTATCACAGTGAAGAATCTCTTGCCACTCATCCTCCTCCACTTTAGTCCTCAAAAGACCTCCAAGAGCTTTCGCTACCATGGGTAGGCCTCTGCACTTATTTGTCATATCATCTCTCATTAAGCAAAAATTTGGGCTTAAAGAAACACCAGCATCATCAAATGCATTTTGTACAATTATACGCCAACAATCATCATTTGAGAGACCCTCCAACAAAATCATACTATTCAGCTTTGGAGTCATGATCCTGGCAACTTTCTGGCTTCTTGTAGTAGCCACAACTCTACTTCCCTTCGCTCCTGCTCTTAATGGGGTTCGTAATACATCCCAATCACTATATGTATCACTCCATATATCATCAAGCACAATCAAGAATCGTTTACCTGTTAGCACTTTCTTCAATCGTACTTGAGCTTGATCAAGATCACAAAAAGTGTTGCTTTCACCAGTGATTGAATTAATAATTGATGTCGTTATTGTTTTAGCATCAAACACTTGAGATACATAAACCCATGCCTTTACAGAAAACACATCCACTTCCTCATCATTATAGATGAGCTGAGCAAGAGTTGTCTTACCAATGCCTCCTATTCCAACAATAGGAATTACAACATAGTTATTACTAGTTATTGAGTTGTCATCATTCAGTAGTCGACTTATGATCTCTTTTCTGTCACCTTCCCGCCCATAAACAAATGGCTCACATAACAAAGAAGTTGATTCCCGCCAGCTTTTCCATCCTCGTCCTGCTGTTGGAGGTACAACTTGTTGCTGCATCAAATGTACAGAAAGCCCCAAGCCCTTAGTCTGGCTCAAAATTTCTTTCAACTGCTGATTAATCTCTTCTATCTTTGCTGTTAAATCTTGGCCGGGATTGAACATGAATGACAGATGCTCCAAAGCTTTCGATCCACTAACAACAATGCTTTGCACCTGCAAAAAATATTTGCCGTTTGAGTATCTGTTACTGAAGGCAATTGTAGTGCAGCAAGAAAACTTGAACATTAGTAAAAACTCATTAGTCATTACTGTAAAATTTGAGATTGTTAGTGAATATGCATACAGTGAGTACTCGATAATAAACTCATTACGGAAGAATTAACAGTCAATTTGATACTCGACAATTATTTGTCATGAATCAGTCGAAACATCTTAGCTACTGCTATATAGTTGCTTGCTATTGTACATTGCTTAAGGTATAAACATTTATCCTGCAAGACAAAATTATAAGTATAAAGTATGATATTGTATAAACTTAAAACCAGAAAATTTATATGAAATCATCCTATAACATTTTATGATGTTATTATATATCAATATTTTACATCCATAACTTTCCATAGAATCCATAATATTGCTTAAATTTGTATACAATATGCTCATAAGAAAATCCTGTAAGAAGAATTATAGGTGAATGCAAGAAAATTACTGCTTAATGTTGCATACTGTGGAATACAACTAAGAATACCATGTACGGTAGTTTATCTAATTGCGACATTTCATCGAACAGGTGGTATGCAATATAAAGAAACTAATTCAATGAGAAAATCATTAGGCGAAAAAAATATAACCAGAAAGATTGGTTTAAACAAAGAACATAACGTGAGAATACTTCAGATTTTCCGACAAAAGCAAGCAGTGGCAAAAATTAGATAAGTAGTCAAGTGCAAAACACAGGGGATGAACTTGATGCTTTGCTCTGTTTTAATAATTTTTTTTTTTTTTTGGAAAGGATTTAAGTTTTAGGGTTTGTTCTGATTTACTGAATTGAGCTGAGCTGAACTGAACTGAATATTTTATGAGAGGAGGAAATCAGAAACTGAACTGAACTTAAGTTGAAGAGAACAGACCCTTAGCTTAATAAAATGAGAGATGACACAAGGGGTGTGTGTGCACAAATACCCTTCCACAGTACTTTCAAGTCACACCCACCATCTATCCACTACTAGTGGCGGCTTAATGAGTATGTATCCAATTTCAATATCTATACTCGTTTAAGTGAATATGAATATATCGTTTCCCTATATCTTAATTCACTACCTATATGGGTAAGTATCTAACACTTTGAAATTTGATACAAATTAGACAAATTATGCTTAGACAAAAACAAACTAGTAAAATCGGTCCAAATTCCAAACCAAACCAATTGGGACTAAATGACTAATGCATACCTTTTTACATCAAAACCATGATAATCTTCGTGGTTGTACTATACTCATATTACTTTATCCATTCACAAATAATCTTCTTCTTAGATTTGGACACGCATATTAAGAATAACAATGTAACATCATGTGTATTGAAAAAAAAAAAAAATAAATTTGTGGAAGACTAATTAATATAAGAAATATGGGAAGAATATTGCCAATGAAAAGATTATAGTTGTAATATACTACCAAAGTAAGCAACATTATACAACAAAGAGGAGGACTTAACAAACCATATTATTGCTAGGTGAACTAGCAAAATTGGGGTCGTTATTCTTCAAAACACGGCCGTGCACATCTTCCTTAAGCATCAACTCGTAAATTTGAGCTTGTGTAGCAAATGTATCCAACACATCCTCTAAATCATAAGCCAAGTCTTGAAGATCCTGCATCCATGACTTTACACCATTATTACTACTATCATGTTGCTTCTGCCCGGCATCACTTAGTACCGCCTCTATCATTCTAAGTTGCTTCTCCCATTGCTTTATGGTTTTTCGGTGTATTTCGCCTCCCTTTATTAACTTCATAAACATGTTAACTCCGGGTGACAACATCTTCTCAAACAATACTTGCAAAAATGCTGAAAGAAATGTTTCTCCTATAGCCATTTTATATTTTTATGTATGTTTACTTTGATATATTAGAAATTCAATTGAGGCTATATTATTGTGAATTAGAAGTAAACGATTATCTATGAGTCTTCCTTTGATGGTTGATAGTGGGGTTGTAACACTATTATTTGAGTAGAATTGTCAAGACCCCGTGGTTTGGGTAAGTCAATAGTCAAGCTTTATTGTTATCCACCCACCCATAATCTGTACTCGTCTTTTTTTTTTTTTTCTTTCTTGGCGCAAATTATAAATTATACATAGTACTCCCTCCGTTTTTAAATATTTGCTCTATTTCTATTTTTTGCACTATTCATTTATCCTATTTTGACTAATATTTGTTATTTATACATAAGAAAAAATATAGTCGTGTTGGTACTTGTTGGAATCATTGAATAAATTATTAATTTTCAATTGTTAGAAGTTATACCTATTGATAATTAAAAATATTAGCGATCAAAGATTAACATCGGCATACGTGTCCAAGAAAAATGGAGCAAGTATTTAAAAACGGAGGAATTACTACTTTATTTCATCATCTCTTAAAGAATGTCATATTGGTTTTTAGGTCAATATCAAATAAATCGTCATATTCTCATAATAGTTGTTATGATCCCCACAATTCCTCTCTGTAAAAAAAAAAAATAATAATAATAATATCGATCCACTTGGTGTAATAATTTTTTATCTTAACTGGAGAGAGTGTTTCAAAAGTAATTTTTTTTTATTTTTATTTATTTATTTATTTATTTAAAAAAGTTGAGGATAGTGAAACTAGATGTAGTGATCATTTGGTTGAGCGTTGAAAATTTTAGTCTTATAATTTTCAGTTCTTATGGAGTTTCACTTCTTAAAAACTGAGTAAAATTTATGTGTTTAGTCATGCTAGTAGATGTTAGTAGGAATGACAACGGATCAAATGCGGTTAAATTTGAATCCGATTCGTTTAGTAAACGAACCTGGACTCAAATCTAAATCCGAGTCCAATTCAACTCGTAATATTCGAATTTGAATCCAATCCATTTATTCGGTCCTTCAAAATGATCCTTTTTTTTTTCTTTCTTTTTGGTAATGTGTGATATACTATAATTGCTTGTATTATAATATAGAGTGAAGTATAAACATAGCATATTTAAATTATACACTAACTTACATAACAAAATTTTTGTTACAAAACAAACAAATATCCAAAGTTATAAACCATATGCTTATACTCTTGAACTCGGACTCGGGTTGGACTTGGTTTGACTTTGTGTAGGGTTCAAGTCCGATCCGCCTCCTATTCTAATTCGGATCTATTTTATCGGATTCAAATTCGGACTAATTTTAAACAAATTCGGATTGGATTTTTTCCTTCTTCAGATCAAATCGGATTCGAATCGAACTCAGATTAAATTACCATTCCCAGATGTTACTCATCTATTGTAAGTGATTTTTATATATAAAATAACATAATAATAATCTTCCGTAATACTAAAATTGTACCAACAAAATTTAAAGCTAAGCTAAACCTAAGTAATTAACAAAGAATCAGCAACACACATCGGATTTTTCAATAATATAAGTAATTTTGAATAGATATCAGTTGACATGACACTACGTAGTTTATTTCAACAATTTACCAATTTACCAGGGGCCGGGCCCCTTATGGCCCCGGTGGAAGGTTCCTCTCTGCGTAGTACGTACTACAATAGTACAATGTAATGGAGAAACCTTCGATGATCATTGTGAAATGAAAGATAGAGAGCAGTAGTAGTCTTAATAAGTTGTATATTGAAGCACAGGAATACAGGATTAGGTTATATACTCTAACATTGTATGATACCAGTGCAATTTAAGTTGATTCCTCTAAAGCCTTTTTACATGTTTATATTAATCCCTTTAAAGAACAAGTGACAAAGTAATTGGAGAAGCGCAGGAAACTAAACTGCCTCTCTTGTACGGTTTAATGTCTTGCTTTGGTCAAATTGAGCTAGGCCTTTTATCTTCTCGTAAAAAAAAAATGTTTAACTCTTTGCTGATATGTACCTTAATACCCTTATTTACCCTAGTTACTTAATAGTGCCAAACCTCCTAATAAGACACTTTACCAAAAAAAAAAAAAATTAAAAAAAAAAAATAAATCTAAAGGGAGTAAATTTTAATAGACGAAGTAAATATTTTAATTAGTAGAGAGTAACAAATTAATTAACTCTATTCAATATAAATAATTTAAATTTAATAAAATATGTCCAATCAATAAAATGTTGTTAGTCCAGTTAAAAATAGTACTCCTTCCGTCCTCGATAGAACGACCCTTAACAATATTATGAATTTGTTAATCAATAATAATATTAATAATATGTTATGTCGTAAGATGACATAGCCTTAGGATGTTTCTACTATGGTCATCTTAAATATGACTATAGCTATACTTAAATGTCATTGATTGATTTTAGATATATTTTTTTAGCTTGGTCAAACCTTATTTAAGGGTAATTAAGGTATTTTGCTTCTTTAATTCATTTTCTTATTTTTCAAATTTCAATTAATGAATTTATGAAAATATTATTTTAATTTTCGAATTTATTTTATCTAAATCTAATTTTAATAAAATCTAAAATTAAGATTAAAAAAAAATTAAAAATCAAAAATTTGTTCTTCGTCGTTCTTCGATGTTCATCAATGTTCTTCCTAGTTCATCCAAATTTTTCATCAAATAATGAAATCAACCACGATTTTATGTTCCATGTACCTTAATTTCAATCGCGCATCAATGGAGACCGAAAAAATAGGCCAGATTTATACAGCCATTGCGCAACTTTATGGTACATATAATCGGTTTCTTTCATCCTGTGGGTGGGTTCTTAATCTTTGAATAACATATTTTAATTGTACAAAGTCAAGCATCGGGTTCGAAAATAGCGATTTAAGGTATAAGAAATCAAAAATTTTAAGTTTTTCGGTAATATATGTTCGTCATGAAAATCTGAGAAGAAACTGTAACACATTTTTTTCACAACTTTTTTTGATCCAAAAAATCGAAGGTCGAATTATAAACACTGTTTGTGATATAGGTATTGACCCAAATACAAATATGACATAACCTTAACTGAATTTTATTAATTATAAAAAGATAATGACCAAACGTAACATTGGACATTTCCAATTATTATATAATAGAATTTACTTCGATGGCAATTTATAATTCGATGAACCTGGACAATGATTCGAACTAATCAATAAACAAAAATTACGGAATCGATATATTTTAAGTATAGAAATTGCATTTTAATATTGGAAATCACTTATTCTAATCATGATCTTTTCCTAAATTTCTATCTTTTTAAATTTTGAATAGATTATATATTGGAAATCAGTTACTCTAAATAGGATATTTTCCTAATTTATTATCTTTAAATTGTAAATGATTTTTATCTTTTAAATTTTAAAAAATCTTTACAAACAACAGTGTTAGGGTTCTTTGCTTCACATCTTTATCATCCTCGCATACTCTTTTCAACCGAATTTGTTTCACAGTTTGCACAATTATTTTTGGTATTCAAATCATGGTTAAAAAAGCAAAACCCAATGTAAGTATACTCGAAATTGAATTTGTTTTTTTGCTATGTATTTTTACCAATATTTAAAATTAAATTCAATTTTATTTTTATGCGTTTGTAATTGGTTCAAAGATGAACAAATTTTTATCTTTTTGAAGGAATTATTTATGAACATTGATTTCGTCTATATAGGGTTTATGTTTTAAGCAAATTAAATTCATTCATAATGGTTTAATTCCATTTTTAAATCACTCATGATCTCTGGAATTGATTTATGGTTGCAGAAAAGTAAGGCAATGGAGAAAAAAGTAACTGATATTCACTGCAAACTGTCAAACATAGAGTTGACACTGGCTAAACTCGTTGCCGATGTTGCTGCTAGTATATCACAGAGTTCAACCAAGGTTCCAGAATCAACTAATTGTAGGACTAACGGAGAAGCAGACACTGTTGGTAAAACTCCGCATGGAAATCGTTCGTATTCTCCTTTCCTAAGCTATGATGGCGAGTTGATGGTTAGCTCACATGTCTCGACAACTAAGCGAAAGCTACAGGTTAATGACACTGGCGACGAAGGCGAAGAAGTAGAGGAAAAACACTTTGCTGGCTTCGATGTTAACTCATTCGACATTAGAAATATCCGTTTTACCGAGCCTCAATTTCCACCGGGTCTGGAAACACTCCAAGATCTTAAAGAGGATGAAGAAAAAGCGAAGGAGAAAAAGACAAAAGATAAAGTTAGAAGCCCTGATATCAAAGTGTTGACTCCAAAGTCAAAAGCAATAACAACCACTGATAACGGTGAACCACAAACGAATTCGGAGAAGAGGCCGCTTAGGAGGCCAAGACTAAGGCAATTGAGTCAGATTGATGATAACAGTAATGTGAATATGAAAAAGGTAAATATGTAATCACTAAATCAAATATTGGTCATTACATTACTGTTTTTTAACGACTGACCTATTAACTATTCCTCCCCATTTACAGACACAGGAATCATCATCATCAAAGCCAAAAAAGGGGAATAAAAGCAATTCAAAGGCCCAAGGTGCACAGATAATTTCATCATATTTTCACTGAATACCATTTTGTGTGCCGACTACAAACAAAATGGTTTTCAGTAATATAATTAATTGTAATTACATATTAAATTAGTACTAATCACATAGGCCCAATTATGCAAATCAAAAATGCGGAAGGAATGCACTTCTAATGCAATACCTGAAGAGGATCATACTAGTGATGATGATGAGGATGTGTTACGGTTTAATAAGAACATTCAACACAATTTTTATTTCTTGAATATGTATCACATTTGGACTCCTTGGAGAAACAAATATGTGTGAATGTTCACAAAGATGAGAACAGTGAGGAATTTAATTGTGCCAAAAATAAATCAATTATCAGGTTGACTGTGGGTGAATCTTGGTGTTTGTATCCGGATAATGTGATTACTAATCAGGTATACTATTATTACTAATTTCAAATCGAATTTTTTTTCTAGGACATTATTTGTTTTGTGGAACATGACATGACACTTTTATTTTAACTATTTTAATTGCAGCTTATAAATGTCTATTTGTATGATATACAAATGGGGTTACATGACCCAACTAAGCTGATATTGCCAGCAGCATTCTAGGTACATTGGCTTTTACATAAAATGGGAATAAAAGTTTTATTTGCTAAACTCATAAATTATAAATTATACATGATGCGTGTAGACATTAGTACTGAAGTCAGACAAAAGGTGCTCGCATTACATGACTCCATCTATTCTCAATTACTGTTACAAAGTGTTTGAACCATTTATACCATCTGGGGATCTCAACAAGATTGAACAGGTTTGAGATATTTAACATATACTACAAGTTTTGTCTAAGTGAGCCACAAAATGTTGTTTGATGATCTTTGATGATAAGTGAGCCACAAAATGTTGTTTGTTCATCAGATATTCATACCTGTTATGGAAATAGAAGAAAACCATTGGTTCCTATTGGTGTTTCATGTCAAAATAAAAAAGGTATGGGTAGTTGATTCACTACTGGTCATAGACAATAGATACAATCTTGCTACGGATATGGTAATTGCTTGACTATATGGCAATACTTTTATTGTTACCGATTGTGTGATTAACATGGTTGATAAAATTGTGATTAGATTAAGTGTGCCTGCAATGCAATGCGGAGAAATCCATTGGGTCAATTTTTTAAAGATTTCAATAGTATTACAATTGACGTTTTATCTTTTTTAACACAGTCAAACAAGTATATCCAACAACATTCCTTTTACTAGATTGTTTTCATTGTTCTAATTTAAATAATCCTAATTTAAATAATTTTTGGTATACAGTCATGATGGTGGAATGTTTGTTTTGAAATACATCGAGTGTAGTGATATCAACGCCATGAAGGACATTACTTACAGAGTACGGATCAAATTTTATTCTTTGTGAAACTTATATATCATTTATGGCACAATTAATAACTCTCATTTGTGTCATTGACCAGACAAATGACATGCGTGTTGAACGATTAAAGTACCTAGCAAGACTTCTGCTTAGCAAGAACAATGATGAAAGTAACATCGAGAGGTTTATTGATGCTAAATCTAGCTGAATTTCATGCCAATGTATCTTTTAGTTTTGGAATTGTTTTACAAGTATTTACCTTTATTAACTATGGACAACATAAATAAAAGTTCAAGCCTTACAAATTTCATTAGTGTTTACAAAGTGTTTTTTTTTTTACTTTATTCATATGCAAGTTGTGTAAACTACTTCTATCTTTCCATTAGTAATGAGTGATGTCAAATAATAATTATACATATTACACAAATACAATTGAAGCAATTCTGCAAACGATTTTATACCACAATAGAACTATCAAAGCGTAACTTTCATGCCAATCAATATTTTTTTACTGCTAAAAAAAAAAAATTGAACACGGAACTTTCGTACTTTTACTCTGTTAAACTTTAATAACATATAATACGTATATACCATTCACTTATGTAATGACCAACCTTTATTCTTGCCATAACACAAATATTTTTAATTCCAACAACATTGTAAGAGTTGTAACTTGTAACAATTAACCAAGTTCTTTGTATCTTTCTTTCTTCTTTTTTTTATTTTTTTCCTTTTTTTAACAAAGTTCATTGAAATTATCTCTTGGGTCCAAAGCGTTTTTGTAAACAACTTTAGAGATCAATAGTAACATGTAGTCAATTGAATAGGTTTTTACCTAATGCGATTAATGATATTGCAAAAATAGTCGTTTCCCCAATGTACCTATTTGAGTAATCAGTATTCTAAATGAGTCACAAACACATGTAATGGCCAACTTTTATTCTGGCCAAATCATGTGCTCCATTTTTACAGATATTAATAAAACCTATTCATATAAAAAGGATATGTGATTAATGATAATGCAAAAATAGGCTTTTCCCTAATTATAAAATACATTGATAATTGAGTACTTTACAATGGCTTTAATGATAATACAATGATTAATGATAATGCAACAATAGGATTTTCCCTATTTGTTAATTATGCAAAAATAGGTTTTTACCTAATGTGATTAATGATAATGCAAAAATAGGCTTTTTCCGAATCAGTATTCTAAATGAGTCAGAAACATTATGTAATGGCCAACTTTTATTCTGGCCAAAACATGTACTCCATATTTTTAAGTAAGTCAAATGTTTTTGTGAACTACCATCAAATAAAATTCTAAACATATTTATAAAACACCATCTAAATGTATTCTATTACAAATACTACTTTATATTAAAATTATAAACCAAGTACTACTACCTTGTTCATGTCAGCATATTAAATAACAAACTTGTCCAAAATATTAAACGAAATAACACATCAGAAATACTAAATAGGTAATGTTCAGAAATAGGATTTGTTAATGCCATCACATGTCAGCCTCATGGTCCTTGTTTTCAGTGGTTGAGGACCCACCTTCAGGCTGAAGTTCACTTGCGTTGCCCACATTTGCAGTAGGGTCTTCAGGCACACCCTCATTTGTAGTTGGGTTCACATCCGCAGCATCAGCAGCAGCTTCAGGAGTTGGTTTTTCCTCCGCTCCATCAGCAGGAACATCAAGACTTGGTTCTTCAACCTCAGCAGCAACAGGAGATTTAGGTGTTGATTCTTTAACGGGAACAACTCCCAGATCCTTTTTTTCAGCACCACCAGCAGCTTCTGGAGTTGGTTCTTCAACCGATGATGGAAGACGAGAAATCACCAATTTGATGCTTGAATCAACGTCCTCCATGATCTTGTTCTCACTGTCACTACCCTCTTTTTCACTCTCTCCCTCTCCCTCCCCACTACCATCCTCTTTCTCACTTTCTGTTTTTTCTTCACTCACAATTTGCTTTTTCTTTCCTTTGTTTTTTTTTGGTTGAAACTTCTGTTTCAACTGCTTTGTCCTTTGCTTTTTTTTTTTTCAACTGATACAATTTCAACGTCCTTCTCTTTCAACCCCTTCTGTTTTTTCTTTGGTTTCTTTTCACCTTCTTCAAAAATGATCTTCTTCTTCACCGTCCCTTTCTTTTGGTTCACTTTCTTTTGCTTTGTTTTTTTTGGGTTTTACCTCTTCTTCATCACTGTCTGCATAATCACCAGTACCAGAGTCCTTCTCATCTTCATAATCACTGGTCTCATCCTCTTCTTCTTCAGATTTTGCTCTCCTCTTTTTCCTCCTACCTTCTTCAACATCGTCTTCGCTAATTCCTGGAGTAAAGTCTGCCAAAAAATTAGATATCAGCCTCCACATTTGATTCACGGTTGCACCCCACCTGTCAATCTTATCGTTTATGCGATCAAAGGCTCTCTCAACCATCTCAACATGTGGTTGTGGAGCCTTTGCTACAATAATCGCTTTCTCCTTGTCAATTACCCCCATCATCTGAAAGAAAAACAAATATCCGTTCATACAAGTAAGAGAAAATATGCCTAAAAAAAGCACAAACATGTTTTGGACTCACCTTGCTTGTGAAGTAGCCATCTTTTAACTTGTTGATCAATTCATGCAAATTCTTCGTGTTCACATCATTCCAGTCCCTAATCCTTGGCAGATCATACTTCCAAATGTTGCGTAGTCCATCCTTAGGGGAATACTCACAAAATATTCCCTGCATACAGACCCACAAACTAATTCTTATATACAGGCATAGAATTAAATAGATTCTGCCATATACAGGTAATTACCTAATATGATTCAGGACAGAGACAAATCTATAATTATTTTTCGATAATGATTTACATAAACATTTGTCTTTACCTACATATACTGAAAACACACCAACAGGCTGCTAAAAAATACTCTGCCATATACAGGTAATAACCTATATACAAAGATGTCAACACACACATACATAGGACACTCCGGATAATAAACAGTATATATTAGGAATCACCAACATCACTCTTTGTTAATACTTTATCTGATTGAGGACATACACAATTTTTCATCTTTTTGGTAATGATTTACATAAACATATGTCATTACCTACATATATTGAAAATACAGTACATAATAGCAAAGTCAACACATATGATTTATATAAACATATGTCATTACCTACATATATTGTAAATACACCAATAGGGCCACATCAAGACATGTACTAATCATAAAGATACTCTGCCATGTACAAGTAATCACCAATATACAAATATGTCAAAACAAACAGACATAGGGCATTCAGCATCATAAATAACATATATTAGTAATCACCTATATTTGTTTTTGTTAATACATAAAGAATCAGAAGACAAAAAACATAACAAATATTGTTCATCTGTAATTACTTTCTTAATTACTTGTAATGACATAATAATAAAAACGCTTAAAAAAAAGCTTACCATTAGAAGCAGAGTACATCCTCCCAAATGTGTAGGATTGGTCTCGGACTTGAAAACTTTAATCGCATCAACGAGACTATCCAACACAAATTTTGCAAAATTCCAATGTCTTACATAATCATCTTCAATAACAAGATGTAGCCATGCTTTTTCTGGCTTTTCATCTATGTTTGGACAGATTAGGGCAGTCATAACAAATATTGTAAACATACGTATAAAAAGAGGATTATCATGTGTTATCCTCTTTAGTTCAGCCACCATTCCTTGAACTTTAAGTGTCGTAAACTTCCACATTTTTTTATCTAACACATCTTCATTATCTAACTCTGAACTGTCAATCTCAAATCCATGGTCACTAAACCCCAAAAGGTACTCAACATCCCTAGTTGTAATCTCAATTTTATCCCCATAAGCCCCTAGTGTTCTAGTAGCCGGATCAAAATGAACAATGACCCACTTGCACATTGTTTTTCTAGTTGTTTTAGTGTTGTACAGTAACAAAAAACCAAATCCCATTTCCTCTAGCTTATCTTTTTTTTCTCTTGGAAATCCCTTAACTAGTGAAACAAATTCTTCAAGTTGACATAAAGGTTTCCACTGCGCCTACACAACACAAATTTTCAAATATTTCTAATTAATAAATGAGTGAAGGGCATGTGTAAGAACAATATGAGTAACAAGTACAAAAATTCAATTTACCGTGGTGGTGGTTGAACTTCTAGAAGGGAATGGTTGCAGTTTCGGTTTCTTTTCTGATGGTGCACTACTACTAGTGCTTACTGTTTTCCTTTTTCGTGTATTCATAATTCACTATATATAAAAAACAAAAAAAACAATTGACATTTCAATTTTGACAGTCTAAATCGAATAAATAGTCATGCAACTTCAAATTAACTCACAATTTTGACAGTCTAAATGGAAGAAATAGTCATGATACTTCAAAATTAACTCACTAACATCAGAACATAACCCACAAACATCAGAATAATAAACCAATTCTCATGCAACTTCAATTCTCATGTCATTGCTCCCATATTTTTTAATTGAGAAAATAAAAAAACATCACAACAATAAACCAAAAAATCACAAGTTTGTTTCCAGAATTAAACAACAATTAAGACAAATTCGTAATTAAAAAAAATCAGAATTTCAATTTTAAAATAGTCAAGCATATTATAACAATATCGACTTTATAAACTCGAAATTAAAGACAATTAGTCAAGTACACTTACAACGTATGTTTTGAAAGGAATGGTGTCCTTCGAACAAGTGTATTATTCTGATAGCGGGTTCAGAATTATTAGAAAGCTAATATATTCAGTAAGGTCAAGTGATCGGAATGCCTGGGTGGAGGCCGCTTCCGATCAGTAATATTAATATAATTAATATTACAACTTAATCTTGACTGAACCCTTCGGGTCACACCCAAGCAAAATATACGAACCAACTCGACGAATTAATTCGGAAGAAATTAATTCGTCGCCCGAGTGTTAAACATTTAGACGTAGGAAATTCGAGCTTGGAGCGTCGAAATCGAGCGTCGGAGAATCTCAAATGTCGAGCCAAAATTTAGGATTTGGCGAGACGGGAAAATGCATCAAGTAACAAGTAAAATCCTAGCCACGCAAAAGGCTAGGAGTGCATGCCCAATAGGAGCATGCCACGTGGCAGCACACATGGCAAAACGCCATGTGGCAGCACACGTGGCCGCCGCCAAGTGGCAGCAGCCACGTTGGCAGCCGCCACATTGGCAGTCACCTAGTGGCAGCCACCAAGTGGCAGCGTGCCAAGTGGCAGCGCCATGATGGCGGCGCGCCACGGTGGCGACACATGTGGCAATGGCCGTGGACCTGGGTTGATGGGTCATGGACACGGGCCAAAATAAAATGGGCCAACCGAACCCAACTTGGGGCTCAAGGTTGGGTGACACATGGTTAGTTCACATTGCATGTGAAATGCCTTGGGGACCAAGTGAGAAAGTGGTCCACACCTAAACATGTGACACTTGTTACTTGTTCCTTTGTTTATTTAACTAAGGGTTGAATTCACCAATCTTTCCATGTGGGATCTTTTTGTGAAAAGTCCCACATTGAAAGATGAGTGAAATTCACAAGGCATACTTCCTTATAAATAGTCATGGAATGGCTTGAGAATTCTTTGCTTGAGTGGGAGTTAAAAAGAGCATTCCATAATTTTTGGGAAAACTCTTAAACTCATATAACACTCGGGTTTTGGTCGGACCTTGCTAACCCCAAGGTAGCGGACCTTAAAGTTGTGTTCGCCCTTTTTGTGGGTGGATACTGTCGGAGGCGCGGCGCTTGACGTGCTCGTAGCTTTCAAGTAAGAGCCCCGGGTTTTGGGCAAAGCTCGCTTCGAGGGTAAGATTCGTTATCTTTTCTTTGTGATTATTTATTTATGCTTTATGATTTTAATTATTGCGAGTGGTTCCTCGGGTGGAGTTGTTTCCGCGGTGAGTTGGACTCTCCAAAACCTAACAGTGGTATCAGAGCCCCGCTCGTTTATTTTTATAATCATGTTTTTCAAGGTTTATTTTGGCTTAATTTTCTAGTTTAAGTTGCTAATTAGATTAGTAGCTCGATTTTATTTATTTTAATCCCGTTTTAATGTCGATTTTGGCCCAGAACCCAGATTTTCGCCCAAGACTAGTGAATTTTGGGTGGAAAACGTGTTCTGGAAAGGTTTTTTTCCCCATGGGACCTGTGATTTTAGCCAAATTCTGACCAGAAATGCCTTTTTCGAGGGGTTTTTCGTTTTTGACGAAAAATTTTAAGTCTTTTCTAACCTTGAAATTAATGGCATAAATTGTTGATTATATGGTTGATTATTTGCATTATTTTCTGCATTTTTATGTCCCCTTAAAGCACACTTACTTGGTAGTATTTGATGCTTAAAGGTTGATTTATTTTCACATAATTGCAAACTAATTGTTTTTTAGTGTGAAAGTTTTATTTTTGAGGCTTCCTAAGTGTTAAAGATTCAATCTTTATTTGTGATAAGTGATTGAAACTTTAAAAAACCACTAAATTCCATGTTATTTTGTGTTAAACTTTGATGTTTTAATCATTTTGAGTTGATTGGAAACATAAAGTTTCGGTTTTTGTGATAGAAATTTGGTTATCTTCATGTTGGAAGATATAATTTTCAAGGATTCACAAAATTTAGATGTTGGAATTTTCATTTGAACATTAAAGTTCATATTTTTCCAATTTCCCTTTATTTTGTCAAATTCTCAAGTTTAATTTAAATTGATTAAATTGAAAGTGAGAAATTGCCTCAATTTTATGTTGCACCAAGCTAAACCAATTTAATTAAGAATGGTTCTTGGAATTATTTTGGTTATTTGCACTTTGAAAATTTTATTAAGTTAGACTTGTTTAAAATTTTATTTTGCTCTCTAAATTAGTTCTAAAATTAATTTAGAATTAATTATTGTTGTCTCGCGAAAAGGGATCAAATCCCGAGGTCGTGGCACGCAAAACGAGGCAAGGCATCACCTTGGCGAGCCGGGCTGCATAGCAGCCCATATGTGGCTGCCAAGGTGGCAGCGCCGCCTTGCTTGCGGCCACACGCGCGGCAGCAGCCACGCACGGCAGCAGCACACGCGCGGCAGCAGCACGCGGGCTGCAGCAGCCACGCGCGGCTGTGCCGTGGCAGCAGCACACGCGCGGCAGCAGCACGCGGGCTGCAGCAGCCACGCGCGGCTGTGCCGTGGCAGCAGCTCGCGGCCGTGTGCTGTGGGTCGTGTGTTCGTTTTTTGGCATGTGCGTATGGTTGGTGCGGTGAGGTGACTAGCCGTAGTAAGGCTTGATGTTAATTATTTTGCCGTTTTACTTATTTTAATTAATTTTGTTTATTTTAATTAAAATTTTGGGAGGCTAGGCCTCGGTTTTGACCGGCATTGGCAAAATTTCATTTTGACAAGTTTGGGTGCTACCGACTTAATTAATTAGATTAATTAAGGAAATGCGGAATTTAGTGGGAGCTTCAATTATTAATGACGTAAAATTATATAATCGGTTAAACGACTTTGACTAGTTTTAATTAGGCGTATTAATCGGATTAACCACCTAGATTAGTTACTAGTGCGCGCGTTGTTTAAATGCATTTTACTTTGTTTTAAATTTGTAAATTGCATGGGCCATTCACAAATAGTGAATGGATGAATGGAATATATATATTCTCTCTCACAGGTTTTATGAAATGGCAACTAGTGGGACCCGACTAGGATAGAAAATACGGACTACGTACCGTTATGTATTTTTGTAAATCTAAATACGGTCTACGCACCGTTAAGTATTTTTGTACTTTAATATTTAGATTATTCCTAGTTGTAGACACTAGTTTTTGCATAGTTTGGTTAAGTCTTGAAGACGGCGTATCTTGGAAGACAAAGCCTTGAATTGCAAATGAAGACCTTTTGAAGATATGAAGATCTCAAGGGGTCATGCTAGTTGCCAATATGCATCTATAATTTCGCTTTATATTTTATGCTTATATATATGTGTGAATTATTCGTTAGGTGCATGTTTAGGTTTTCTTGATGTTGCGATGATTAGTTAAGTTCACTTAAATCAACCAACATAGAAATCCTAGGTCCCTAATAATATTGAGTCAAACTTGCCTTTCCAAAACAACACTTACTAACCGGACGATGGTGATGGTAGGCTACGCCAAAGCGAGGTGCCATCACTTCTCTAAGGGGCATAAGGCACACCGGGTGTGCACGTTGGTTTTGGTTTAACTCATCGGTATGAGTGAGGAGTCCTCACATACCGTGGCAAAAGAGATACATCGTCAAAGATGCATTAGATGCGACGATTGTCTAACCAAGAGTGGCTTAGAGCCATTAGCAAGGCAATGCTTACCCTAGAAGATTGAGTTTTTAAGACAAGCCAAAGCATGCTTAACCACTCTTTGTTTCTTCGGATCTTGGAATCGCCTTATTTTCGCCAAATAGGGACAATTATTATGCGTAAATAAGACGTTTAATAAGGTTGAAGTTTGCATGAATGCTATTAAATTTCAAACTTATTATGTTCTTGATAAATGGTTATACTTTGCACTTATATTTATAGTATTCTAAATCAAATAATATTGTTTCCATGATTGGTAAAGGAAATCCTTGAGAATAGTTCTCAAAGAAAGGAAAAGCATTTCTAAAATACAATTCTCATAAATGACTTTTATAATTAAGTCCGAAAGGACGGTTGGACATCATGTATTCAAAATACTAGGTAGTTTTGATAAAACATGAGGTATTGAGTTGCAAACTCAAGATTGTCAATGTTTGACAAACAACGTATCTTTTCGCATCACAATTGAGTAGGACTCATTGATGTAGTAATTCGAGTAAGAATTAATGGAAAAGATGGAACTTTGTTTAACGGCGCACTAGATGCTTGATTATGCCTAAAAAAGTATAAGAGTCAAGGTACTTAAAGAAATGATTCTTAAAGTAAGATTATGAGATATTGTATGATAAGAAATATAGGAAAGAAGGAACGAAGAAAAGGAATTATATTTCATTTCAACTCATGAGTTCATGTTATTGTATTTTACTTAGCAATTTGTTATCTTCACAAGTATCGGATACTGCTTGAGTGTTCCACTATGATAGTGACCTCAAACTATTGAAGTTAAGCTAAGTTATCGACTTACAAGCTTAGAATGAAGCAAGAAGAGCTACATCAGTTGTAAGGTCGTATGTTTTGTTTAAAGACCTTTTAAGCCAAAGGCTGGAACAAGTAATGGTTATTATGTTCCATAATCAGCAACTGATCCGTTTACACACGGAAAGACTCACATTCAAAGTAATGAGCAATAGTTGCGAGAATTATTTGAATGGCATGGTTATCCAAGCATTGGGTCAAGAATGCCTGATTATAAACAAACATTTCCCTAAACATGATAAACTCACTAAGTTCAAGTCATGGGCTTGATTTGCATTCCGAACATCTTTAATAATGTCACATCGACAAGAACGTACTCAAAGGCTCTATTAGATAGACTCTTGATAGTTGCTCGATTTGGAATCGTTCCAAGACAAGCAAGTCTTACTTGTTGAAACCGACAAAACAGAGAGCTATTGTTCTTGGTATAGACAGTTGACTCCGAAGGCTAAAGATGATTCAATTACTTCAACGTTTCACAAAGAATTTGAAAGGATATGGCTATATTCATCAAATGTGAACAAACTTGACTTAAGTAGCTCAAGAGTTCAGTGAAGTACAGAATTGACTTGGCAAGATATCAAAACGTCTAGATTAGATCGAGCGATGTTTGCTTGAGCCAAGCATGACTATCTCAAAGTTATGAATGGAAATTTTCATAAATAACTCCACAAAGAACATGGTGTGTCTTCACGGAGACCTCGGTGTCATTTGAAAATGACTCGAACGATGATGGTTCACAACCCATCCTATAAAGTTCTTAAAGATTTGCACAAATGACTAATGTTACACTAAACAAAATGTCGAAGCTAAGAAAGGACGCCATATTTAGTCATGGATAGAAATAACTTCTAAAAGTCTTTTCAAGTATATGTCTAAGGCTCTTAGTCTCAGTGGGAGTTCACTAGCTCAGTGGAAGCAAAGTGGCTCAGTGGGAGCTAGGTGACTCAGTAGGAGCTGAATGGCTCAATAAAGACTAAGATAGCTCAAGTAGGAGCTAACTGTTTGTTTCACAACGAACTTTTACCCAAAGACAATATACATGTCTCTTTGTAAGCATTCAAGTGAGACTACGGGTATTACCTCCACATCCTAATTGAGAACAAAAAATTGTTTGTTGCTCTAAGTAGTGTCTTTCTGGAAAGTAACACGTTTCCAAAACGACAAGTGGGAGGAAAATGAACTCGATGACCATCGATCTTAGCAACAAACTAGAACTGAGAATCTCGGAAGACCTTAAAGGACTTCGTGATAATGCTTGATCAAGAATACTCAAAAGGACTTTACAAGTGCCTTAAAAGAGAATTCATTACTCACAAAACATTAAAGATGTTGGAGTAAGATCAACATAATAAAAGGGCTTTGAAAGCGCCTTAAAACTCAGTGTTTGATGCCCCGTATGGGTATAGAATTCACCAAAGGCTTGGATTGAATCCTATAAATTTTCTATTAAGTTAGAAACAAACCTAAGACTTACAAGCATACTATTTACTATTAGATAGTAAAGGAATAATGTCTTGTAAGATAGCTACGACAAATCCAAATTCCGAATAATGGTTAAAAGCCATGAAAATCCGAAATAGACTCCATGTTTGAAAATCATGTTTGAAACTTGATTAATTTGCATGAAAGGTGAAAGACCCATCAATTGCAAATAAGTTTTCAAGGAGAAAACTAACAAATGTGGAAATGTATATGCATACATAGCTAGATTGGTTGTAAAGGATATAATTAATTTCAAGGAGTTGATTTTAATAAAATCCCATTCACCAATCGGAATGCTCAAGTCTTTTCGTGATTGATCTAGCAAAATTACGCATATGAAATATGGCAAAATAGATACCAAAACCGCCTTCCCAAAATGGAATTTTGGAAGTGACTATGGAATAGTCTAAGGGTTTTGAAAATCTAAATAATGCTAGATTTGAAAGCAAGCACATGGAATCCGTCATGGGATTAAAGGAAGTATTGCATGAAGGAATTGGAACGTGTTTTCTCATAAAGTTAATAAGAGGATTGACTTATGGAGAAACATAGAAATTCTAATGAACAAGAAGTTTAGTGGGAGCAAAAGTAATGGTCCAACAAGATGTTTACGAACTCTATTGTGAAACAACTATCAAATGCTAAATGCTTAGATTTGAAAGTATTTTCGACAATGGACCAAGCTAAAGACGATACTTAGTACATGTTGGGAATTAAGTTCTATGGTATAGACTTAATTAAAGTGTTTAAATGAGTAAAGGAAATTACCATGTTAAACATGAAGGACTTTGAAAGGCTTTCGACCCATATGTATGAAGCTAAGTAAATGTTTGAACTAAGTATAAGCTAGGCTAAGTACTAAATCAAACAAGAAAGACTCTAGTAAGAGACTTTCAATCATATCATATAGCGAACAATTTGGCAAGACTCAGTGTAACTATATGAGCTAAATGTCACATGGATGGAATAAAATTGAGAATTAAATCCATCATGTAAGGCTATGATATGGAATCGTCAGATGACTTACATGCTTAGAGCATGTGAAGTACGTATATAATACCAATCGACATTAATCTAAGTATTAGATCATTAGATTATAGTCAAGAACATCCATAGAACTTAGATAAGTAGTAGGATGAAGTTCTTGACGCATGGAAACAAATATAATTTGAGTTTTGATGTTGCAAGCACAAACCTTAACAAGGATTAGATCCTTAGCAAGGAAGCCATTTATAAGCACGAGGCAAGAAGTGTCGTGGCTTGAGAATGGTAACATGGATGTGCATCCATGTATAATGTGCGGGAATTTAAGGAAAATTTCCATGCTCACAAGTGATTAGAGTATCCCAAATCGTTGTGAGTCCCTTGGAGTGAAACCCAAGCAAGGCATCATCAGGGAGTCTACTAAAATATATGTTGAGAATATTGTTGCCTTAAAGGCAATAATAAAGAAAGATGTTAAATGGAAAGGTTCGTTGTTGAACATTAATGATTGTAGGTTGTCAAGTAGAAGGTCTCAAATCATGAAAATGAGTGGGAGCCATTGCTTGGACAATAAATCCTGAATCACATGTAATCCATTAACACTCTCAAAATTTTATCATCTTATTATGGAAATGGTGGATAATGAAGGTGCTAAGGTTTGCAAAGTAATTTTAACTAAACCTTTGCAATAAGTGAACGACAACATTCATAATTGCATGAAAGAAATCAAGCATATCAAATATCGGTGTGATTTCTATGAATGTTTTATGAAGAATATTACTCTTTAAACATTTGGGAAAAACCATTTATCATAAGATGAAACATTATGAAGTTTCATAGTGGAATAAAATATTTCTAAATATTCCACAAAACTATTTAATTGTGGTTTAGAATTAAATAATGAGTCCATTCGATTTTAATAAATATTCAAAATAGGGTATCAAGTCAATGGCTTGGATAAAGAAACACCTATTAAGTGAACATTTAAAATTTTAATCGAAAATTATCCCTAATCAAGGTCATATTTTGTGGACGATTGATGACCATCAGAAATTAGTGTGTAGTATGATTTGTAGCACCGTTTCTTGTGCTATGAGGATATAAATCATTTGCACAGGTATTGGTTTAGAACCATACTGGATCGACCTATGAGGATACTTTAAGAGATTTAAAAATCGTCATAAGTATTTTCTCATTATTACTATCGGAACTCTTTTCCTTTGACCATGAGTAGTGGGAGATCTCTTGTTTGAGCACTGGTCCGCTTTGGTATCCACCAAACGTCTGCCGTAACTGGGGATTATAAAGACGGATATCAGGTGGGTGAGTCCTCTTAGTAAGAGAAGCTACATTACAAGACTGGAAATGTCCCCCTACTAACAATAGGGAACATGTCTTGTTGTTTTACAAGGCCTCTCGAAGAGCGAGACTGTGAAAAATGCATGACCGTGCTCAGATGGATTTTAGAAATCATCTGCTTATTAACAGTCAAACTCGGATTTCGAGAAACACTTCTGGACGTAACAGAGATGACTAGTAATCTTACTCTGTAGTTCATGAAGAGACATGAAGAGACATAGGATAAGGGCTATACACTAAATGCACACTTGTCCGGAAGGACAAGTGGGAGATTGAAAGGAATGGTTTCCTTCGAACAAGTGTATTATTCTGATAGCGGGTTCAGAATTATTAGAAAGCTAATATATTCAGTAAGGTTAAGTGATCGGAATGCCTGGGTGAAGGCTGCTTCCGATCAGTAATATTAATATAATTAATATTACAGCTTAATCTTGACTGAACCCTTCGGGTCACACCCAAGCAAAATATACGAACCAACTCGACGAATTAATTCGGAAGAAATTAATTCGTCGCCCGAGTGTTAAACATTTAGACGTCGGAAATTCGAGCTTGGAGCGTCGAAACCGAGCGTCGGAGAATCTCAAATGCCGAGCCAAAATTTAGGATTTGGTGAGACGGGAAAATGCATCAAGTAACAAGTAAAATCCTAGCCTCGCAAAAGGCTAGGAATGCATGCCCAATAGGAGCATGCCACGTGGCAGCACACATGGCAAAACGCCATGTGGCAGCACACATGGCCGCCACGTTGGCAGCCGCCACATTGGCAGCCACCTAGTGGCAGCCACCAAGTAGCAGCGTGCCACGTTGGCAGCGTGCCACGTGGCAGCGCCATGATGGCGGCGCGCCACGGTGGCAGCGCCATGATGGTGGCGCGCCACGGTGGCGACACATGTGGCAATGGCCGTGGACCCGGGTTGATGGGTCATGGACACGGGCCAAAATAAAATGGGCCAACCGAACCCAACTTGGGGCTCAAGGTTGGGTGACACATGGTTAGTTCACATTGCATGTGAAATGCCTTGGGGACCAAGTGAGAAAGTGGTCCACACCTAAACATGTGACACTTGTTACTTGTTCCTTTGTTTATTTAACTAAGGGTTGAATTCACCAATCTTTCCATGTGGGATCTTTTTGTGAAAAGTCCCACATTGAAAGATGAGTGAAATTCACAAGGCATACTTCCTTATAAATAGTCATGGAATGGCTTGAGAATTCTTTGCTTGAGTGGGAGTTAAAAAGAGCATTCCATAATTTTTGGGAAAACTCTTAAACTCATATAACACTCGGGTTTTGGTCGGACCTTGCTAACCCCAAGGTAGCGGACCTTAAAGTTGTGTTCGCCCTTTTTGTGGGTGGATACTGTCGGAGGCGCGGCGCTTGACGTGCTCGTAGCTTTCAAGTAAGAGCCCCGGGTTTTGGGCGAAGCTCGCTTCGAGGGTAAGGTTCGTTATCTTTTCTTTGTGATTATTTATTTATGCTTTATGATTTTAATTATTGCGAGTGGTTCCTCGGGTGGGGTTGTTTCCGTGGTGAGTCGGACTCTCCAAACCCTAACATGTTTAACCTCCTTTGTAGTTGCTAGGGCCGCTGTCGTCACCGTCGTATGCACCGTCTTGAACGTGATTTGGTGTAGAGAAATGTATTATAGAAGATGAAGAGAAGGATGAATGAAGTTAGAGAGAGAAATTTAGAAGAGTAGAGAGAGAGTGAATAGTGAATAGTTTCGATTGCCGTGAAAGTAAAAGTAACCGCCATTAATTTGGTAAAAAATCAAGCGGTTGAGATTGCTTGTTTTTTAAACACTTTTTTAATTTTTTTTTTAAAAAAAATAGTTAAAAACACAACTCCTTAAAACACGTAAACCAAATTCGTGCAATTCGGTAATTTTATTTAATAAAAGAAACAATTTTATTTTTTTTCTTAAAAGGAAAAAAAAAGAAATCAAAAATGGAATCAATATAATCTTATGATATATATCATAACCATAAGATTATATTCTTATGATATTAATAAACTTTATAAAATATTATTTTTAATAGTTTTTTTTTAAGGATAAACATTATAAAAGATTATTTTTTATAGTTTGTTTTATTTTTCTCTTTTTTACATTACCTAAAAAAATTGATTCATCAAAACAAAAATAAAAAAAAATAATAAAAAAATTCAAGAACTAATACTAAAATTTTGTCACAATACAGAATTAATAGTCACAAAATAAAAGTTCAAAACATGAAAAGCTTATAAGATTAAAAAAATAATAAATAAATAAATATTCAAAACATGAAAAGCTTATAAGATAAACATGTGTCGAAGGTATTTTATTCAATTCAAAACTTAGGTAATCACCAAAACTAAAACAGGTAAACTCCAAACAAAAAATCTTCAATAAACCAAATCGAAAACTACAGTACTTGTGCAAAAACTGTAAGCACTTATTTCAGTCTAAGAATTAAGATTTATATTAAAACTAATAATCAGTGTTCGGATCCCAATCGAATATGGTTGGCACTTTCTCGAATTTACTGACTTCATAGCTATCTGTAGCAGTAGCTGCATCTCCAACATTGTATGTCCTTGGCATGAACTTTTTCAAAAGGTCAACAAAACCACCACGTTTGATGACTGGTGGAGCAGCTCCTTGGGATCCAGCTTGGCAATGCGTACCCTGATGGGTAATGTCATGAACAGACTGGCCAATATCATGAACCATTGTGTCAACATTTACATTCCCAGTAGTCTTAACATTCTGTTTAGGTTTACCTCTGCCCTTTTTTTTCTTTTCCTCTCTTATGATTTCCTTCTCCTTAGGATTTTTCTTCTCCTTCTCAATTTCCAGGATCATTTTTGCTAATTTGTCTCTTAGCCAAATAGATCGATCATAAGATGTAGACACCATTCTAGAAAGTTGTGTACTTAGACCACTGAGGAAAGTATAACGCCCATTTGCCGATGCCTGATCATTTCTTTTTTGAAGTTCTTGCTGCTTCAATGAATTTGATATATTGCTCTTTGCTTTTATTGTCCACCTTCGAAGAATGCAACTTTGTGGTAGTTCAACCATACCTCTATATTTCATGACTGCAAACATATGTCGACAAGGTAAACCAACTGCATTGTATTTCATACAACAACAAACAGTTGTTTTAGCTTGTCATTGTAGCACACAATGTAATTACAATCTTTCACTACACAATCATTTAACACGTAAGTAGTTGACGACCCGTCACGATGCCCTTTTTCTTCTTTCACCTTAGTCACAATGTGTCTTGATTCAAACTCAAGCTCCTTACAAAACACTTCGTACACATTCCTTGTGTAGGTTCGGGCTGCTTGAGTTTTTATTTCAGTCAACACACCAGTTATAACGGGAAACGTGTGAGTGGATATGTAATCATCTTTGTCTTCTTCAAATCGGATATATTCAAGCACTTGGTCATACAGCTCCACAAAACGATACAACATTATTTTAGATGTTATAACCGTTTTGAGTATGCTATTCATAGACTCACATCTTTGAGTGCTTCTCATACCTGCACATAACATAGGTAATGACTAATATAACTATAACTCAACACATATTACTTTTCAAAAAACTCTAACTTAATCATGTATTAATGTATAATAATGTGTAATGATGTATATATATGCATATTATTACAAAAAAAACATATTGGTAATGACATATAACTATGTTTAGCATTGCATATAACTATGTTTAGCATTGCATATAAAGTAAACACAATTTTTCAGCTAAGGGACTTTTTTCCTAAAATTGGTAGCCATCTATATAAGAATGTGTCATTACACCTAGAATAAAATAGAAGGATCAAATATATAGGTCAGCCCCAAAACAATAAAGGTAATGATTTATAAAGTTATTGGTCATTGCGTATATACAATAATGTATTTACCTGCATAAAATTGTCCAACCATAAAAGCCTCAGCCCATTTTTCTTTGTCATTATACAGATCTTGTGCCCACGTTTTATCTCTCACTTCATCATATGCCTTCATTAAGTCTTCCCATGCTTGTTCAAACTCAGGCGGTGTCCGAGCGCTGTCTACACATTTCATGATTCCACTGCAAAAGCTTCTGTTTGTATGACCCTTGATGTTGCGCATAATATGCCATAGACATAGCCTATGGTGAGCATGTGGGAACACTTCTTCAATAGCGGTTGCCATAGACTTATCCCCATCCGTGACAACAGTGTAAGGAGCAACGTTGCCTCCCGCCTCAAGTAATTGTCTAAGAACCCATATGTACGTGTCTATTTTTTCATTTGCGATCAAAGCGACACCTAACGGCACGGTCTTCCTGTGGTGGTTTACACCTACAATCACCACAAATGGTTTGTTGTACGCGTTGACTTTATAAGTCGTGTCGAATGCAATTACAGATCCGAAAGCCTTGTAATCCGCTTGGCATATCCCATCACACCAAAATATTTTTTCAATCCCATCATAATCACCACGTGTGTACCTAAAAAAAAGGCTGAATCGTATTAGCCCAAGGGGTGAACCGGATGGAACACGAAAAAAAAATAATCAATCACGTGTGTACCTTAAAAAAAAAGAAGGGTCAGAGGCTTTTTTTCCAAGTAAGTACGCTAACACGGTTTCTGTGTCTCCATCCTTTATCTCCTGTTTTTTGAACTTCTCACACGTATTATACAAATCTTTTGTTAAGAACCCAACTTCACGAATTCCCCCCGTTGTTAGTGCTAAATTCCTCATAGTGATGGATGGTTTCACTCCAGAATCAATTAAGGACTTAATTCGAAGCTCATCGGCTTCGCTGACTTTTCTATGGCTCCTGTCATGTATTTTAATAAAATAATATTATTTAACGAATGTAATATCTAATTAAGTATGATGTATATGACATAAAGTGCAAACCAACCTTTCAAAATAGACTTGGTTCATGGGAACTAAATCATTGCCATTGTGCTCAGCCACTAATTCTTTCACGTACCATGAATCATCCCGATGATCCCACTTGAAACTTATGAATGCTTTGCAACCACATCGTGTTATCGGCCTCTCTTTACGCTTTCTATCAGGTCATTTAAAGTGTTTCGTTTCTCGAAACCCTTCTCTGTTACACCAAATCTTTTGAGAAGTCGGATGACCATCAATTTTGCTCGTTGTTGCATGCTTTAAACGGATTCCAAAACCTTTAACCTTGGCATACATCTTATAAAATTTAATGCAAGTATGAAGGCTTTTGAAAGACAGTTGTTGCATATCTTGAAAAGTGAAGTTTTCTATCTTCTTCCCAATTTTTTCCCACATGTCAGCAAACGAATCAAGAATATCATCATCATCGGTGTCTGATACATTATCAATCTCATCTCCATCGTCACTATCCTATATAACCTCTGGATTTTGCATATCACCCTGAGTTAGATCCTGATGTTCAAACATGTTGATGTACCCATAAACATTTATCGTTAATAAAGTATGAATTAATTAAAAATAAACAAACCACAATCAAAAAATTTTAATTTCACCTACCTCAACTTCATGATCATCAGCTTGATTGGGTTCATTAGCATGCATATGTGAGCATTCTTCTCCATCAACATCCATATTAACCTAAACAGACCACAGACCCGTGGAGGATTTGAATTTCAAAGTTTGAAAGGTTGTATACGGTTACTGAAAAATAAAACCCTAAATGTGCATGTAAATAACCACTACAAAGGATAATAATGAATCTTCCCTTTTTTTGTTAACTAATAATTACAAATCTTTTACGTTATTATTATATTTTACTAATAATTATTTACCATAACTGATAATTTTTTGTTTTACTTATTTATTTATATCAGTATTTTTAAAACATATTTTTTATTTATTGATGACAAACTCAAGCTAGGGGAATAGGTGTTATGGAAGGTAAATCTTTTCAACCTTATTTTATTATAGATTGTTGCTGTATGTAACCAGTCTTATAATTGGTATTGACAAATTTATATTTTGGTTGATACAATTCACAACCGAAATGAAATATATTTTGGTTAATACAATATATTCACAACATTAATGAAATATTTATTTCTCTATATTTCTATTTATTGCACTTGTTTTGGTTTGAAATAAATTTTATTTCCCCTTTTTCATTTTCCTATGAATAAATTGATATGTAAGACTTGAGTTATAATTTGATTAATGAAAGAAATATATAGAACTATTTTATTTAAGGAAATGACCTTTTTGTTTATATGTTAAACCCTTTTTCTCGATTTCTGAAATGAATTAATATATCAAACCCTTTTCTTATTACAAGATTATGCACTAATTACTATATTGTTTAATACTCCCCTATGAATTTGAATTTTATTAATTTAATAAATAATACATAAGGTAACCGAGAATGTATACCAACAATTTTACTAATATTGTAAAGAATTTATATTACGATTTTTTATATTTTTTTTGGTAACATATCTTTACACACACACACACATGATTTTATCCTATATGTAAATACTAAAAATATACTAATATAACATCTGTATAAAATTGTTACCATAATTGAAATAAATTAATAAATGAATATGCAGTACTAATATTGGGTGTAACGATTTTAATTACCATAAACTAAACAGTTTACCATAACTAATTATTCCATATTAAGTGCCTATAATTACGGTGCAAATTATTCCATTACTCTTTGGCGTACTTTATTGGTTATCCCTTCCCTTTTTAAATTGTGTGAAGATATATCATTACTTTTTTTTTTTTTGACAAGAGATATATCATTACTTGATTTAGTGATTTTCGAGTATTATTTTATTTTTTTGTACGGTGCACATTTTAATTTAAGTATTGTTTTTTTTTTTTTTTTTGAAAAGTATAATAACTTAAGTAAGTATAAACTTTCTTTCCAAACAAAATATAAACTACAAAATCACCTATGCATAATATATAGAAACAACAATAAAACAAAGAAATTACTTTTTATTGAATATAATGATTATGACAAATAAATATAAAAAAATATAAAATAAAGCAAAAAGCCTAATGGTTTTATTCGAAATTAACTAGACTCATCATCAAATTAAAAACATAATAATATAAACGTTACTTAATATAATTAAAAACATCTAATCATCCAACGTAAGATCAATATAATCAATAAATACGGTTATCTTGGGAACTTTTTCAGTACGTTTGGTGAACCAATTTGGAGTCCATGTTTTTTCATTTAAAACAATATTATAAAGCGTCTCCGCAATCTCAAGAACACGCTTTCCATTCTCATTCAACGACAACTTGTTGAACATGTATTGCTCTTTGTAGTAGGAGTTCAGCTCGAGCCGAAAGATGTTTTTAAGAAACTCTGACACGGTTACATCATCAATCAAAGACTCGGCTTGTGTTACACCACAAACGATGATTAGTCTTTTCATAAATATGCGTATTTCGATTAAATCTTTTGCATGACTTACATCATCACCTAACATTCCGGGAAGAGGCCCATCATCCAGGTTGTCATCGTAGGGCTATCCGTTAAACATACGATACACCGTAACTTCATCGGCAATAACCATTTCAATCGTAGGTAATTGCCCACAAGCATGCAATATGTCGCATACCTTTTTTTCCCCAATACAATAAAGTAAATGAGTTATAAATAACCTAAATTCAAATATGTCAAACTCATGATCAAATACTGCTTCTGGACTAGGAGGCATTTCAGAAGAAATTGAAATTAAGAAGAAAAATTTAGAGTATTCACTACTATAGTAAATGATTGCGAGTGAATAACTGTGATGCTTTCAATCGGTGATTTAGCTACGAATATAAAGCATAAAATTGGCGCCAAAAGGGTTGATTTTCCCACCAAAAGGTGGCTCCAAAATGTGCATACCGATATCCCTTTAGAGATTATATATTTCAATATTAAATTGTATTTTGTTAAACAGGAATAAATCCTTGCAGATTCTATATCAAAAGATAAATCTTAGTAATGTCAATCTAATCTTAAAATAACCTTTTTTTTTTACCCCCAAATCTTAAAATAACCTTACATAAGATTACTAATCATATTTCTGACTGTAATATAAATTCGTAAGACTAAAAAATAATTGATAAAAAACCAATAAAGTTTTCAAGCTAACCCAAGAAACACTTAAACAAGTTTAATAAGTCATGTCATATAATGTAGTTGGCCATGACATATTATGTCCAATACAACATTGGTTTTCAATTGTTAATAGATTCGAATGGTTTTGAAGAATTAATTGATTCCATTGTTATTATTTGCAACTGATACACAAATTGTTAGAGTATAAATATCCACACACTGTACATGAACACATACATGAATAATTTAGGGGGTATAACATTATGTGTAACATGTAATTTAATTTACTACATCTGATTTCTACCTAATCATAGTTATACCTAGTTTATGGCAGCCCCAAATGGTTAGGTACAAGATTATTAGTTTTTACTTTTTAAATTTTGCTTTGGTTGATTTAAAATTAATAGCAAATAATTAGGTATAGTATAAGTAAAGCTTTAAAATATGACTATAGGTGTTGATTGCTTAATTTTAAGAGCAATTTAAATCTTTGTTACCATACAACTTTAATTGGTATGCTAATTTAATTTATTTTTTGGAAATTTTTTATATTATGATATGTCAATTCATATCATACATTTTGTTAACATTTACAGTATTATTTTCATAATATAATCTATGGCCTTGTTTATAAATAGATCTTTCTGAATTGGTTATGAATAGTGATTGCTTAATTTTAAACAGATATTGTATTGAATAGTGATTGCTTAATTTTAGGAGAAATGGAAAAAGATATATACACAATATCTTTTCTTAAAAAAACAAAAAGGAAACAAAATATATACAAAATATCTCCTTTATGATGATAGGTACTGTATTGGATAGTGATTGCTTTATTTTAGGAGAAATGATAGAAATTGTTACAATAAGATATGTCCATAGCTAATTAGCGATTATAATGTATCTCGTTACAAAATCTAATTCCTATTCGGTTTATTTCTCTCATTACAAAATATATAGTTTAGTTTAGTTTTTATATTAAGAGTGGATATAGATGTATGCAAAATTCATTACGAAATAACGTTACCTCGTAAGCATTTAATATTTAAGAGGTATCAACAAGGTAATGTCCTATCCATATGTGGGTGAATTCCTCTGTATCAAACTAAAAAACGAAGCTTACCATACATATACCATAATTAAAAATTAAAAAACGAAGACCTACCATGGTTTGTATTTTTGTTTTAATAAAAATTACAAAATTTAAAATTTAATAAAAAATAAAAATAAAAAAAATAATAAAAAAAACTGTAACTTGCATGTTCTTATTTACAAAGAACGGTTACACTATGAAAACTGTCAATTGCTTTTGTTTATTATAAATCATTTCATTCTACATGTTAATATCTCATAACACACAAAAAAAAAAAAAAAAAAATCACACACACACATTAATTAATACAGAATGAAGATCAAAGAGATTAATTCAGACAATGTAGAGGATGGGCAAGACAGTGTATGTGTTAGATATTTTTTCATAATTGATATTATTTAATTATTATGAAATTCATCATACTATTATAACACAAACATAAATATAGTAACAGTATCTTTCATTTAGTAATCTCGTATGTGATGCATTTTATGTATTTGATGCATTTCCTGAAGCATATATGTATCTAAATACTATATATAATGATTTCTTAAATTGTTCATAACTTGAATTGATTATATGTTATGCATTTCCTAAAATGTATGGTTATATAGAGCAGTCATTTTATGTTATTACATTTTTTTTTTTTGTGTGATTATTACATTTAATTTTCAAATACCGTGCACAGGGCGTTCGTATTTTAGGCAAAAGGCCATTGGACGATGATGGATGCAATACATCTTCTAACAAAAAACAAAAAGGAAATGATATTTCAAACTATGATGAATGGCAATTAAAAAGACAGAGGATAATTGATGAGCAAAATGGACCATCCGACATTAGGGTTTGCAACTGTTTACATAATATAGCGGAAGATATAATGAGGGACCCTAAGTGGTTTGTTCCTCCGCTTCCAAAAACATTGTACTTTCAATTGTGCACATTTCATGATGTGATACCTGTTGATCCTAAAAGTCCTTGTGTTGGCGGAATCAAGATCGTGATGGAGTTAATTTGGTCAAATATGAGTGAAAAAAGGCTTGCTCAATCAATGGTTGTCTGTCGTGAGTGGGGTAGGGCTACACCGTTCTATGTGAATGATTCTAGAATGCGTCGGAAGTGGACTTGGTTTCATGACAACCCTGGTGGATTCCAAATTAAGAGGCCAAAGCCAGATTATTTTAAATTTATGTCTTTGCGCCGTCTACGTCAAAATAAATAATGTAATTATTAAGTATTACTATTGTTTATGTTGCAAAAAAAAATTATTAAATGTAGTTGTGTTGAACAATTTATATGTAACGAGTAATGTAATGTAATGTATGGTTTTTACTAATATTGATATCTAAATTACATTTCTTTTATTGTATTTGTACTGTAGTTACTTTTTTTTTTTGTAAAAAAAATGAAATTTTATTTTATTGATATTTACAAATTTAATTTCAAGGGGATTGACACCAATCTATATGATTTATCTGTACATGGTTTACTTATGGTTACTCCTTATTAAGCGGCTATAATTATGGTTAAAATGTATTCTGAACATGGGTGAAGATTTTATTTTTTGAATTTAGATAATTATCTTTGGTAACTGCTTAATTTATCTAACAGTTTTAAAAAATTAATAAATACAAGTTAAAATTCTTTATTTTTAGATCGTGTGAACATGTACAATATTTGGTTTAATGATATTTGTATATTATCCTTTTTTAACTTAAAATATATTTATTATTTATTTTACTCTAAAAAATATATAAGATAAATTTGATTCGCATAAGATAATATCATATATTATCGTAAAATTATATTTAAGCTGCACCAAATTCGAAAATAAGTTAGATAGAGAATTAGTGGAAGTGATTTTGTTGATAAATATATAAAAATATATTAGGTTAACAAAAGATGCTAAGGTATAAGATATGACTTAAGTGATGCACATAATATGAACGACATAAAGTTTATCGCTAAACTATGTCATATTTAATGATTTTTTAAGTCAATACCAATAAACTGATAATAGCGGTAGTACATTATTTTTTAATCTATATTTTTTTCATTAATAAGTAGTATTAATTTGAATAATTCCAAAAAAAAAAGGTAATTTGAATTTTTTAAATACTATATGTAATGTTCAATTAATAATGTGATTTTACCTGTTAGATAGGTTTAATTATTTCTTAGGTCATCTGTCATATGTTTATTTTATTTAGGAATAATTTTGTCTTTTACAATATTGTATTTCAATCGTAAATTAAATCAGTATTAATGTTTTGTATAGTTATTTTTTTACATATTTAGTTTGCAAAGTAATGTTTTTTTTTTTTTTATTTATTTTGGTTTGTAGGATTTGTTCCATTTTTAAGCAGTATAATATTGAACCAAATAATTTACACATTTTTTCTTCTTCAAAATTAAAAATAATTAATAAACAAAAAGGTTGCACATTTTGGCGCCATATTTTGGTGGGAAAATCGATGCATTTTGGCGCCACATTTATGCTGTATATATATGGCTACCTTACCACTTCAAAGCACAACGGTTATTCATCACAATCGCTTTCTCTTTTACTACTTCCACGATTTATCTTTCTCTTTGTCATTTCAATTTATTAAAAAATGGCTCCTAATCCGGGTGCTGTCTTTGATCATTTGTTTGACATTATTCATTTTAGTTTATTTATTTCGCATTTGCTTTACACTGTTGGGGAAAAAAAGTTATTGAATTGACATCTTGGATTCTTGTGGGCAATTACCTACGGTTAGAATGATCTTTGACGATGAAGCAACGGTGTATCGTATGGATAATGGGATGCCATACGATGACAAAATGGATGGTGGGCCTCCTCCCGGGATACTTGGTGATGATGTCTCTCAAGCTAGAGATTTCATCCAATTTCGGATATTTATGAAAAGACTAATCATCGGTTGTGGTATAACACAAGCGGAGTCTTTGATAGTAGGTCAGCCAGAGTTTCTTAAAAATATGTTTCGTCTTGAACTTAACTCGTACTACAGAGAGAATTATATGTTCGAAAAGATTCCCTTAAATGAAAATGGAAAGCGTGTTCTTGAGGTTGCAGAAATGCTAGATGATATAGTATCAGATGAAGAAACATGGTATCCAACATCCTTCACAAAGCGTCCCGAAAAAGTGCCAAAGATTACAAAATTTTATGATTTTGTTGATCTTACATTGGAGGATTAGATTATATATATGCAAATATTTAGCTTCCATAACTTTATGATTTTCCCGTCTTAAGAGTTTATTAGACTTAATGTAATATTAGTAGTGATTAATAAAGTATTTTCTTTAGTTATATGTGTTGACCTATACCAATATATGTTATTACTTATCTAAATGCATTATACAATTCGAATAAGAAATGTTATATGAGTGTAAAATTAAAATAAAAATTAACAAAGGAAACAAAATAATGTAGTGAAATAAGCTTTTATAAATATACTATCAATCATTATATTTATTGATTTTATTGTAATTATGTAAACCTTACATTATTGTTTTTTTGTTTCCATTATTTTAGTCAAGAAATAAGCACCGAATTTTGAATTAGTCAATTCTTGACATAAATTTTAGAGGATAATATACGTATCATATAAGATATTTAAAGTAAATATAGCAACACAGTACTGTATATTTTTGCCCATTTTTAGGTTTATCAGATATATTTATATATATTGGAAGATTCTATTAATATATCTAACATATTGTTTAGAAAATCAATCTTCTTAATTGATATAATTGGTTTAGGGGATAAAAAAAATAAAATAAAAAAATAAATGTCATCTATATGTTTACAGTCAAAATGATGTAAAATTTTTCTTTTAAAAAAAGGTATCATGTAAACTGTAATCATTAATTAGACGATGTTATGAAAAGTAGTAACTACAGTAGAAAGGTAAATAAGAGCATTTAGATTAACTATTTGAATAAGGTTTGTATTAAAGTAGGTATTAACCTATACATTTATCTAGAATTACCAACAAAATTAATTATAATAACAGCAAAGTTAAACTCCATGAAACTTCGTATTAACAATATATAACAAATATAGACACGAACTTGTATCATTTGTTTAATGACACCAACGTGCCAAAAATATTATAAAAGTGACATTATAGGCATTAAACATTCAATGCATACCACATGTATGTAGCATTATCTTTCTGATACAGTTAGACCTGTTCAAAAAATCACACATACAGAGTAATGGTTGTTCACTTAAGCAATTTTTATAACTGTTAATTGTTTATGATCCGAATAGATGTTGGTGATTACAGATGTATGATAATGTTTCGTAAATGAAAATTTATTTGGTTTAACACTAGTTGTTAATAACATCTTATTACATAATGTTGTCACACATATTGTTCAACTATATTTTATAAACACTAAGATTTAAAAAATTAATAAATGAAAGATAAATATGTATATACATTAAATCACACCATAAATGTCATCATTACCCCATACCATATCAACCTCTACACTCAATCTCTCCCATCCATTTATTCACCTCGGTTAATGTAGCTTCTTTAAAAAAAAAAATTTAAACAAAATTCACAATTACTCTCCATTAAGTAAACAAAATATATCGTTAAAAAATATAAAAAAAAAATAAAAAACAATAAAAAAAAAAAAACAAAACTGTTTTATTGAACCGTCAAAATGGTTAAAGTTAAAAAATAGAAATTTTGTTTTTGTAAAACCGCCTTTACCTTTCACAACCCTCCCCCATTTTTCAAAAACCACCATTCTCCACAAACACCTCTCAAAATTGGATTCTTCTCTCTTGACAAAAACCTCCATCGAATTCAAACCCGAAACAAAGGTATGTACTTTTTAAGAAATTTGCTTTAATTACATTTTTTTGGGTTTAATTATTATAAACTTTGAGTTTATGCTAAGATCACAACAACTTCCGAATGTAATGTTGTGTTAATTGCCTATAATTTTTTTCAATTGTTCTGATTTTTCTTCATTTCTTTGGGAATTTTTACTCATGATTGTGCCTTTTCCTTTCTTCTTCATGCTTTCTTCCATTATTCGTGCAGCGCAATTCTCATGTTTTTTCGAATCGTCGAGTTCGTGTGTATAGTATGTTTTGTCAGTTATTTTTTTTGCTATGAATTTATATATGATAATAAAGGTTTAACATTTAGACCTAATTGCATATAATATTTGTAATTCACTCCTAAATTTCACAAGTTTCTCTAATTGTTGTTAGTTTATCGATTATTAGAAAACTTATTTAATTTGAACAACTTTATTTGTTACTATATCTAATGTGAATTTTGTAGTTACAAGAGCAATGTATAATAAAGTATTACTTACAAGTGTTGGTTTCTAGGCTAGTTGACTATATTGTACCAAAAATTACATTGTTCTGTTTTACTTTATGATTTTTTCCTTTTTTTGTCTTTGATCTGGATTGGCACTGTTAAAAAAAGTGAATAACCCTTTTGTTTTTATTGGCAATGATCAGTTATTATTTTGGTCAGCACATGTTTGCCCTTAACAATCAATGCTTTTCTGCTTGTCATGTTGGTTATGACCATTTAATAATTAGGTCTATACCTATTTGTCTCTGATTTCCTTGTCCTGCTCTCTTATGTAATGGCCCTTTGTTATTTTAATCTATACCTATTGTCCTTTGGAAGTAAATGCCTAGTTCTGTTCTCTTAGGTAATGGCCCTTTGTAGTTTTAATCTATACCTGGTATCCTTTGAAAGTAAATTCCTTGTGATGTTTTCCTTTGCTAATGATCATTTATTATTCTGGTGTACATCATTTTGCCTTTAAAAGAATATGCCATGTTTTGTTTTTCATATGTAATGACCCTCTGTAGTTTAAGTCAATACATGTTTTTCTATGACAGTAAATGCCTTATTCTGGTAATCTTTGGTAATGATATTTTATTCCATTGGTGTATACATGTATGCATTTGAAAGTGAATGAAATATTCAACTCGTTATTGGTTTTATGATTACTCTATTTGGTTGAATCATTTATCTTTAAAATCTACACCAATATGTCTTACAAGACTTTATGCTTCTTTTTTTTTCCAGAAAAATGGTTAAAGTAAAGCAACAAGCAAGGCGAGCGAACAAGCGACCAAGAAAAGGGGCTCCCATGGTTGGGTTGGAAGAAACTTCCCCTCCTGCAAAAAGAAAAACAAGGCAAACTGCATCCACTCCTACAAGACCTTCTCATGCTGCAGCAGGTGTTGACACTGACCAAGCACTAGAAGCTGATGAACGGTTCCGGTCCAACCTGTACCGAGAGTTGTTCTACAAGACATTCAGTAATCCAGAAATTTGTGATGGGCGACATGTAGACTTTAAATCCCTCGGCGAAGCCCATGCTGGTTTTATACATCAGTGGTTTAAACTCCAAGGATAGGAGAAGTTGCTAACAGAACAACATCCTATATACCCTGACCATGTTCGCCAATTCTACACTCACTTTGATCATGCTAACAAAAAGAAGGGAGTAATATACACTTGGGTAAAGGGAAAAGAGATTAAGTTGGATGAAAGTGTATTGGCTAGAATCTTGAAAATCGCGCGACATGGGGTGCACGCCGCTCTGCCAGGTAAGAGATGGAGTACTCTTGAGGCATTTGATCGACAAAAATGTCTCAATCTTGTGCTAATGGAAGAGGACGCTGGTAGACAAAAGAAACCAGAAATTAATAATCTTCCACTGCTTACTCGTCTGCTGCATTTGATTCTTTTCTATACGTTCAATTGCCGCAATGGTAGACTGTCTTCCTTAACATATCTTGACATGTTGGTCATGTACTTTATACTTGCCGGCGTGAAGATGAATATGCCAAGGATGATGATTGACTACATGGTTGCAACTCAAAAGGGAACAAAGAAAGGTTTATTCCTTCCTTATGGGATGTGGTTAACCAAAGTTTTTGAGCATTTTGGTGTGGATTTTTCTGATAAAGTAGTGCAATCTGGACCAAAAACACCATTCGACAAAAAGACGGTTAGTAATGCATTGGGTTACAGGTATGATGAGAAGGCAAAACAGTGGGTATATAAAGAGGTTAAGCGCGCTCGAGTTCGTGAGCGAGTTGATGAAGAAAATGAGGATGATATCGGTGAGGTAAAAGGGCATGGAAACCTCAAAGCTGTCATGTTTGAGAGCATTGTTGTACAAGAAATGCTTAAGCGCATTAGGCCGAAGATCTTCACTGATGACGTTATGAATGAGATTCAAGAGATAGCAAAGTCTAGAATGGACGATCAAGGTGTTGATTCAGGTGATTATAATTGCTTTCTTGACCTTAAACTCATAACTGTCCATATTTGTAATGACCTAATATGTTTTTTTACATTACCATTGTTGTCTTGAATCATGTGCTCTGTTTTTATAATTTGTAACATTTGTTATCTGTTTTATAATTGGCATTCAATTATCATGTTTTTGGCTATTACCTATTTTTGTTTTTTATTGAATAAGTAAAATCAACTGATGTTATATTTGTTATCTGTTTTATAATTGGTATTCAACTATCATATATTTGGTTATTACCTATTTCAGTTTTTATGAATTCAGTGGAACTTATAGGTATTCTATTTGCTATCTGTTTTATAATTGGTAATCAATAATAATGTTTATGGTAATTACCTATTGTTTCTTTTTTTTTTTTTTAATTATTCTTTATTAATTGAGTAAAACTAACTGGAATTGTGTCTTCGATAAGTGCAATTACTAGATATATCAAGGATCACTATTATGGAGATAATAAGTTCGTTCTCTTGGGGCGTCATCATCTGTTGCTAGACTATGAGAGATGATCTTTGGGCTAGTCAAATGGTCCAAAGCCCGCTAGAATGGATCCTATGAGGTCACACACAAGGGTATTGGGTTAAGCAAGTAAGAGGCCCATTAATGGGCCTCATGAGCAACTAACTAATCATGAAATGGATTGGGCTAGCATAGTTAGATGAGAATTAGGTTTTGGGCTTTTGACATGGGCTCTTATTTAGAGATGAGATCTATAAAAAGATCCATGCCTAGGGTTGCTTGTAAGCAGTCATAATTCACACACAGTGTATTTTGACATCAAGGCAACCAATCCCAAAGACCCTAATTCCTCTCTCTAACTCACGGCTTTCTCTCTCCTCCCCTCGTCCGTACGGCCGGCCATCCTTGGTGGCGCGTGTAGTGGTTCGTGGTGGTTCATGGCTGTTCGTTGCTCGCTCTTCTCCATAGAAGGTCAATTGAAGGGTTCAATTGCAACTAACTAGCATTAGTGGAGGTCTTAATCTGTGCCCGTGGACCAAGTAGAGGAATCACGCTTGAGGTTCTTTATCTCCCATTGTTCTTGCTCGATCGCACGTGGAATCACGCTTCAAAGGTACGATTATATGTTCTTTATGTGTTATGCATTAGATCTTAGGATTAGGTAATGTATGAATATGATTCATGTTTATTTCCGCTGCGTAGTACCTATAAATCCCTACAGTGGTATCAGTCAGCCTTTTGCATTTACGCATATTGACTATAATTCTTTGATAGTCCACAATTTTAATTCAATTAAGAGGGAGATTAATTTAATTATGGTTCAATTATTATATTTAATGTGATTAAACTTTTGGAATCGATTAAATGTGATTTAATTATGCTCAAAATAGCCATGAAGAGGACCGATTTAAGCCCTAGAGCATTCGAAATTTTCGAACCCTAACCCTATTTTTTCGAAAATTTTGAACCTAATTAGCCCTAAAATCTGATTTTTTGTGCTTGATTTTGTTCGATTTCGTTTGTTTTATGCTTCATGAATTTAATCCAGTTGATTTATGCATAAAAGTGTTTTATGTATGATGATCAATTTAATTTTAAAAGTTAGAATTAAATTGGGATTAATTTTATGATGAACCCTAATTTTAAAGTTGAATGTGATTTAATTTTAATCTTATGGACTGATTTAATTTAATTTTAATAAATGTTATTTTAATTAAATTAAAAACAAAAAAAAAAAAACAAAATTATTATTTTGGTCGGCAACCGCGGCTGGGTGGCGCAGCCACGGCGGCTGCCGACCAGGTGGTGGTCCAAGAGGGAGGGAAGGGGAGGGCGGAGGTCGGGGTGGCTGTGGGCAGCAGCGTGCAAGTGTTGCACGGCTGCTGCCACGGCTGCCAGAGCAGCTGCCCGCTGCTGCC
Source organism: Chenopodium album (assembly GCF_948465745.1). Classification (NCBI taxonomy): domain Eukaryota; kingdom Viridiplantae; phylum Streptophyta; class Magnoliopsida; order Caryophyllales; family Amaranthaceae; genus Chenopodium; species Chenopodium album. The sequence continues at coordinate 5,597,587 of NC_137841.1, read as the reverse complement.
TTGCGGCAGTGGCTGCTGTTATGGCAGCCAGCCACCGTAGCTAGCTTCGGCTAGCCAACCACGGTGGCCGGCGGTAGTGGCTTGCGGTTTTTTCAAAAAAAAAAAAAAACTATTTTGAAAAATTATTTCAAGATAATTACAAAATTATTTTGGGATAAAATCAGTTTTATTTTGGATAAATATTGTTTATTATGGGATAAAATCAAATCTTTCAAAAGTTGTTAAGTTTGATCTTATCCATATTTAAAGTTGTTATTTTAATAATTATCCATAATTAAAGTGGTTAATTTTGGATAAGATTTGTTAGGATATTCTGAGAATATTCCAAAAGGATAATAATTGATTTAAATCATGTGATTATCCCATAATTAATTTTGGATATAATTGATTTAAAATTTTGTGATTGGCTAGTAATTAGGATAGAATTTCCTAACTTTGTTAGGATAATCTTTGAGGATAAATATGATTTATCTTTTAAGATTAAAATAAGATTTGATTCTATCTCATGACTAATTTAGAATATATGATATTTTATTGATGGTCATGAATAATATATGATATTATCTAATTACATTAATTAAAAAATATGAGATATTTTTGGTGTCATGTTTCCTTAATTATGATCATTCGATGTTGTAGTTTAGGAAAGCATGATGAGTGATTTATTATGTGGCACTTTATAATATATGATATTATTTACTGCTATATAATGACTAGTATGGCCCAGTAGATTGCTAAATATGATCTGCGCATCGTGATGTATTTTTGTAATCTAAGTACGGTCTACGTACCGATGAAGTATTTTTGTAATTTTATTTCATTTTATTTAAGTAGTAGATAGAATATAGTAGAATTACAGGTTGCAGTTAATCCAAGAAGCCCATGAAGTGAAGGCCCAAAGGAGCAAGGTGGATGAGATCCATGATGATTCAAGTGGGAGCTTTTTACTTTGTTAGTTTTCTTAGGATTAGGGGCCATGCTATGTCTTATTTATGCATTCAGTATTTTATGCATGTTAGATTTTATTGATGTTTTGTGATGATGCGCTAGAGTTCACTATTTAATCACAACATAATAAATCTAGATCCCAGTAATATTGATGCAGCTTTTCCAATTAAAAACCCGACGAAAACCTTGATCGTTTATGATGGGTCGGCCCTCAGCAGAGCATCATAATATATCTTGGGGAAGTGGGGGTAGGACCGCATATCTACACTTTTAATTGGTTATATTCAACAAGGTTACCTAAAGCGTTTAGAACCTTGAAGCTAAGAGTAATAATTAAACATGCGATGGTTAATTATTCAACCAAGAATTACAAGAGTTGTAATCAGTAAAGAGTTTACTCACCTTGAAAATGTAATGGTTGATTGCAGAGCCTCACTCTGGTTAATTATTGCACAAATAAAGGATCTTGGAATCATTTTATTCAATAGGGATCAATTTAAAATTGAATGAAATGCTTTAAAGTTACCAATAAATTTAATAATCGCTTATGGTACTTTAAATTTAATAAACATAATCGAATTTTGCGTTTACTTATAAGTAACATGTCGTTCTAATTTTATTATTATATATAATCTCCTCGATTGAATATAAAGTTGAGAAACGTTCTCAAAAAGGTTTAAAAGATAATCCATAAACCTATATTCCAATTTTGCTAAGATTGTTCTAAAAGGCAAGTTTTAGAACTTCATGTCACATGTCTAGGGTTGGTTTTATTCAAAATGTTTGAGCAAAATGCCAACACATCTTCATTTTGAAAAGTTTTTCAAGGGATATAATGAGATGGGAGGTACAAACCCTCTAAAAGACAAGTATAGAAGTCCAATAAAATTTCTTATCTTCAATATGATTGAATATAAGAAAGTGATTGGAAATCTCTATGATAAAAAGTTGATCAAATGACGCTATTCTTCATCCACTTTATATAAGAGTTAAATAGTTGATTAAACTCTATTATAAATAACGATTGAATAGACTTAGCAAAATCATGAAAAGTGCTTAAAGTAGTTAAGCATAGCATCATTTTGAACCTAAGAGAAGTGTTCTAAGTGGCTCAAATGGGAAAGGTTTAGGAATATATGAGGATTGTATTAAGAAGTTATGGGCCAAGAAATGCAAACAAGTTGCTACCTCTCAAACCTAGAACCACTTATATGCTAAAAGTTGTTATGAACAACAAATGTTACAAATTAAATGGACCAATTCCAATTGATTAGAAACTACCTCATATAGTTGGAAGGTAAAAGAATGGAAATGTTCCAATTTAAGAAGTATATTATAGAAATTGATTTAGCACATTGATACTTCTTGGACATATGATGTCTTGTTTAGATCACTCATTGCACAATGTGGTTGAACTAAAGGAAGAAGTTATGGCTAAAGGAGAAATAAATCTACAAGTTTAGAAGCAAACGTTGCTACTTCACAAGTAGAATCTACGAGTCTAGAAGCAAAAGTTGCAACTTTACAAGTAGAACCTATATTTCACCTTACCTTGTTATTGGCTAGAAATAAATAAATGTTATTCATTCTTGCCATTATCAAAGCACCATTCAATGTTAGTAAATCTAAGCATCGAAGATTCAAAAATGTGGAATAAATGTTATTCTATGCTTCATTGAGTCATAATGTGTTTTGAGATTGCTAAATAGGTTCAAAGTTCTATATGATAGAAATAATTAAACCATTTCTATATATGAATTGTCTCTAAAATGTCTTAAATTCGAATGAAAATGAACATTGCATACAAAAGATCTAAAGGGATGGACTTTCAATATCATTAGATTATGAATCCATTGATATATGTAATTATCATTCTAATTTGAAATTTTGACAAAATCACCATTTAGAGAAATGATGATGTGAACTCAAGGTCGAATACATATTGATGTAAGAAAACCAAAGGTTCAAAGACTAGACACGCACAATAAAACTTCATTTGTGATATGATCACACGTGCTTAGTTGAAGCATAAGAGTGAAAATTTTGAAAAGTTCAAAATGTTCATGAAGTGTTTATGAAGGGAGCTATCAATCTATATAAGATATATTTTGATAATGGATGTAAATTACCTATCTTCCAACCATTTTTCAAGGGATATACTTTTAAGATAAGCTACAAAACTAAACAAAAAATTACATAGGTCAAATCAAAATGTAGCAAAGGCTTCATATGTGATATGGTTAAGAAAAGTTCTTATAAAGTTTTTCTACAAAGCAAGGAATAAAACATGTATTAAACCGTTTGATGCACGTTCGATTCCTATATAGAGCATGGGGTACTACTACACAACCATACTTAGCACAAAATGTTTGTTGCTCAAGTAGGTGCCCTTATGGAAATTGTTCCAAAAGGTCAAGTGGGAGTAGTGTAAATCTCAAAAGAGTTTGATAAAAGCAACAAACAAACGTGGTTCAAACCATGATTGGTTCACCCTATGCTAAATATGCCTCCTCAAAAGGCAAGTGGGAGTATAAGAATCTCGAAAAGTTCGAGAGCCTTGAAAGAGTTCAAGAAAAGTGATTTCGAAAATCTCGAACAAATTTGAGAAGTTATCGAATAAAAGCAACAATATGAGCTTGATTCACCTCATGTTACAAATGACAACGCGTGGTCTCATTAAGTGTAATGGGATTAATAACCATGTGTCGAAGGTAGTACATTCCAAGTGCACATCCTCAATTGTCGTTTCTCATTGAAAGCTAAACAAAGTTGTTGTATGAGTTTCAATTGTTGCATAAAACCCACAATGATGACTAGCATATGTAAAACTTAGTCAAAGAAATATGATTTCATATTGACTAAGAGTTCTAAAACATTTATTTTGGAACATTATGTTTATGCAAGTAATAAAGATGATTTGACAAGTTATGACTCCAAGTGGTTTAAAACCATGAAATCTGAAATAGATTCTAAGTCTGTAAGCAAGTGTATGACACTTGAATAGTTTGCCTAAATTGGGTGAAACCCATTGTAAGCAAAGTAGACAAGAAAGAAAAATGTTTTCTAACTAAAGCAAAGACTTCTTAAAGGATTCAACTAATTCATAGTATGACTATGATTACGATGAAACCTTTACATTAGTCATGTTGCAAAGATCTATGAAAGATACTTTAGTGATTTCTACCTTATAAGATTTGGTAGATGGATTTCAAAACACTTTCTTGAAATTGTTCATGAAATAAGATTTGTATATGGTACAATCAAAAGTTTGAAGATCCAATAATCCTAGGGATGCATAAAAGATCCATATTGGATTGAAGTTAACATCAGGGAGTTAATGTTCTTAATTTTATGAGTTATTCAAATCGTTTGATGTTCTCGTAAAATGAAGAAAAGGTCTTGTGTGTACAAGATGTTTAGTGGGAGCTATGAAATCTTCTTGGTCTAGTATAAAGAGCAATTATTCATTGCTTGAAGAGTCAAGTGGTGGGTAATGCATTTTGTATGAAAACCTTGAAGAAGAAGATGAGTACATTTGGGATTCAAGATCTATATAGATAGGTCTCGAAGGATGTTTGAGTTTGATTAAGGAACTTATATTGATAAGATTCTTATAAGGTTCAACATTATATTGAAAAGAGCTTTCAATCCCATGTGACATGTCACGTTAATTAATGATTCAATACCTTGAGAAAGGTTGATGAAATTAAGACTTTGAGTGATGACCCTTATGCAATTCGCAAAGGATGCATCATGCATGCCATGGACTATACTCGTCTATTTGATTCACATGTTCTAAGAACAAGTGATGATAGATTTCAATCGAAATCCAATGTTATGTTGGAATACAAATTAGAAATTTATAAGTTCCTTGTGAAAGGACGAAGGAAAATTCTTAGTGTATGGAGATGAAAATGATTATAAAATTTAGAAATTGCAAAACTCATGTTTATGAGAATGTCTCATGAACTCTACTTACTAAACCCCTTCCATTTCCAAAGCATGAGAAACATGCTAATGAAATTGGATTGAGGCAAATGATGTAATTATAAGTTGTATTTGTTTTTGGGGAAAGACAAGTTACATGTGTAATACATTCATCTGCAGAATTATGTTTATCAATTGAAACAAAGTTTCAATCTTATTTAATCGTGGTTTCAAGATTAAATAAAATGTCCAAAATAATTATGGATTGATGGGCTCATCATGTTAGTTTATTTAAATAACCTGGTGAATGAAACCCCACAGGTGAACTAAATTCATACATTATTTAAGTTCCTAATTCGAAATCATTAAAGTGGACATAAATGATTTCAATTAATGGACTAGCATGTAAGATTGATTGGATAGCGCAGTTTCATGGGCTATAGGAGCGTAGTGAAGCTCGGTCAATCACATGGATATGCATGAATGATGCATGATCGAACTATAGACCTACTTTGAAGTTCAAGTATAGAGCTTCCGGATATATTAGTGGATTCCTTTGACATGAGTGGAACATTGATTTCATTCAATGGATGTTATGGCTGTGGTACACTCAAACGTCTGCCCGTAACTGGAGATTATAAAGGGTGTTTCCCGGTTATTTCAGAAGTTGAGTGGGAGCCTTGGTTGCCACAAGATTGGATTGAGTCTACCTATTAAATAGGAATGTGTCTTGGCCCCTTGAAGAGGGAGAATTTAGAAAATGCATGGCCGTGCTCAAATGGATTACATAGTAATCATTTGTTTTGTAATTCTAACTCAGTTTTCAAGAAAAGATTTGTAGATTAATATGATCACGACATGAGATGCAATCATATTATCAAATCGACACACATTGACTTAAGGAATTTGAATATTGCGCACTTGTCTCAGACAAGTGGGAGATTGAAGGAATTGTGTCTTCGATAAGTGCAATTACTAGATATATCAAGGATCACTATTATGGAGATAATAAGTTCGATCTCTTGGGGCGTCATCATCTGTTGCTAGACTATGAGAGATGATCTTTGGGCTAGTCAAATGGTCCAAAGCCCGCTAGAATGGATCCTATGAGGTCACACACAAGGGTATTGGGTTAAGCAAGTAAGAGGCCCATTAATGGGCCTCATGAGCAACTAACTAATCATGAAATGGATTGGGCTAGCATAGTTAGATGAGAATTAGGTTTTGGGCTTTTGACATGGGCTCTTATTTAGAGATGAGATCTATAAATAAGATCCATGCCTAGGGTTGCTTGTAAGCAGTCATAATTCACACACAGTGTATTTTGACATCAAGGCAACTAATCCCAAAGACCCTAATTCCTCTCTCTAACTCACGGCTTTCTCTCTCCTCCCCTCGTCCGTACGGCCGACCATCCTTGGTGGCGCGTGTGGTGGTTCGTGGTGGTTCATGGTGGTTCGTTGCTCGCTCTTCTCCATAGAAGGTCAATTGAAGGGTTCAATTGCAACTAACTAGCATTAGTGGAGGTCTTAATCTGTGCCCGTGGACCAAGTAGAGGAATCACGCTTGAGGTTCTTTATCTCCCATTGTTCTTGCTCGATCACACGTGGAATCACGCTTCAAAGGTACGATTATATGTTCTTTATGTGTTATGCATTAGATCTTGGGATTAGGTACTGTATTAATATGATTCATGTTTATTTCCGCTGCGTAGTACCTATAAATCCCTACAATATTTTGTTAATTGTTGTGAATATAAAGATGGCAGTGATGATGATTTGGATGCAACCTCTAGCGGAAAAACAAGTGCTGGTGGTGGTGAAGATCCATCTGGTGATGATGAACCATCTGGTGATGATGATGATGATGATTCTGGAATGCTGGATTTTAACCAAGATTAGGGATCCTGCTTTTGGTGTAAAACTAACTGGTGTTATATTTTGTGTTTTGTTGATGAAGACGATAGTGTTTTTAAGGAACTTTTTGTTGTACTCTAGGTTAGCCCTTTCATATGTGGCAAAACTTTTATGGTGGCATGTCACCTTTCAAGTCCTTTATGGCAAAACATTAACTTTCTAGTTAAATTAACTTATGATAAGTTAGCTTGGATTAGTCAAGACCATTTGAAGTTTTTTTTCTCTTGCTTAATATATATATTCAATTGTTAAGTTGATTACTATATTTACTGTATTAATTTCTTTAATTAAAAATTATCATATAAAAACAATGACACAAACAAATAATAATTAGTAATAACAACTTTATTAATAAGTGATTCAATTCTACTGTGTATTTTATTCAATTATGTTTAGCATCAACTAAAAAATTCAAAAATAATTGAACATAAAAAACCCAACCCATGACATAAGTAACACTGGAAAAATCACTGTTGTGTAAGCAATATGTTTGTTCTTCTCCATAGTTGATTGACATAATTGGCCTTTCAAGTCACCAATTTGCTCCTCAAATTGTGATTTTTTAACCTTCAATTTGTCTAGCTTCGTAGTTAGAGATTGAACTTCTTTCTCGATTTCATCCAACCTCTTTGACATCATCTCACACTCGACGCATCCACCGACATCATCATACAACCATTTGAAAAAACCACAGTCAGCCTCCTGCAATTTGCAAGTATTTTAAAAACCCTAATTGGTTTTCCAAAAATAAATAATAATATATAAATAAACTAATTGGTAATTAGAACCCTAATAAAAATTTATGTCGTTAATTTATATTTATTGAAATTAGAGCTATTAAAAATTGAGTATCGCCATTTTTTAATTTTGATATGATAAATATATGAAAGAAAGCTATGTTCCTGTGGTCACAAATTAAGCACAAGGATTTAAAAAATTTACCGGATATTTACCACAACCACGAAATTTTCTACCCCTGTTGTGGTTACGCTTGTTCACAGTTCGTATCTTAGAGGGAACACCACATCCACATTTCACCATGAATCCCCCAAAACTAGAAGATGAACCTCCGGAATTTAGTGAATCCCCCATTTTATTTTTTGTAATTTGTAAGATAGAGAAGGGTGAGAGTTGGACAAGGATATAAATTGAAGTTTAGTAACTGACAAGTGAAAAATAAGGGCGGTAATTTAAAAAATTTTAAATTTAGTTTGAAAAATGCAATGCAGTATTAAATGAACATAAACCGATTAATTGACTAAGCTTTTACAAATACTTATATCCGATTTTACCATACTCATACTTATGTCATTACCTATATCAAAGGTAATTGTGCAAACTATGAAACAAATTCGGTTGAAAAGAGTATGCGAGGATGATAAAGATGTGAAGCAAAGAACCCTAACGCTGTTGTTTGTAAAGATTTTTTAAAATTTAAAAGATAAAAATCATTTAACTTTTAAAGGTAATAAATTAGGAAAATATCCTATTTAGAATAACTGATTTCCAATATATAATCTATTCAAAATTTAAAAAGATAGAAATTTAGGAAAAGATCATAATTAGAATAAGTGATTTCCAATATTAAAATGCAATTTCTATACTTGAAATATATCGATTCCATAATTTTTGTTTATTGATTAGTTCGAATCATTGTCCAGGTTCATCGTATTATAAATTGTCATCGAAGTAAATTCTATTATAATAATCGGAAATGTCCAATGTTACGTTTGGTCATTATCTTTTTATAAATAATAAAATTCAGTTAAGGTTATGTCATATTTGTATTTGGGTCAATACCTTTATCACAAACAGTGTTTATAATTCGATTTTCGATTTTTTGGATCAAAAAAAGTTGTGAAAAAAAATGTGATATGGTTTCTTCTCAAATTTTCATGACGAACATATATTACCGAAAAACTTAAAATTTTTTATTTCTTATACCTTAAATCGCTATTTTCGAATCCAATGCTTGATTTTGTACAATTAAAATCTATAATTCAAAGATTATGAATCCACCCACAGGATGATAGAAACCGATTATGGGTACCATAAAATTGCGCAATGGCTGTATAAATCAAGCCTATTTTTCGATCTCAATTGATGCGCGATTGAAATTAAGGGACATGGAACATAAAATTGTGATTGATTTCATTATTTGATGAAAAATTTAGATGAACTAGGAAGAACATTGATGAACATCGAAGAACGACGAAGAACAAATTTTCGATTTTTAATTTCTTTTTTAATCTTAATTTTAGATTTTATTAAAATTAGATTTAGATAAAATAATTTCGAAATTAAATTAAGAATTTCAGAAATTCATTAATTGAAATTTGAAAAATAAGAAAATGAATTAAAGAAGCAAAATACCTTAATTACCCTTAAATAAGGTTTGACCAAGCTAAAAAAATAAATCTAAAATCAACCAAAGACATTTAAGTATAGTGATGGTCATTTTGAGAGTGACCATACTAGAATTTTTACATAGCCTTAACAATTGAAATGTAGTGAATTTGTGATCGAAAGTAATCAATAATATTATGCTATGTCGTAAGATATAAGGGGTTGGCTAAATAATAGAAACCCTTAAACTTTGGTATTAAATTGTCAGTGATAATGGGTACCAATATTTTACGTCAATAATTCATTTATTTCTTCCCTTGTTTCACCCTTTAAACCACAAAGTAGGAGAACCATTCATGTCATTTACAAATCACAATCACTTGTTATCCGAATTTCCAACTCTCGTCTATCATATTTCTCCACTTGTTTACACATTATAAACCCCCAAAACTAAGACAACCATTCATTTCATTCACAATCACTTGTTATCTTAATTTCCATCTCTCATCTATGATATTTCTCAACTTATAAACAAACAAAAGTAATTAAAAAAGCCATTCATTTCATTCATAATCACTCCTCCTCTGTTATCAAAACTCTCATTTATAGTACGTTTTCAACTTCATTTCCCACAAAAAAAAAAAAAAAAAAAAAAGGCAAGTATGGCAGTAGTAGAGATGGTAGTTTCAGCAATGTTTACAGAAGTACTGAATAAACTGGTGTCCGAAGGAGTGAAGCAGTTCATAAAGCTGATTATCAACAAAGGAAATAATTCTAAAAATAAAATCAACATCGAAGAATGGAAGGATGAGCTGGAGATGATTCAAGCCGTGTTGAGTGACGCTGAACGGAAGCAATGTGATGAGCAACACGGAGCAGCAATCAGATTGTGGCTCGAGAATCTTCAAGATTTGGCCTTTGATTTGGAGGATCTTTTGGATGACTTTGCCCTTGAAGCCCTGAAAAAAAATAAGGGTAGTAATGATGATTTTGATGCTGATCATTTCAAGAAGAATGCCCGCGGATTCCTTCCAACTTCCTTCCATAATATGGTTTGTACTTCTATTTCTTTCTACTACTCTCTACGTAGCATTTTTATGCAATCATACTTAGGGCCCGTCAGTGTTCAGTTCACCTTAAAAAAAATATTTAGTAAAATTAATTTCAATTCAGCAAAAATAAGTAAAAATAAGTAGATTTAAAGAAGAATTATAACAAATAATCTAAAAAATAATTTCAGTTCAGGAAAAATAATTTTAGTTCAATAAAATTAATTTCAGTTTAGTAAAAATAATTTAAGTTCAGTAAAATTAAATTCAATCCAGTAAAATTAATTTCAATTAGCAAAAATAAGGTGAAGTGAACGAGGCCTTAGACCTGGTTATTGGGTGGGTCGGGTCAAGATCGGTGTGAGACAATTGTGGTCTTATATTGACCCTATCCAATAAGGGCCCAGTCCGTTAAAGGCCCTATCCATGTTAGACCTTCTAAATTTGGCCCTCACCCTATCATTATTGGGCTATATACACCCAATAATCAGCTCTAATCATACATTCATACTTACCTACAACAACCATAATTTTGGGGTATCGTCATGCAAAACACTTACAATTATGTGAATACATACGGTATATGTACTATAGTAATTGTTAAGAAAAAAATGAAAGGAAAATACTACTTATACATTAATATTGAAAAAAATTAATGAAAGGAAAATACTTCTTAATAATAATAATAATAATAATAAATGATTTTAATAATCTCAACTTTAACCGATTTTAAAAATAATCTCAACCTTTTATTATTCTTGAATAATCCCAACTTATATATGTATCTTTCTAAAATAATCTCTCATGTCCATAGCATTTAGGATTGAAGAGATATTTTTCTTTTACTAAAATACAAACCCTTACTCCCTTCGTCCCTAAATTACATTCTTATTTCTAGCATTTATTCCTCACATAATAGAGAAAAGTAAGAATGTAATTTAGGGACGGAGGGAGTATTATATACTAAGTTAATTTTAATTATTTTTTGGCATTATCTTACAAATCAAATCAATCAGGTTAGCAATATTTTGGCGTGTGGTTGTAGAGCTACCCGGCAAATTGGATACTCTGGTCCAGACTTTTCATCTAGAATTGATGAGATAAGCAACACCTTGAACAAGATTAACTCTCGGGTTCCTACTTTGGGTCTCATATCCAACAACTTGAGGCTACCAACATACGCAGTAGAGGAGCAGCATAGAAAGACGCCAGAGACCTCTTCTTTGATAAGTGAGCCTCATGTTTACGGGAGAAATGATAGGAAAGAAGATATCATTTGTCAATTGTTGGAAGATAACCCAAGTTATGAGAATTATGTTGTGATCCCAATTGTTGGCATGGGAGGCATTGGGAAGACTACTCTTGCTCAGTATGTTTACAATGATGAGAAGTTAAAGAGTCACTTTGATCTTAAGGCATGGGTGTGTGTATCAGATGTGTTTGATGTGAAACAGATAACAAAGGATATCATCAATTCGGCTACCCTTAACAATTTTGATTGTAACAACTTGAATGAAGCACAACAGAAATTGCAAGAAGTGGTAAAAGACAAAAAAATCTTAGTTGTTCTTGATGATATTTGGAGTGAGGAATATGAGGAGTGGAACCAGCTACAAATACCATTTCTTGATGCAGCACGAGGAAGCAGAGTAATAGTCACAACAAGAAAGGAAGTCACAGCAAGAGTGATGAATAATCAGCATTATCCCAACACCATCCATTTAGATCGTTTGTCTGGTGAGTATTGTTGGAGTATATTTCAACAGCATGTCAATACTGTGTATTCAGACCTTGCTGAAAGGCGGGATGATATTATCCGCAAATGCGATGGATTACCTTTGGCTGCAAAAACTCTTGGAGGTCTGCTACGAAAGACGGTGGAGAAGAGTCAGCGCCAAAGGATAATAGATAGCAGTATTTGGAGCAAGACATGTGAAATTTTGCCGGTTCTAAGGTTGAGTTATCACCATTTGCCATCTCTCCTGAAGTGTTTATTTGCCTTTTGTTCTGTATTTCCCAAAGGTTATCAATTTAAGAAGATGGAGATTGTCCAACTGTGGATGGCTCAGGGCTTCATACCAGAAAACACAAATGAAAGAATGGAAGATAAAGGCCTTGATTACTTCAATAATTTGGTATCAAGGTCATTATTTGAAAAATGTCCATTTAAAGAAGGAATGTTCGTCATGCATGACCTCATACATGGTGTGGCTCGATTTGCTGCGGGCAACCTGTGCAACGTGATGGATGGCACGGATACACAGACGGATTTCAAAAGAACTCGCCATTTGTTTATCACCGAGCATGTTCAAACCTTGGGAAATCACACTATGGCTTCTCATTTGCGTACTTTTCTATGCAAATATGGTTTGAAAATTGACTCTTTTGATTTCTGTAAAAAAATTCGTTACATACGCACTTTATCTCTATGTTCGGATGAAATTGAAATTTTGCCAGAATGCATTGGTGATTTAAAACACTTGCGCTACCTTAGTCTCGAATTTACAAGAATAAAAGAGTTGCCACTTTCGATCAACGATCTTTGGAATCTCCAAACACTTTGCTTGAAAAGATGTTATAAACTTGAGAAGGTTCCATGTATTGAATCGCTTCAGAAACTGCGCCATCTATATATTCGTTATACCTTTTTAAAGGAGATGCCGCCTGGAATCGGGAAATTAACAAACATGCAGACTTTGGATAAATTTGTGTTGGCAGTTGGAGGTGGGTCCAGGGTAAGAGAGTTGGGGAAGTTGAATCAGCTCCGTGGAAGATTAATAATCGTTTTCGGGCTTGAAAATGTGATAGAGGTTGAGGATGCAAAAGAAGCCCAGTTATGTAAAAAAGAGCATCTAGATGGGTTGACTTTGGAATGGAGAACTTGTATTAATGATGAGGTCGTTGATGACAAGATTAGGAGAGATGTGGTTGAGAAGTTGCAGCCTCACTCTTCCATCAAAAAGTGTGAGTTGGATGGGTACATGGGCTCGACATTCCCAAGTTGGTTGAGAAATCCCACTTTCATCAACATGGTGGACATAAAGTTGAAAAAGTGTCACAAATGCGAATGGTTGCCCTTACTAGGGAATCTACCCTCATTGAAGAGTCTTCTAATTGAAGATATGAATGGTATTAAGAAGGTTGGTCTTGAATTTTATGGTAATTGCTCAACTCCTTTTCCATCTTTGAAGACTCTACGTGTTTCGAGTGTAAAATCCTGGGAGAAGTGGGTGCACCCACTAGTTGACAACAACAAGGCATTTCCCAATCTTGAAGAGCTTTCTATTAAGGATTGTCCATCATTACAAGGTGATCTACCTCCTCATTTGCCTTCTCTTAGAAGGTTGGAAATCAATGGTGTTGAGCAACTACAATCCTTGGAATTGAAGAATTCGTCTTCCTCAACTTCTTGTCTTGAAGAATTCATTGTTTCAGGCTGCACATCTATGGTCTCTATTGGTCAAATTCCCTTAACTCTAAAATTGCTGGAAATTGATTGTTGCGAGAAACTAGGGTATGTAAAATTTGAGGAAAAACCTACGCATTTGTCTCCTGGAAGTGACGACGAGAATGGCCTAAATAGTGTAGGAAGCATAAAAGTCTCTCCAAAGGCTTCATTGAAACTTCCTCTTCTCACCGAATTGAAAATAGAAAGTTGCCCAAGTCTAATATCGTTACAGCAAAGCCTGCTTTTCCCTACTTTACAAAATCTTTGGTTAAAGAATTGTAAAAATATGGAAAGGCTTCCCGGTGAATTGAACAACATTACCACCCTCCAAAAGTTAAAAATTGAAAAATGCCCTAAATTACATAGCTTAGCCGAAGGTGGTTTACCTAGAAACCTAACATACCTTGCAATTGAAGAAGTGAACTTAAGTCAGGCGATACAAGAGTGGGGATGTCCAATAATAGAGTGTATTCCGTGCCCACACCTTTCTCTCCCTTCTTCCTTGTCCACATTAGAAATCAAGGGTTTCCAAAAAAAGGGTTTCCAAAATTTGAAAACCATATCATTCAATAGCAGAACCCTTCCTAACCTCTCTTCTCTTTATGTTAGGGATTGCATAAGGCTTGAATCATTGTTTAGCAATTTTACCTCCCTTACACATTTATCAATTAAAAATTGCCCAAAACTATGCTACTTTCGAGGAGGTTTACCCTCAAACCTAAGGTATCTTTCAATCATAGGAACCAAGATAGACAAACCAATAAAACAGTGGGGATTCCACCTTCTTACTTCTCTTGGTGATCTTAGACTTAGAAATGTAGGTAGTTGTGTTGATACAGTAGAGTGCATTAGCTATCCTGACTTTCCCTCTTCTTTGGGTTTTTTATCCATCAAGGGTTTCCAAAATTTGAAAACAATATGTTGTTCCACTCTTCCCAACCTGCGCTGTATGGATATCAGAAGTTGCCCCAAATTGGAATCCTTTGGTGACAATGGCCTTCCGAACATTGGATTATTTATAATTAAAGAGTGTGATATGATAGAACAACATTTGACAAGTGATCCCAATGGCCGTATACAAACAAAGAATGGGAGATTCTCCTATGTGGAAGTCAATTAAGCTCTGCTCATTCAAGTAAGTTTACTTTAATAATGGTCTCACATACATTGTTTGGGAAATCTAGTATAGAACTCCCATTCAACCAGAACTTTAGTACTTGTACATCATTTTGCCTACTTATATTTTGCATTCTTATTAACAGATAATTAGTATGGAGCTCTACTTTAGTACTTGTACATCATATTGATTAGTATTTTTGCCTACATTATAACGAATATGCAAATAATACTGGTGGGAGGGAGAACTTGATTAATCTTAATCAACTAGCTATACATATTCATGTATCTTTCACGACATACTATAGTTAAACTTCAGATCAAGTTTATATTTCATTTCGTTGTGGAAAGTAATGGATATTGTTGTCACATACCTTCTCTATGCATTTAACCTGATTGATACAAATTACTTTTATTAGATGTTTTCCTGATGAGTTGAAGATAATAATCTTATTATTATGTTGTAACATATTATAGAATTAATGTGCAATGTTCTGTTATATTGTAATATCAGGTACACGACCTTCAAATGCAGCTAAATGCTCATGTTGGTGCTAAGGACTAAAGAAACTGAGAAGCCTAGCAGCAGTAATAACAATTACGATTTTAAGGTATTGGAAAAGCTTGCCTTGCTTGGTTTCAATTTTAATTTAAGATGTATTCTCAAGCTTTCCTCGCTTGGTTTCCAACATTACTGTTTTGCAAGATGATCAGATCCCTGTCAGAGTGTTTTTGTTATGCTGCAGCCAAATAGAAGCTTGTCAAAGCTAGAATGTTTCAACACATTATGGCCAAGATACAGTATAATTCAAGGAAGCATCATATACACAAGTATGTCTTTCCTTTAATAAATGATGGTAACATCTTACCGAGAAATATTTCATTACTCGACCCCAATAGACATGTCCTTTCACACTACTATTGCCCATTTGCTATTTTCTGCTATCTTTGCATTATACAAATTACAATTTACACTTCTCATATAAAAAGACTACTAAGAGTCTAAGTGTAAGATTATATCATCATACATTTTCCCTCAGGAAATCAAAATAGGTCTGCAAGAAGTTCCTGTGTACAATAACATATAGAGAAGGCCAAACTTTTGCATACAATTAACTAACATTAACTTTGTAAGTTTATTTGAGTTTCCAGTTTATTGTTTTAATTTATTTATTAATTTATCTTGTAATGGTTTCTACCATGATTCTAAAACCTATGCTATTATATCATGTCTCAGACTCTCAGTTCCATTGAAACATCTAAGGACACGTTATGTGAGAACCAACATCCTAGATGAATTCGGGTTCATTAATAAAGATCTGACATCTGATGAGCTGATGTATGTAAAACTAGCTTTTGAGGGTTTTCGTGATGATGATGGCTTGCGTGATAGAAAATCTGCATAAATGATCTTGAAAACATGGTTTTTAGATTCTGCCTTGCTTGGTGTGGGAAATGTTCAACTTCAAAAAAGTATATACTCGTACAATTTAAGGTTTGTGACTGCCTTGAATTCTTGATTATTGATTCCTTCATCTGCATAATCCTTACTCATTTGCTGTCATTTTCACCTGTGATTCAGGGACAAGTCAGTAGGGTGCGCCAAAAACTAATATGGACCGAAAATTTAATGATCTGTTCTTCATCTGTTTTCGGCTTATAGTGGTTCAATCACAGCCAGGTTTTCATCTTTAGAAGTGTAATATTGCTTATTTATTTTAATAATTTGCTGATCATTACAAACTGTTATGCTTGTTATATTTTATTGCCACGCATAGCTGATAAATAGCAATTACTTTCCTTTCTTTGCTCTGTTGATAAAATCCCCTGCTTTCGTTTCTCACCTTTAGTAATTTGTCCATCAATGCCTTTAGGAAGAACCAGTGATAAGAATAATTTTCTGGCATTTGGACATTTTAGACTCTTGCAAGGTGCTTTGTGCCTATCGAAGTTGTAGTGTTCATTTATGTATCTAACTTAAAACTCCCTGGATGATGCTTGTTAGTTGTTATTTGTTACCCTTTTTTATCTGATCGTATGTCTTTTTTTTCTTTTTTTTTTTACACAAAGAAAATGTCAAATTTCAGCAGTAAATCGGTCTTGGTCTTTTTACTGTACCATTTTTAAGTTATGGAGACCTAATTTATTTAATCTTTGCTTAAAAACTGTGTATTGTTATCTCATAAATTGCAAGTTAGTAAGAAGTGTAAATATTTTTTGTTAGCATGCTGGTTAGATTGGCTTCTTTGCATTTTATTGTTATGTTGCCCAAGAATATTCAGTTGACTCTTATGTTCCAGATAAATTGATTTTCAGTCCTGATACTCCAGGACCAAAGGAGAGTATCTGGTCAGCAAGGCAAAATAGTTCCAACTTTCGACAAACCTCTGATAGTTTGATGTCTCAGCTTGCTCACTATCAAGGCAAGCACCAGTTCCAAATGATGTTGGAATCAGGCAGTCAGTCCAGTGGCCATCCTCCTTTTGGATTGAGAAATTCAAATCCTTCCTTGACTCTCAGGAACGTGGTTCTTTCTCGTATACATGTAATCCCCCGTATTTTTAAATATATTATTAATGAAATTATATTTTATTCATAATATTTATTTGTATTTTTTTCGGATTTAATTTCAAAAGTTTCAAATTATTTTTGGGGTTGATAAACGATTTTATTACAAAGAACTTTTTATGAACCTTTCTTCAATAATTTATGTCCAACAAACAAACCAAACCTACTTTACTTTCTTAATTGGCCCATTAATTTTATGAGGCCCAATCTTAAAACTAACCCTACACCACTCTCTCTCCTATAAATACCCCATACATGCCCAAAATTTTCCCACACAAAAGGTTAGTCTTATTTTTTTTCTCTTTTGTTTTCTTAATTTGTGTAATTATAATTATTGATTATGGGTTTTGATTTTATTGTTTGAAATTAATTTTAATTAGTATCAAATTGTATTTTGATGATTAAACTTTATAATTTCAGATTTTATAAATGTTATAATTTTCAGGTTTTGTAAATTTAATAACCTAGGGTTTTAATTATTGAAAATCATGATTTTAGGGTTTTTATGAACAATTGATTTAGGGCTTTTATAGTAATGATGTTTTGAAATTTTGGTGATTATAACTACTAATTAGTTTAACTTAATTCCAGATTATTTTGAACACGTAAATTCGTGTTTTAATGTTTAGATTTCGATTCGTTAATATTAATCCCGTTTTAATCCCGATCAGGTTCTGAACTCATCCGATTTTGACAAAAAAGTAGTGTTTTCCATGTGGAAACAATGTTTTAAGAAAGACTCACTACCTTTGGTAGTGAGCACCACCCTCTCGTGGCCAAATTCTGCCTCTAAACATGATTTTCGGGCAGTTTTTCATTTTTAACGAAGTTTTTTTATGCTTAAAATTTTATCCTTGAGTTTGATTAATAAAATTAATTATGTTTAAAGTTAATTAAGCATAAATATATGTTTTTATTGAAGTTTTAAAAGGTTATTCATCATATTAATATTGTTGGAAGTTACTTGGGTTAGTAATATTAATTGTTGGTTGTTTTCTAAGAAGTGATTATTCCCTAGGAGAATTTTAAGTGATTAAAAGTGGCACAAAGGATTATTTATACGAGGTACGTACATGTCTACTTCGTTATAAGTAGTATCATGTTTATGTACCAAAAGGAAAGAACTTAGTTTCATGATTAGGGAACACTTGGATGGAAATTGTTTGGTTACACATTGATTAATTCATGTGCTTATATTTGTGAGACATGTTTTGGTGAATTGATTATGTTTGTATGGAATTATGGATGCAAACATGTTGAATTATATTGGATTAATTGTTTGTATGGAATGTCGATACAAGCATATTTTTATTGGATTGGTTTATTAACCATGTTTGGATTATTAAAGGGTTGGAATTGAATGGTTTAAGTGGAATGAATTTATTAATTATTCCACAAGGTTATTATTTATTTATTTATTACTCAATCATAACTTGTTAGTATGTTGAGTAAAGGTGGATTAAGCCGAAATGGCTAGGTGGGCTGACTATGTTCAACAATTTTGAATAATTTGGAAGTTTAATGGAATTAAAGGTCAATTTGTGTTGTGATCACCATTGTCCTAAATAAGATTAAAAGTGAATTGATGTATGAATGTTATGTATGGTCTTCTTGAATGAGTCGGCTATTAATTAAAATTGTAATCACGTAAAGTGAAACATGGATGAGCAATAAAACTCTGGAAAGCGTGCACTTCTAGAGTATTGACAATTATGGGTTGGGGTACACGGTGGTAGCCCGTGGCTTTTCGAGGCTTGTTTGATCAACATGTCCTCTTCTCTTTTGGTATTTACATTTTATTTTATAATGAAAGTTAGATGGGATCCTAGACTAACTTTGTGAGAATGGAGTCGCGCCCATTCTTGCATCGCGCTAAACTTTTATTTCAAATAGTCATTTGGGACTAAAATGATTTGGTGGATTGGACAACCTCGTCTATTGCTTACTCCAAACTAAATAAATTAAATTAATTAAATTATATATAAAGAGTCAAGTGTTTGGAATTAGTTCATAAGTATGTTGAGTCAATTGAATTGTTTAAGTGTGGAGTCTTGATTATTGAATTCACATTGTATGTTTATCTACTTTAATTAGTTGAGCATGTTAGGTTTTGTGCGTTGTAGCTGGTATGTACTCAGCTTTGCTGATTGCGTGCTTTTGTGTGTCTTTCTTTTGGTCATGGCCTTCGCCTTTTAATGACCCTGTGATGATCCAATTATTACACTTGTATTATTGGGGAGCAGTATTGCACAGGTTAGCTTGATGATGTGAAGTTCGGGGATTTGACATACGCATTGTCAAGGGATTGGTGTGATTGAGAGTATTCGTTCTTTGTGTTGAACTTATTTATGCTTTGTAATTTCATTTATGTTTTAGACTTTGATTATTGGTTTGGTTTTAAATAAGGGTCTTACATGGTTCCAATTTGTAAGCTTTGACTTATTCGTTTTCTAAACTATGTTAATATGTTATTTTAAAGACTTAAGTTTGTTTTTCCGCTGCGATACTTTGATAAAGCCTTAACGTTTTAACACGTGGCGGTAGCACGTCAATGGTTCTCCACTATTTTATTTAAAGCAAGTGGTTTGGAAAAGGGAGAATTATTGGGGTGTTACACATGAAGTGGCCTCAGTTATCACGTAACTGCCTACATCTTCTCACATAAGTGATTTGTACTTTCTAGATAAGAGTAGGCAATGCCTTATCTGCTGTATAATTACATTATGGTGCTATGTTTAGGATGTGATTGGAAGGAAAGCTCGTTATCTTGCTGTTGCTAAACTTGCCCTCAGAAGTCTTGAGCTACAATTTAATTTGGAGTATATTTTCTGAGTAAGTTGAGATCTTTTCTGGCTATTCAACATTTCAACACAATGATAAATTCTTGTGAAGAAGTTTGCATACACGACTGATGTTACAGAAGTAGAAGCTGGTTCAAGCTCTCCTACTTCGCCCCCTCTTTTGCTTTCAAATTGATTATAGACATACTTGGCAGTTGGCATCAAGCTGAAACGAGATTAGATAAATGTTAAGTCTGTCATGACTCATGAGCTTGTAGTATTAACATTCTACATAAGTAGATGAGGTTGTATTCTTTTCTTTTTGGACCTTTGATGCTTGTTGAGTTTTAACACTGATTTTTTTGGAAATTGTTTGTTATAATTGCTAATGGAAGTCTGATGCTTATTTTATCTGAACTTTAGTTGTGAATCAATTTCTAGCTTGCCAGCTTGGGATGTCTTTGCCTTTTTTTTTTTTTTTTTTTTTTTTTGAAAAAAAAAAGGTGATGTTCGTTTACACTAGAATACTCTTTGGAAGTTTTTACCTTTTGGTATCTCATTTTTCTGATTAGATTCCCTCAGTCAAAAGTTGAGATGCATTATTATGATGTTGGTTTTATTGTAGGAGTACATGCGCAACAAAGTAGTATAAAGATCTATACATAATTTCATGAGATATCAGAAATAGAAAAATCTTTATATCATTCTAATAACTTGTGCAATGATCCGTTTATCAGGTAGATACTCTTCAAGTGCAACTGTCTGCTCAGTCATAGCATCAAGACTTAAGAAGTTAATGAGAAGCTTAACCATGGTAATAACATCTACCAAAGCTTCCCTTGCATTTAACAGGAATGTGTTGAGTAATGCCTGTTTAAACTTTGACTTCTGAATTTTGTTCTTTCAATTGCATATCTCCCTCAGTTTGAAGGCGGTTTATGCTTGTGATTGTCCTTCAATGAAATTCAACTGTCTATGATCATCTGGCTAGCTGCTGGTAAAGACGTTAAAATTTTCAATTATCTTTCTTACGTTACACAAAAGGGGTGCAACCCTGCAAGTAGTAAGCTTTGTGCTTTTAGGCCATTACAACACAGAGAATTTTTTTTTTTCCTCAGGAAATCAATATAGTGAAGTTCCCGTGAAGACAAGCCTTTTGCTTATGATTGAAGTATGGTTTTGTACTGAAATCAAATTGTACAAAAGCATTCTCAAGATCTGCACTTTTGATTATCAGACATAAACTCTGTAAGGTTAGAGTGCCTGATTTATGGTTTAATTTTATTGATTTATCTTGTAGTTGTTACTATCATGAATTTTAAATTTAGGCTTATCATGTCTCACA
Source organism: Chenopodium album (assembly GCF_948465745.1). Classification (NCBI taxonomy): domain Eukaryota; kingdom Viridiplantae; phylum Streptophyta; class Magnoliopsida; order Caryophyllales; family Amaranthaceae; genus Chenopodium; species Chenopodium album. The sequence continues at coordinate 5,576,144 of NC_137841.1, read as the reverse complement.
TTCATTCTTAGTTCAATTCCAACATCCAAGGACACCGGGATTGTCAATGAAGATCTGACATCTGATGAGCTGTAGTTTTGCTGCTGCTGCTGCTGCTGCTGATGGCTCACGTGACAGAATATCTGCAGAAACGATCTTGAAAGCATGATTTTTGGATTCTGACTATAGCTTGGTTTGGGGAAACATGAATGAAGGTTTATTATTGCCTTGAGTTGTTGTGTATTGACTTCTCCATCTGCAAAATACCTACACACTTTTGTAAATTTTCACTTTTGATTTTGGAACAAGTCATCTAGGTGCACCTATAACTTTTGTAGCCCGAAAATTTAACAATCTGCTTTTAATCGCAATGAATATGCCTTTCATCTATTTTTGAATTTTGGCATTTCAATAACAGCCAGGTTTTCCTTTTTAGGCATGCATTATTGCTGATTTAATTTTAATGATTTGTTTATCATTACAAACTAACATATTTTCATATTTCATTGCCACTCATAGCTGATAAATAACAATTACTTTTCTTTCTTTGCTCTATTGATAAAATCCCCTGCTTTTGTTTTCTCACCTTAGTAATTCCTCCACGATTACTGATTATCAATGGCTTTAGAAAGCACCAGTGCTATGAATAATTTTCTGGCATTTCGATTTTCTTAGAATCTTGCAAGGTGTTTTGTGCCTATCAAAGTTGTAGTGTTCATTCATGTATCTAGCTTAAAACTCCATGGATAATGCTTGTTAGCTGCTATTTGGTACCCTTTTGCATCTGATCTTATGCCTTTTTTTTTCGAACTCTGAGGCCATCTCAATTTCTTAATAGTCCCTAAGTGCATGCAGCTTCATTTCTTAGGTTGTTTTCTACTTCTTCTGTCTGCCCACCTTCGAGATAAAAACAAGCACTATAACGCACAAGTACATCAAGAAAATACCCCCTAGCTCTCATCAGCACTCATTTTGCAGATGTGTACTCTTCACTTATCTGTAATGATGTTATAGTTATGACCTTTTAAACAACAGTCAATTTTTCACATTATTCACTTGCTACATGGATAATGTTATAACTCATGGCTGGTCATAGATAAAATATTTGTTCTGCTTGGAAAGGGAGAAGGCCAAAGGCTAAGGCCCCTAGCCTTCTCCTTCCTTCGGCTAGTGAAGCATTAATAATGAGTCAAAGTGGCATCCAACAAAATATGGAATCATACCTATAATGTGCTAATTAGAGTTGTCAAAAGCTGACCTGACCCGAAGTACCGGCCCTAACCCGACCTATTAACCGACCCGTCTAAACCCGAAAAAAATGGTGACCCGAACCCAACCTGAAACCAACCCTAGAACCGAGTTGACCCGAGTATTTGAGACCCGAACCCGAACATTAACCGACCTAGAGACGACCCGACCCGAATGTAACCCGTGAATTATTGACCTAAACCGAACCCGACCTGAACCGAAATTGACCCAAACCCATTTTAACCCGTCAAAACCCGAATTCAACCCGATCGGTTCCTAACCCGACCCGAATTTAACCCGACCTGCTACAAACCCGACTCGAATTTCAACCCGACCAGATACAAACACGACCCGAATCAACCCGACTTGTTATTGATCTTACCCAAATTCAACCCGACTTGTTATTAAATCAATATGTATAGGTTGTTATCTCATGTTGGTATTGGAACGGAAATTGAATCCTAACTCTATTCCTTCAATATTTCACTTTGAATTTTAAGAGGTTAGTTTCACAACATTTTTTTAGGGACGAATTTCAGGGACGAAACATGTTTTTCACAAATTATTGACTTGAACCGAACCCGACTCGAACCCGAGAATGACCTGACTTGGAAATGACCCGACTTGATTATAACCCGCAAATTATTGACTTGAACCAAACCCGACTTGAACCCGAGAACGACCTAACCTGATTATAACCCGTAAATAATTGACTTGAACCGAACCCGACTCTAAATCGAGAACGACCCTAACTCGTTTAAACTCGTAAAGACCCGAATTTAACCCGACCTAAATTTCACCCGACCCGAATGTAACCCGACCTTTTACTAATCCGACCTAAATCCGATAAGATGTATGACCCGACATGACCCGACTCAAGCATGACCCAACCCTAACCCGACCCGCATATGTTATGACATTAACCCGTATTGACCCGACCCGAGATGACCCATTTACCCGAATTGACAGCTCTACTGCTAATGATGAATAATGAAGGATAAGCCCATCAACATAAGGGATGCCCAGTTTCTCAAATTGAGAAACATAAGTTGTTTCTCAAGGGTCAAAAAGGTAACTTCCACTTGTTATTGAAGGGTACAAATGTAATTTGTGGGATGCTTGAGTTAACTCTAGTTATTTGGTGTTAACTCAAGTAAACAGATCCTACCTTCCTCCTTCCTCCAACACATCTTCATCCTCATCCTCCAACCCATCACCAAGCTGTTTCAACGTGCATTACCACCGCCACCGGTTTGGTGGCTTCGCCGCCGGAATTAAACAAAAACCCTAATAAAACGGAGAGAAATTAAGGATATAGTTAACCCTAGAGGGCAATTGAGTTTTCCTTCCTCCATTAATTTCTACATTGAAGCTAAGCAAGCCCTTCATCTCCATTGAAGCTGAGATCAATTTGAATTGATTTAACTTTTTTTTGCATATTAATTAGATAATTTGGCAACCACAATTCAAGCCATATGTAAGATCTATAGCTCGTCATCATCATCCGGCGAATTGGCCTTCGTCTCTCCTAGCTCAACCTGTACAATCCCCCTTTGTCTCACACTCCAGTTATTTGATTAAACTTTACATTGCAAATTGCATGGTTTGTAAGTCGTTAACGTCGTTACCGCTTCAATACTAGTTGGGTTAAGTTTTTTAACTCAAGGTTAGATGTCAGGTGTAGCTGGAGCAATTTTTTATTATTTGTCACGAATCCCAAAGCTATTTATTTACAAAAGTTGACAGTTGACATTTGATAAACAACAAATGTTTATCAACCTGATAAACTTGAATTTTCTCAATAGTAATTGAATTTTGTGAGTACCCACATTTAGATAATACATCTATCTATCAGAGTTTTTACTTAGCTAGAATGTCTCATTCATTCACACCAATAATTCATTTTGCCTATAATCAACGAATTTTTCACCAAATACAACTGAATTTTAACATAATTCACCAAATACCGTCGAGGCCATGTTGGTGGTGATTTTTTTAAAAGAATTTTTATAAAGTTAATATATTAATAAGAACCAATTACAAGCTGCCATGTGACATAATTAACGTTAATGACTAACGTAGTTAACAGAAATGGCATGTTGTGACATTTTCATAAAACTGAATGTTATATGGTGAATTTGAAAAATGTTGGTGGTATTTGGTGAATTATGTTAAAACTCAGTGGTATTTGGTGAAAAATCCATATAATCAATAATACTACGTTGCTTGAATCATGTGTCAAGATCAGGTTAAATTCGGATTCGAATTAATTTCGAGTCGGTTACAAATCGGATTAAGATCTTGAATTACTCGGGTCAAATTGGATCGGTTGCAGTTCAGTTAGGTTTTGACACCTCTAATGTTCACTGTAATAATGCAGTTCCTTAATTTGTAAAAAATCTTCCGGCTCAAACACGACCTGAATTAACTTGTCAAATATCTTTGGAACTCAATATGAATTTATTTGAATCAAATATGAACCAATCTGAACTTGACCTGACTCAAACACGACCTTAACAAATCTTAATCCGACTAGAAATTAAACTAACCCAATCAAGACGTGTTAAAAGGATAACCTTGACCCAAACAGATCCGAATTCATCGCAAGTCAACTCAAACTCTATCTAATTACCCAAATTATCATCCTAGTAGTGTCAACGGTAAAAAAATCATCAACATAAGTATGGAGAGTACATAGTACAATAATAATTGAATTTTGTGAGTACCCACATTTGGACAATAGCTATCTACCAGAGTTTTTACCCGCTTTAATGTCATTCATTCACACCAATAATTCATTTTGCCTAGAATCAATAATAGCTTGAACCATGTGTCAAAAAATATATACTATAGTTTGAACTAATTTGATTTTTACATTACCTCCATTTCTTTTTAGTTGTAATTTGTAACAAATAAATTTTTTATGTCGCACAAAAGTACCCCTTTACTGCAACTAAAAAAACGGAGGTAGTACTAGAACATATTTTAAGTTGTACTCCGTAATTTGTTAGTGTAATGGATCAAAGATTCACCCATAGTCTCTCTGATTTGAACTTGCTTAGGACTTTATAATTCATGACTTTGAAATGACCTTACCCAAAATAAATTGATCTCAACTTGACTTGACTCGAATTTGACTAGAAGTCCAACCCAACTTAATTATATTGACACAGATAAAATAAATTACAATTGTAAGAAAATTAATATCTATAACTTTGTATTCGAGTATTTTCTTTGTTAAAAATAATAATAATAATAAATAAATAAATAAATAAATAAATTAAAAAAAAAAAAAGAAGTAATGTTTGAACGGACAACAAATGAAAGATTGTCTATTTTCTCCCATTCAATGGAGTACACACTACATAGTACAGTAATAATTGAACTTTATGTCTTTGTGAGTCACACTTATTCATTCACACCAATAATTCAGTCCCCCCTCTTTCCTACCCTTAAACCCCAGAAAAACCAGTCTTTCATTCACAATCACTTGTTTTTGCAAAAATCATAATTTTTTTTTTTAAAAAAAAAAAAAAATTGAAAATAGTAGCAGATCTGATCAAGGATGGCCATAGGCGAGACATTTCTGTCTGCATTTCTGCAGGTGTTGTTTGAGCAGCTGTTAACCGGAGGGATCGAGTTCTTGAAGCTGATTGGTGGAGTTGATCTGCCCAAAATAATCAAGAAATGGAAGAAAGATCTTACTTTGTTGGAAGCTCTGTTGGAGGATGCTGAACTGCAGCAGTTTCACAGCAAACCTGTCAGGTTGTGGCTTAATGACCTCCAAGATTTAGCTTACGACATGGAGGATATCTTGGATCATTTCGCAATCGAAGCCCAACGTTACCAGTTGAAAAAGGCGGAGGAAGATCAAGTTCATGCACTAGATGATCACTCTCACCATGGGATTCTAGACAATATGGTTTGTGCTGCTACCTTTTTTATTTACTTTTCTCCCTAACTGCCATAATGTTAGTTAGATACTACTTCTTCTTATTTTTTTATATATATACATTGTTTACTTGCAAGTTGCAAGTGATGAAACAAGTTCAACTTTGAGACTAATTAAGATGATATCTTATAACATTTACTTAACCCTGTTGTTCAATATAAGCTTATTGCTGTACAGAAAATTATTAAAAAAAATAATCTTGAAGTTTATGTTGTTTTAATTTATATGAGGGGAAAAACAAAGTTTGAATAATAAGTTTCAATAATAACTCTTGAATTCAATAATCAGGTGCAAACCATTTATTCAAGTGGCTCAAGAGCCGCGGGTAGTCTCTCCACCTTGTTCAACCCTGTTGATCAAGACATTCGGAAGAAGATTGATGAAATTACAGAGCGCTTGCAAGATATAAAGGACCAGACCCAGAGTTTGAGCCTCACTGCAGCACACATGTTGCAGCAGCAGACCCTCCAAACAGAAACTATTCGACGCCTGAGAGAATCCACTTCTTTGGTTGACAAGGTTTTTGGAAGGGATGACAAGAAAAAAGAGATAATTGCAATGCTACTGAAAGATGATCAGAGTGCTGAGAATTATGATGTGTTTTCAATAGTTGGAACGGGTGGCATTGGGAAGACGACCCTTGCTCAAGATGTATACAAAAATGAGCAACTGAATGGTTACTTTGATCTCAAGGCATGGGTGTGCATCTCAGATGTGTTTGATGTCAAACGTGTCACCGTAGATATTATTAACTCGGCAACCCAGAGCAATTTCAACTGTAGCAACTTGGATCAGGCACAAGTGAAGTTGCAGGCAGTGCTAAATGGCAAAAAAATCTTTATTGTTCTTGATGATATTTGGAGCGACAAATATGATGATTGGTACAAGCTGCAGCAACCTTTTCGAGATGGTGCAGAAGGAAGCAGAGTGATAATGACAACCAGAATTGAAAGTATTGCAATGATGATGGTTAACAATCCTACTCAACACAATATCATCAAGTTAGAAAGGTTGTCAAAAAATGATTGTTGGCTTATATTTCAGCAGCATGCAAAAGTAGATTCTGACCTCACCGACTTGCGGGATGTTATCATAGAAAAGATTGATGGATTGCCTTTGGCCGCAAAAGCTCTAGGAGGTCTCCTCAAAAGTATTCCAGACAAGCGCCAACGTAGAAAGATATTAGAGAGCAACGTTTGGGGTGAGAAGAGCAGTGTTTTACCAGTTCTCAGGTTGAGTTACCATCATATGCCATCTCATTTGAAGCGTGTCTTTGCTTATTGTTCTGTGTTTCCAAAAGATTACGTGTTCAAAGAGATGAAAGTTGTCTTACTATGGATGGCTCAGGGCTTCCTGCCAGAAACCCAAACTGAAAGTATGGAAGATATGGGTCGCAAATACCTCAATGACTTGGTATCGAGGTCATTATTTGAAAAAAGACCGTATTGTGAAGGTGAGTTCATCATGCATGACCTCATCCATGATATGGCTCAATTGGCTGCGGGTGAAGTTTGTTATGTGGCTGATGCTGATACACTGAGAAATGTTAAGAGAATTCGCCATTTAAATATCACTAGAAATGTTCACACACTGGGAAATGATGAAATCATGGTTCCTCAATTGCGAACTTTCTTATGCAAAGAAATTTTGCTATTTGGACATATAGATCTCTTTAAAAAATTTCATTACATACGCACTCTGATTTTATTATCGTATGGAATTGAACCTTTGCCAGAATCTATTGGTGATTTAAAACACTTGTGCTACCTCGGTCTCAAACTCAAAAGCATAAAAGTCTTGCCACATTCTGTTGGGAATCTTTGGAATCTCCAAACACTGCGCTTGGAACATTGTAACAAACTTGAGAAGATTCCATATGTTGGGTCACTTGTTAGACTTCGTCACCTATACATTGATGCCACATCTTTAAAGGAGATGCCTCTTGGAATTGGAAAATTGAAAGACCTGCAAACTGTGGAAACTGGAGTTGGGTTTAGAGTAAGGGAGTTAGGAATGTTGAATCAACTCCGTGGAAGATTAATAGTTTGTGAGCTAGAAAATGTGACACATGTTGAGGATGCAGAGGAAGCCCAATTGCATAAAAAAGAGTGTCTTGATGGGTTGCATATGAAATGGGGCACTTGTACGGATGAGGTTGATGACACGACTAAGAGAGATGTGATTGAGAAGTTGCAGCCTTACACATCCATCAAAGAGTGTAGATTAGATGGGTACATGGGGTCGACATTCCCCAGTTGGTTGGGACATCCCACTTTTAATAACATGGTTCACATACAGTTGGAACAGTGTGAGAAATGTGAATGCTTGCCTCCACTGGGGCAGCTATGCTCATTGGAGAGTCTTTGGATTGAAGAAATGAACGGTATTAAGAAGGTAGGCCTTGAATTTTATGGGAAGTCGTCAACTCCTTTTCCCGCTTTGAAGAGTTTGCATTTTTATTGTATGAAATCCTGGGAGAAGTGGGTACACGCACCTATTGACAACAATTGGGCGTTTCCTCTTCTTGAAGAGCTTTCCATTAAAAAATGTTTGTCATTGCAAGGCGATCTACCTCCCCTTTGCCCAAATCTCAAAACACTAGATATTATAGATTGCAAGGAGATGAGAGTGTCATTTCCAAGCCTTCCTTTGATGCAAGACTTGAGGGTTGATGGATGCAAAGCATTGTCTTCAACTGCAGATGTCATATCCTGTTCAAAAAGGATAAAATTTCAGAATATATTAGAGATAACTGGCTTTAATTGGCGTTTTCAACACCTTAATGAAACGCTCTCCATTGTCAATTGCTCCTTTCTTCCCATTACAATTGACCAGATAACGGTGACGCTTCAACAGCTAGAGATATCTTATTGCAAGCAACTACGATCCTTGGGATTTGAAGATTCATCTTCCTCAACTTCGCATCTTAAAGAGCTCTCTGTTTATAAAAGTGAGTCTATTGTCTCTATTGGTCATATTCCGTTGACTCTTGGATCGTTGAAGATTTTTGACTGTGAGAAACTAAGGTGTGTTGAATTTAATGAACATCCTCCAAATTTGTCTTCTGGAAATGACTACAAGAAAGCCCTAGAAAGTGAAGAAAGCAAAGGAGAGAATAAACAAAAGTGCCCAGCTTTAAAAATTCTTCACTTACAGGATTGCAAGAATATGGAAAGGCTTCCTTTGCACAATTTTACCTCCCTCCAGAAGTTATGGATTATGAAATGCCCTAAAATACATAGCTTAGCTGAAGGTGGTTTACCCAAAACCTTGACATCCCTTGTAATTCAAGATATGAACATAAAACAGGCGGTAATAGAGTGGGAATTGCACCTCCTTCATTCACTTTCTTACCTTAGCCTTGAAGATGTGGGCAGCTCCGTAGATTCAGTAGAGTGTATTCCATGCCCACAGTTTCCTCTCCCCTCTTCCTTGTCTACGTTAAAAATCAAGGGTTTCCAAAATTTGAAAACCATATCCAATGGCAGCACCCCTTCCAAACTCTTTCGTCTTTCTGTTGGTAATTGCCCAAGGCTTGAATCATTGTTTAGCAATTTGAGCTCACTTGTATTCTTAGCAATTTATAATTGCCCAGAATTACACAACTTTCCAGAAGAAGGTTTATCCACAAACCTAAAGTTTCTTTCTATAAGGGAAATTAAGATAGATAACCCAATAAAAGAGTGGGGATTGCACCTTCTTACTTCCCTTGAATATCTTTTACTTGAAAATGTAGGCAGCTGTGTTGATACAGTAGAGTACATTAGCTATCCTGATTTTCCCTCTTCTTTGAGAATAATATGGATAAAGGGTTTCCAAAATTTGAAAACAATATGTTGTTCCACTCTTCCCAACTTGTTCAGGATGGATATCAAAAATTGCCCCAAATTCGAATCATTTGGTGACCATGGCCTTCCTCCAAGCATTAACCGCATATATATTAAAGAGTGTGATATGATAGAACAACAATTGACAAGTGATCCCAATGGCTGTATAACAACAAAGAATGGAACATTCTCATGGCCTCTGTCTGGAAGTCAACCAAGCTCTGCCAATTCAAGTAAGTTTACTTAAATAATGGTCTCTCATACATTTTTTATGTTTACATCAACTTACATTTTTATGTATCTCACTTCTGACAGCTTGTTGATACAACAATCCCAACAGTCAATGATACTTTACTTGAGCAAAAGATCATAAACTTGTTAGTATAAATTCAACCATCTCAAGCTAATTTAATTTGCAATTTTTGTTTCTTATGAGTCTAATCAATAATTCAGTAATAACATAGAACATATTTTGACTTTTTTTTTTGGGTATGCAATGGATCAATAAGTTCAGACATATAAAGGGTTTTTCTTAAATGACATTTTCTTTGTCTGATTACTAATTTCAGATATTCCTTGCAGTGGCTTAATATCTAAACTAGGGTTCTTGATGATTAGTAGGGTCCTCAAACAGAAAAGTGGAGGAACATTATAGCGATGTTGCTTCTGTTTTCTTTCCTAAATAATGCTAATAATAATGGCAGGAGGGAGAACTTGATCAATCAACTAGCTGTACATATTTAAATATCTTTCACGACACGCTACATTTTAACTTCAGATCGGATTTAAATTTTGTGTCATTCCGGAGATTAATGAACATTTTAGTTATAAACACTTTTTCTATGTAGCTTGATAGTTTCAAATCTTCCTTTTTAGATGTTTTTCAGATGAGCAAAAAATAGTTTTACATAGTATTATTATTGTTTTGGAAAAGTTATAGAACTATTAGCAATGTTCTGATATATTGTAATATCAGGTACCTGATCTTCAAATGCAACTGTTTGCTCATTTTATGGTGATAAGAACTCAAAAGGCTGAGAAGCCTAACAGTAGTAATAACATTTACCATTTTAAGGTATGATAGAACAACATTTGACAAAGCAATCCCAATGGCCTTATACATACCGAGAATAGAACATTTTCGCTGCCTTAGAAGCCAACCAAGCTCTGCCCATTCAAGTAAGTTTATATATACATTTTTCATTTTTGCACCGACTTACATTTTATTACATCACACTTCTTTAACAGCATGTTGATGCAACAATCCTGGCAATCATTGGAACTTCCCTAAAGCAAATTGTCAAGTGAATAAGAATATGTATCTGCATTTTACATTGCAGTTGCTGTCAATTTTTAGTCTAATCAATCATTCGGTCAAAGATAGAATATATTTTGACTTTTTTTTGGTATATGATTGTAATCAGGAAAACTTTTACTATGCAATGGATCAGTATGTTTAGATAAATGAAGGTGTTATCTTTAACGACATTATCTTGTACTGATAATTATTTTCAGATTTTTCTTGCAGAGTTGCAGTGGCTTCGTGTATCTAAACTAGGCTGATCTTGATATTTCAGCATGCATTCTCTTTAGGCTTGGACATTATATTGATTAAGAGATACATTGATTAGGAATTCTAAGAGCATGTAAAATCTTGATCAGAACTTTAGTACATCGTATTGCCTTTATGTTTGCCTACTTTTATTTTTACGCTTTAGTTTTCTTTTCCTCAAATTATAGTTGCAGGAGGGACAACTTGACCAACCAACTAGCTGTACATTTATGCATATCATTCAAGACATATTGCAGTTTAGCTTCAAATTGAATTTAAATTTTGTGTCATTGAAAGTGATAGACATTGTAGTCATTATGTCATATATACCTTTTCTATGTACTTCTATTTAACTTGATAGTTACTTGTACATATTTACCTTTATAGATGTTTTTTAGATGAGCTAAAAATAATACTGTACTTCATAATAATATTATTATGTTGGAACATTAATAGAATATAAATGTGCAGTGTTCTGATAGATTGTAATAGCAGGTACATGACCTTCAAATGCAACTGTTAGCTCATTTTATGCTCAAGAAGCCAAGAAAAGCTGAACAGTAGTGATAACATTAGCCATTTTAAGGTATTGGAAAAGCCTTTCTTGCTTTCATTTCAATTTAAGAGGTATATTCGAGTGTTGTTGATGGTGATCTGTAAAATTATGATACCTGATTTGAATTTCAACTCATGGCATGTGTTCACTGTCTAGATTTTTGGCTGTCTCATCATTATTAATGTCTAAAATTCTACTGTTAAAGTAATTTCTTTGTTCTTTCATTTTTATTATTCTGATTACTTTGTAATTATTATTTTTTTTTTTATTGAACAAAATTTGACAAGTGATTAGAGCGGCCTTATGTCTACAGAGAACGAAACATTCTCTCTGCTTTTGTCTGGAAGGCTGGAAGTCAAGTAGTCAACCAAGCTCTGCCAATACAAGAAGCTCTCTGAAGCAATCATAAGGTGACTTTTATAGAAATTTTTATATTAAATCATAATTTTACTATTTCCAGCTGATTATATATGCGTTTAATGTTGCAGCAGTTGTCAGTTTTGAGTCTAATTTAGTCATACATTTTATAATTCCTAATAAGTGTGGCTTTTCATTGAATATTTTCCTATTGCAAATATGCCTCATTATTTGTGTATAAATTATTTATGCAAAGAGTTGATTGAATTAGCTATACAAAGATGTTTTCTTAAGCATTTTTCCTAAGGAAGCTGATCTGATTTTGCAAGAAGTTCCTAAGCACATAAATGTGAAGAGATGGCTGAACTTTTGTATATGATTAAAGCATGGTTTTTTAAAACTGAAATCACATGTGTAAAAGCATTCATAAGATCTGCAATTTTGATGCAAGTTAGCAAAGGTCATGAACTATGTACGTTAGAGTGTCTAATTAACAGTTTCAATGAAAAAGTTTATCTTGAAATTGTTTTTATCATGATGCTATAATCAGGGCATCATGTCTCAGGCTCTCATTTCAATTGAAACATCCAAGGACACTATATGTGAGCACCAACCTCAACCAACATCAAGGGCCTGATGTGATGACCTGCCGTGCAAAACTCTTTTTTGAGAATTTTCTGATCAATATGGCTTGCCCAAAAACAACCTTCAATGGAATTTAGGCACAGTTTGACTGTAATCAGTTACAGTACAGATATTTAAGGTATGTTATTACCTTGAATTGTGGTGTATTGGTTTTCTTACTTCACTTGCATAATTCTTACCAGTTTGTTGTCAATTTTCATTTTTGATGGACTAATCATCAGGGTGTGCCTATAACTATGACTATTATAGACTGATAAATTGACGATTTGCTTTTGATTACGATGAATTTAACTTTCCTCTGTTTATGACTTTTGGTTTATCATTCCAGACTAATATGGTGTGGATTTTCATTGTAACTCATAACTTATTAATAACTCTGACTCTCCTCTCTATGCTTTGCTTATAAAAGCGCCTGCTTTTGTTTCACACCTTTACTTATTTCTCCTCTATTACTGATGGTCAATGGCTTTAGGAAGAACCAATGCTAAGAATAATTTTCTGGCGTTTTGACTTCCTAGAATCTTACGAGGTGTTGTATTGAAGTTGTAGTGTTGATTTCTGTATTCGACGTAAAACACCATGGATGATAGTTATTATTCATTACCCTATTAATATGCATCTGATCTTATGTTTTTTTTTTTTTTTCATAAAATGCAAACTCTGAGGTCATCTTAATTTCTTAGGTTGTTTTCTTCTTCTTCTGTCTGGCCACCTTGGAGATGAAAGAGAGCACTTCATCAAGTAATACACCTGTATCAAGAAATTTCCCCCGTCATACCACTGCAACAGTACTCATTTATGCAGATATTGTGCACACTTCAAATTTATTTGGTAAGGGATCTTTGAGTTTTGAGCTTTAGAAACAGTCAATTTCATCTTGTTCACTACATGGATAATGTTGTCACTCATTGCTGGTCATAGATAGTTGTTTCTCTTGGAAATTTTTACAAACTTTACATGTAAAAAGGAAGAAAAAGCCTCAATCTTCTCCTTTGGCTATTGTAGCAGTAAGAATAAGCATTAAGAACAAATTAAACATTGTATCAACCTATAATATGTTACAGGTGAACAATGAATCTATCCAGCTTTTGAATATTAGCCTATGGCCCTATACTTCAGTTTTAAGTTTATTCTTTTGGCAATGAAATCTAAAGTGAATTATTTATATTTGTTTAAAATATGATAATTTCTTTTTCACTTGTAAATTCATCTCTGTAAAACTTATTGCATAATTACATCATAGCAACCGTGCTACATATCATTCTTTTCCATATACTGATTGAATAATTTAATCAATTGGTGATCTAGCTACCACTTATATTGCAAGTATGCACTACAAAATTTACAAAATGGGAAACATTAATGTATGACTATGCCTTATTTTTTTCCCTAATAATATTGCTTGCAATATCTTTTATCAGGTGACGCATTTTTTACTCTTGAGCTGCAGAATGTCTCTCCGCATTGCTGGCTGTATGTCAAGTCTGCACTAATAGATGGTTAAACTTCTACGTGTTAAGGGATTAGGGTGAGCATTTATATAAAAATACTGCTTTTTATCATTGGCCATGTATCTTATTTGAGCATCCAAAAGATAATATGCCATTAATTAACTGGAAATGTGTATGAACTTTAGAATCGTCACACTCCAAGGCTACCTCAATTTTCTCCTTTCTAACTTTAATTACTTGGTTCAATTGCAGTGTCCATGAAAAACTGAGAGCGATGGATCAGACATTAGCCAAGGGCAAATCAAACAAATTTTTGAGATGATTGTGCGTGCAGTTATGCTGAAGAAGCTCAGTGCTATCTTTCACTCAACAGAAGAGTAGACAGAAAGCAGTCAGCAGACCATGTTATTGACTTAGTTATCTTCCTTTACGCCCTCTCAACTGAATTTAATGCCTTAAATTATTCTTACCAGCAGGCGGCAGTTCTCTTACTAAAGGAAGTTGGATGACCCTCAGCGGTGTCATTTGCACTAATTTCGGTTAATGTGTTGGCGGCTATAATTGTAGAGTAAATTCTACTGTATTTCATGCTAATGTAATATGTACCAGAGAGATTGCTCTGTTTAGTTTTGCACCTAATTGCTATTACAAAGTTTAATGGCAAACAAAGTCATGGGGGAAATACACTGAGCTTTTGACTATTTGAAAGTATGTTTGCTTTGTGCTTAGTGGTATTTGCTCAACTATTTTCTGAATGTTTGTTGATTTCTTAGCAAATGTATGTGTTTTCCTGGTTTGTTTGTCAAACATTGAGGTGTTAATTCGGGTTTAGGTCACAAATCATAATTAAGACAGTGTTATGTTGGGTTAATCTAGCCTCCAGGTCGGGTTTAGGTTCGAGTTAGGTCAAGTTTGGCTCGAGTTTTATTTGAGTCACATTCGAGTTGAGATAGATTAAGTTCGGGTTTGAAGAGAGTTTGTGGCATGTAAATTCATAATCGGGTCAAGTGTGACCAAGTATTATCAAGATAAGTAATCTTCAACTCATGTAAATATAGGGTTTGGGTTGGATTAATATAAGGTCCAATCGAGTAATACCTATATTATTCATTATGCTTTCCATGACTTAATCTAACATTTATTTATTAAACCATTTACATTAATACAAAAAAACTTTATTGATAATGTTAATTTAATTTTTTAGTGTTTTAATATTGTTATTAAATTAATTAGGGCTATTTTGTATTTAAAAATTAAAAAAAAAAAAAAAAAAAAAAAAAAAGTCAACAACTACCATTTAAATAACCACTTTTGAAAACAACCTATTAATTTACTTTTTTGAAAAATTAACCTAAACACACAAAAAGTTTAAGTAGCAACTACCACTTTTGGTTTTGCGGCAAGAATCTCCGGATCCGGTTGGTGGGGTTTACTTTACATAATTTCAATCAATTACGGTAGAGATGATATGTCCATTTTATATAGTGTTTTACTCCCGTCCCTTGGTCGTTATTAGTAGTGTTTTTGGCTCTTTCGGACCACTTTTATTACTAATTTGTGTATTATAGTGTTTTCGTAATTTTAGTTGTATTTTACAGGAAATTGCACTCTTGGAGCATTTTTCCGGGCTTTATGGATCAACTACGGAAGCTAGAAGGACGCGACCACTTTTGGAGCCCAAGATCGGTGAGAGCCGGTGATTAAGGGCTCGGTAATTGGGATCCCGAGGCATTTGGACCAAGTACTCAAGACCCGAGGAGGAAATCCGGATTGGGCCGAGAAATCAAGCCCAATCGAAGTCCAAGCTCAAGGAGAAGCAACTGCCCGATCGGGCTACCTCTAGCACGATCGGGCAAGGCATGACAACTAATTTTGCAGGTTTGTGTATAATTATATTTTTGTACTAGGTGAAACCCCGTGCAATGCACGGATATTGACTAATTATAATGAAAATATAATTAGATATTAAAAAACTAAATCAATTGATCAGTATTAAACCGTATGAAATACAGTTTGTATTAAAAATGAAATACAGTTCGTATTAAAACAATAAAAATTAAACGAAAAAAAACCTAAGACCGGATGGTTTATGAGCGGTGAACGACTTCTTCGTCTCCAGGGCTCAGATTGAAGAATTTTAAGGGAAATGGTGGAATGAAATGAATTGCCAAAAAAAAAATGGTGACTGAAATTGTGAACGAAATGAAAAAAATTGGCAAGTATAATGAATTGCAAAATAAAAAATGTAAAAACAAAAGACCGGGTGAAATGGCAAATCAATTTTTTCATTTTGGAAAAGGGTATTTAAGTCATTTTATTATTTTCATATCATTAATTAATTTCTGCATTTAGGTTATTTTGTACTGCATTTAGTACTTGCGTTTTAGAAAGTTTACTTTATATTTTATATAAAATAAAAGTCATAATCTAAATGCAATCCTTTTTTTAATGTAATAATATTTTTTTTAGAAAGTAATTTTGGCGGGAATTTTTTTTAATAACACATTGACAAGTCTCCTCTTCGATTCGCTTTTAGTAGTATGTAACTAGGTTAAGTCTCGTGCCATGCATGGTAATTTTTAATACTTAATATTTATCATTAGTTTAACACTATTATTTAATTATAAAAAATTATACCTAATTGTAAAATAGGATGAAAGTTCTGTAATTACAAAAAAAAAAAAATTTAAAAATTTATCACACTAAAGAAAACAGAGAGAATAATATATGCACGACCAATAAAAATAACTATGAATTATATTACAAATTTATAGATAGCAAACTATTATTGCATATTATTGTATAAAAAATAATATCTTTGTTTGAATGTGTACAAATGGGAAAATTCATGTTTATCTCTGTGATAAACTTGAAAATATATCTCCTCTCACAATATATTGTTTTATGTTTATTTTCAAAATAATAAAAGTGAAATAATAAAGTGGCACAGAAATCAATGCGAGAAATTGTTAGGGGAGATTAACTTGAAATGTTAATCTCAGAGATTTATTGGGGCTCCCTCGTGTACAAATAGAATATACTTATCAAATAGGAAATGAAATATTGTTGCATACTTGTAGTTTGTATTAAAAACTTCTCCAAGAAGGTTTGGCCTAAAAAATAAAAAATAAAAAATAACTATGAATTACATTACAAATTTATAGATAGCAAACTATTATTGCATATTATTGTATAAAAAATAATATCTTTGTTTGAATGTGTACAAATAGAATATACTTATCAAATAGGAAATGAAATATTGTTGCATACTTGTAGTTTGTATTAAAAACTTCTCCAAGAAGGTTTGGCCTAAAAAATAAAAATAAAATAAAAAAATAAAAACTTTTGGAGGGAAATTTTTTTAACCAGGAGATGACATGTGTCATTCCTGGTTTCACCTTTAGTATAAAGTTATAGATAAAAAATTATACCTAATTGTAAAATAGGATGAAAGTTCTATAATTAAAAAAAAATTAAAAAATTTATCACACTAAAGAAAACAGAGAGAATAATATATGCACGACTAATTAAAATAACTATGAATTACATTACAAATTTATAGATAGCAAACTATTATTGCATATTATTGTATAAAAAATAATATCTTTGTTTGAATGTGTACAAATAGAATATACTTATCAAATAGGAAATGAAATATTATTGCATACGAAGTAGTTTGTATTAAAAATTTCTCCAAGAAGGTTTGGCCTAAAAAATAAAATAAAATAAAAAACTTTTGGAGGGAAAATTTTTAACCAGGAGATGACATGTGTCATTTCTGGTTTCACCTTTAGTATAAAGTTATAGATTGATATGTAAATTGTGAAAATTAGTTGTTGGACTTTTAAAATTTATAGCCTATTTGATCTCTCTAGTTCTTCAAGTTGTTAAAATGAATTAATTGTCAACATGGGAAAAAAAAAAGGTTCCATATATATCAATTTGTCTTTATAAATTGGAAAATTTCACAAGAATAATCAAACCTTTCGCTGGTTCTCCTAAAATAATCCAACCTTTAGTTTAACCTTGAATAATCCTAAGTTTACCTATTATTCTCTCCTAGCAAACCTATTTTACCTACAACCGGCTGAATAAGTCAACATTAGATTTTTTTTATTTTTTATTTTTCCTTTATTTTCCTCCTATTCTTTCCTCCTTCTTCCTCCTTAGTTCCAAGACCTGACATAGTGACATCAATGGAGGATGGATACCCATAATCCTTTAAAAACCACCACCACCCAACAACCTCCCCCCAGCCACTCCCTAACCCTCCTTGGTTTGCCGCCAGCCCGCCACTCCCACCAGTGACACACCACTCCCTTTCCCCGTCTCCATCACAACCTCCGCCACCACTTACCTCACCACAACCAAACCCAGACTCGAAACCTTTCCTCCACTCCTACCCATACTCAAACCACCAACCCTGTCCCACCCAAAACCTGAAACCCCAACCCAAAACCATTAAACCCTGTCCCACCCAAAACCTGAAACCCCAACCCAAAACCATTAAACCCTGTCCCACCCAAAACCAGAAACCCCAACCCCACCTACCCAAAAACCAAAACCCCAACCTGCACCATTGTCCTTCTCTTCTCCCTCTTTCTCAATTTAATTTGGGGCTAAATTGGGTTGCGGTCGTACGATGTTGATGCTTTGTGTCATCGTTGATATTGAGGGCGTCGGTTGCGATTAAATTGTTGGTTGGTAATTGAATTGGTAGTGGATGGATGTTGTGTTGAGTGGTGGTGTTGAGGTGGTTGTAGGTGGTGGTACCGTAGTCCGTAGATGGTGGTGAGTGTGTTTAGGTGGTGATAATGGAGGAAGGGAGAGGAGAGATAAACGGGCAGGAGGGGAAAGGAGAAAGTTTTTTTTTTTTTAATTTTTATTTTCAATTAAAAATATTTTTTTTAAGTAAAAAAAAAATTGACCAATTAAGAAGTGCCACGTGGATGGTAACCGGTTATAAAGGGTAAGGTGACCTGCTAGGGTTGCTGGGAGAGAATAATAGGTAAACTTAGGATTATTCAAAGTTAATCGAAAGGTTGGATTATTTTGGGAGAATGAGTGAAAGGTTGGATTATTGGTGTGAAATTTTCCAATTAATTTTGTCATTATAGTAGTATTTAAACAATATTATTAAAGTGGTCGGATATTAAAAATCCAAACTATCCCATCATTTTCGAATCTGGATCAGATATTGAGTATTTGAAAATTTCGGATCAGATTAAATACTCTCTCCATTTTTTTATTTACATCACTTTCCTTTTATAGGTGAATTTTTTTAAATGCATCACTTTTCTATTTAGTAACTTTATATCGGAGTATAATTTATCATTTCTCCACTCAAATTATTTTTTATTTCTCTCTCTTCTATGGTCCCCACTTAAATAACAAAAAAATATATTTTCCCTCACATACTTTTTCTTAATTTCATGCTTCCATGACTCCCATCTTATTTTTACTATAATAATTTATTCACTCACCACAATATTATATTACTCTCCTAAAACCTTGTGCATCCCCAAGTGATGCAAATTTAAAAAAAAAAAAAAAAAAAAAAAGAGGGAATACTACATATATTCAAAAAACTACATATAGAGCTGTCTAAAATTGACCCGACCTGAACCAAAAATGATCTGAACCCAACCTATACCTGAACAATGGGGTGAAACTAGTGACTTGTAACCCGGCCTGAATCTGACCTGATGTTAACCGACAACCGATTTGATCCAATACGTTATGACATGCACCCAACCTGATAGTAACCGTCAACCGATTTAATCCGACCCGACAACAATCCGAATCCGAACTAGTACCCAACTCAATTAGAACCTAAATACGGTTACACATAACTCACCTGTTATTGACCCGAGTCATGGAAGGTTAAAAATAAATTATATACCGTTTGTTTGGCTAATATACCGGAACAATTCTGAAACCCTCAATCGGGTTCATCTTATATACCTTTTGTTCTCTATTATTCGTATATAGGTTTAATAAAATCTTGATAACGCTTGATTAAATTATAGAAGGCGTAATTATATAGGTTCAACATGACCATATCGATATTTATTCGAATTGAAGTTGAACCAAAATCCGACTCAACATTAACCCGAACCCAAATGGACCATCTATTAACCCACCCAAAACCGACTCATCACAACCCGAACCTGAAATTGAACTCGATTTGAATTTGACTCGAATCAAACCCGACCCATATACGAAAGGGGGAACGACTTGGAATAACCTAAACTGAAATTGGCCCGACCCGAACCAAGACTTGATTTGACCCGACCAAAAACCCGACTTGAATACTCGAATTGAGAGCTCTTACATACTTACTGTTTCGGGTGAAAACAATGGGACCTTGCCGAAGGTCCAATGAAGTGGATGAAGACTGGTCCGGTCCAATAGATGCTGGGCCGAAGGTTTCTTGCACAACTAAAACACGTAAACTGGCCTCGAGGGTGGATCCGAGGAAGACCCCTCCGATGCCGAAGTCAAACAGTGTCTAGAGAGAGAAAGTTGTGCAAGAGAATTAATTGCTTGAGGCTTTGTTGTGTGTTGTTTTAATGAATGAATTGAAAGCTTTTATACCTTTGCTCATGATGAGAGGAGAGTAATTGAGCCTTTAAATAGTCATGGGCTGACCATGGCAATTCGGACCAAAGGACTCTTGGTTGACTTGGCTTGATTGGAGGCTCGGGCCTTGACCTTGGAATATGAAGTCATTTAGTGACCAGGCCCAATAAGATAATTGGACCCAAATACATGACTAGGCCCAATTAGATAAATTGGACCCAAACAACTTGCCCCCCAGACCCGATTTGGAAGGATGACGGGTCGAGTTTGAATCCAATAAGAAATGGAGGGAAGTAAATGATTTAATTAAATCAAAAGATTTAAATTCTTTGAACAGTTATTAATTAAATAACTGTAATTTGGATAATTAACAGGAAGTGGAGTGGATAGTGGGCGGTTAACCAAGAGAGAGAGTGTTTAACGGTTAATTAAGGAGGCATTTAAGAGAAATTTGAACTTTTCGACCTTTGGGATTCTCCTTCCTGGAATTATAAGGTCTGATTCGCATTTCAACCTCATTTCTTCACCAACTTACACTCAAATTCTCGCGCAAACCCATTTTCGCTTTGAATTACCAGCGTACCATTTTCGAATCCAAGTTCGAGACTCAAATCCATCATTTCCACTGATTTGACCGGCGTATTCCGGCCAATTTGAAGGTAATTTTCTTCGAGTTTTTTCGGTTTTCTTGCCTTTTTTTTTAGGAAATTCTTCTTCTCCCTTCTTGCCTTCTCTGAATTTGATTATGGCTCGAGAAATGAGGCGTCAACCGGGTCGACGGGGTCAGGTTAGGGATCCCTGTGACCGCGCCGACGTTTGGAACGGGGAACGAGCCGGTGAAGACCCGGAAAGGGGGATTCCGGCGGTTCCTTTAAACGCCGCGCCGCCTCAGCAGGACGCCGAGGCCGGCGGGGCGGGGCAACCTGAGCAGAGAGAACAGGCTGGGCAGGCTGAAGATTTGCCCCCTGTGCTCTGGGACCTGCTTCCTGGGCATGCTGAATGGCAGGACGCCGAGGCCCAGGAAGCCATGGTTAAAAATGCGCCCTACTCATGGTGGATTCAGCACGCCGAAACCTACCGGTTCGCTGAGCAAATTGAGTTGCACTACGACATTTTTGAAGAGGACGGACACTGGTGCCGAATGCCCTCGCCGACGGACAGGATTCACCGTCCCCCTCCTGGATATATCGGGGTGTACACTCGGCAGCTACAATACGGGCTTCGGTTTCCCTTGGATCCCTTCATCAGGGACATTTTAATAAAGTATAGGATCTCCCTGTGCCAATTAACACCCGTTAGCATTCGGCGGGTGATGACTTATCTCTGGGTGTGTCGGTTTTTTGCTGTTGAACCGAATTTGCACTGCTTCCGAAAGACGCATCAGCTAGTGCAGAACCTCCAGAGCGTGTACGGCCAACACGGGTCTTCAGGCTGGTGGCGAATAGAGAGCCGCCCCCAATATCTGACTATGTGGCCGAACGATTCTTTGGATAAGGATTGGAGGGGTCAATGGGTCTGGGTGAGAGTTCCCGCTGATCCGGAGCATCCATATTTTTTCGGGGCTCCCCGATACCTCTCCAGGCCTGATCCTAGCATGCAAGACTTGGGTCCTGAGGACCCTGATGCCACTAGCCACCCGAGTTATGAGCAAATGAGCTTCTTCGGGAAGCAGAATAACCCCGGGGGAGTTGGCCGAATGAGAACTCTCCCGGCCACATGGCTTCCGGATAACCATTACATCTTTCAAGAGAAGATGTTGGCAGTTGTCGGCCTCAGCCGAAAGTACAGGGGTGGTAAGTATGTTTGGCTGGGGCCGAGAACTTTAACTTAATCAATTTTGATTTGTCTTTGATGCTTATTCCCTGTCTAACCTTTGTCTGTTCTCTTCAGAGTTGAGCGAAACTACCTCGGGAATTGATTATAACCAGCTCGGGGTGAACGCTGAAAGGGTCATTCTAGACCGAGCTCCAGCAATCACAGCTCCGAAGAACCGTCCGCTGCATCTGCACGAAACGGGTCTTCAAATTGAGGCCGCTGCCGAATACACCAAGCAGAAGCCTTGGTGGGAGAAGCGAGATCCCCTTCGGCCTTTATTACCTGAGAAAGCACAGGCTGCTCAGACAGCAGCTGACGTGTCCCGAGTAATCAACTCCTTGGAAGGAGGTGTTGGGACGTCTGGTGCTGCTGAAAGGGATATCCCTGCACTTGGAGCTCAGCCGAGGGTTCCAGTAAGTTCCTGACTTGCTTGGGTTTTTTTTTTTTTTTTTTTTTTTTTTTACTCACACTCTGCTGCCCCCCCTTTCTGTAGTCTGAGGAAAGGAGCGAAAGAAGAGAAGGAAAGGCGCCTGCTCTTTCTGAAGATCCATCTTCGTCAGAATCTGAAGAAATGGACGAGCAGCCCTTAGCAAAGAGGAGGAGGAGGTTAGCCGTGCTGGGACCTCGTCAGTTTCAGACGGGGATGAGGCCTACTGGGGGCATCCTCATACGGGAGCCTGATGAAGGTAGACGCTCGCCGAGGGCTCCCCCTCCGCCGGAAGCTCCGCGTCCTCAAACCCCCCCTCCACCTCCCGAAACTCAAGAGATGGAGGTGGACCAAAGAACCCCTGATCCGAAGGGGGGGTTCAGGGACACCCTGCTGAAGAATCTGAGAAGCCGATTGCTGAAGGCTTCTCAGATGATATTGATAGGGAGGTTGACGCTTTTCTTCGTCAACCTGATCTGGGGGATGAAGCAGAGAAGGTCGTTGCTGCTGACCCTAGTGGAGACCAACTGGGCTCCGCTGGAGGAGAAGGTCATGCTGAGCCTGAGAAGATTCAGGAGGTTCCCTCTTCTTCCTTCCCCTCATTCCAGACGCTGAACTCTGGAGATTTGGGTTTCTCGACCCCCCGTATCACAGTCCCAGAATCTGTTTGGGAACGACTTTGGGGCCAGAACCGTGAAGGGGCTGCAGGCTACTTCGGCGACTTAACTAGCATGTCCGAAGTGGACCGAGCAAGGGTGTGGTCGCTGAAGGCCACGACTGGGATGGGAGAGTCCAGCCGAAGGGTCCCTGACCCTGCAAGAGACAACCAGCGTTTGCTGATGCAGGTACTCAACCTTTTAGTTGCTTTGCTTTCGTTAAGCTCTTCTTCTCCTTTCTGGCTCTTTCCTTTTTTATTACTTTATTTATTTCAACTGATGTGCCCCTGCAAACAGGTTGTGCACAATCAGACTCTTACTGTAGAGTTGATTGACACCCTCCAAGACAAGCTGGAGCATGCTTGGGAGGAGGCAAAAATTGCCCGGGAGGAGGCGAAGCTTGCTGAGCTGAAGCAGCAGGCTGCTGAAGAGAAGCAGCAGCAGAGCGAAGAGTATGAAAAGAGGGCTGCTGAAGCCATTCAAACCTTCTGCTCGGCTATGGAGAAAGAAGTTTTTCCCCCGCTGGTGGAAGGGGAGAAATTCCTTCAGGAGCAAATGGGAGTGGACATCTCCAAATTTAAAGCTGCCATCGAGAGCCGAATTCAAGAGGGAGCTGCTGCACAAGCTGAAGTGCAGCAGCAGCTGGAAGCTCTTGAAGCCAGCAGGATGGCTGCTGAAGAGGCTCTTCAGGTCAGGGATGTTCACCTTTCTGCTGCCCAAGCTGCTGCTGAGAGCTAGGACCAGAAGCTGAAGAAGTTGGAAGATCAGCTGAGAGTCAAGGGAGATGAGCTGACCCAGGCCAAAACCGAAGCTTCCAACGTCCAGCTGGAGCTTAATGAGCAGAAGACTTCTTCCTCCAAACTCTTAGAAGAATTGGAAAAATCTAAAAAGGATTTGGAGGAGAGTCAAAAGAGGTTGGCTGATGCTGAAGCCCTACTCCAAGTCCGCCTTTACACCTAAGAAGAATATGAGATGGGCTACATTAATGGGTTTAAGGTGGCTCGGAGGTTGGCTCTCCATGCTGAGCCCTCGCTGGATTGGTCCAAGTGTGCGCTTTGGGCTCAGGACCCCGAAGATCCGCACATGCTGTATGCCACTCCTGCTGAGCATGAGATCCTTCAGGCTGAACAAGCCGAGGAGGAAGCTGAGCGGCAGGAGTTGGAGGCTGAACAGCGCGCCGCTGAAGCTCAGGCAAGGGCCCAACCTGCCTCCTCTGCTGCTGGAACCGAGACTGCCCCGGGGCTTGGCCCGGCTGATCAGCCTGATCCTCCAACTGAAGCATAGGAAATCGGGCAGTCGTCTTCAGAATCTTGCGGATCAACATGTGCTTAACTTCAGACTCACCGCTTTCTGAATCTCTTTTTGCCTTATCTTTTTGCTTCATCTTGCCTTGATGTACAAACAGTTTATTTTTGTTTCTGTACGTATTTCGGCAGCTGTTATTTTCCGCTTGTGGGCGGCTACCGATATAGTCTTTAATTTATTTGAACTTTGTAGCTCACTTTCTGAGCCTTTCATTAATCTGATGCTTTTTCTTCAACTGCCTTGTCTTATTTTGAACGCTTTACTGTTTCTAAAATTTAAAATTTTTGCAAAAAATTTGCTAAGTACAAAGTTTTTGGTTTGAAGAATTCTGCTGAAGATAAACTTGCATTGATAGTGCCTCTTGACCCCCCCAGGAATCTGAAGACTCAAGTCTTTGGATTACTGAGTTGGGTTTTGTTTCTTCAATCTTTTAAAAATGGATATCCGAAACACAGGGCCAACTGAAGGCAATGTTTCGGATAATGGCTTTCTGGGATACAAGGCTCTATTAAGGCAATATCCCAGACTTGTCCATGGACTCTTGTCTTTGGAGAACAAGTCTTACTGAAGTTTGACTTCAGCTGAAAGACCAATGTTCTTTTAAAAAGACGAGTTTGTCAGCAATCTGAAACCCAGTTACCCGGAGGCGAAGGTTTCAGACGAGGCTGAATAAAAACCCTTAAAGAGTAGATAGAATAAAGAAAACTTTGAAAGAATAAAAAGTTGCAAATATTTATATAAATGGTGGCTTCAAGGCCTTTCATTAATTCAAAATGTCTTACAAGGATTGTTCTGCCCCGAAGGGTTTACACATGATATTTCTTCAGTACATCAGCGTTCCAGTGATTTTTCAACTCAGTTTCATCCAACTGCCGAAGTCGGTATGTCCCTGGCTGAAGCTCATCACAGATTTCATAGGGTCCCTCCCATGCAACTGAGAGTTTCCCATGGATTCGGCCTTTCTGAACTGCAGCAACATTCCGAAGGACAAGGTTTCCAATTTTGAGAGGCCTTGCATGGACCCTTCGGTTGTAAAATTTGCTGACTCTCTGCTTATAAGCAGTCATTCTGTCTCGGGCTGAGTCTCTTATTTCGCCGAGGAAATCGAGAGATTCCTTCATTAGTTGCTCATTCTCAGCCGAGAAGTGGTGCACTCATAAACTCTCAGAGCCGATTTCCACTGGAAGAACGGCTTCGGCACCATACACCAGCTCAAAAGGTGAATAGCCCGTTGCCTCTTTTTCAGTTGTCCGAAGGGACCAAAGGGTTCCTGGGAGCTCTTCCAGCCACTTGGAGTTTTGATCTTCCACCCTCTTTTTGAGGGCGTTCAGGATCTGTTTATTTGCAACTTCGGCTTGTCCGTTGCTTTGCGGGTGGCATACTGCTGAATATGCCAGTTTGATACTGAACTGATCGGTATACCGCTTCAGCGGCAAGTTATCAAATTGCCTCCCATGATCGAAGACAAATACTTTCGGGATGCCGAAACGAGTGATGATATTCTGCCAGATAAACTTCCTGACAGTTTGCTCTGTAATGTTTGAGGCTGCTTCGGCCTTGATCCATTTACTAAAATAGTCGACACCGACTATCAGCCATTTTTTCTGGTATGTAGCATCTGGAAATGGTCCCTGTATATCCAGTCCCCATTGGGCAAACGAGAGTGGATTAAGGATTGGCTGAAGATCCCTAGCTGACTGATGGATAACTGGTGCGAATTTTTGACATTTTTCGCATTTCCGGACCAGCTCCTTAGCATTTGAGATCATGGTGGGCCAGTAGTATCTGGCCCTCAATGCCTTGTGGGCTAAGGTCCTTCCCCCGATGTGGTTCCCGCAGATGCTGAGGTGAATCTCCCGAAGGATATAATCTGCATCTGTTGGTCCCACGCATTTCAGCAATGGGGCTGAGAAGGACTTTTTCAGAAGTTCCCCTCTGAAGACAATGAACCTTGAGCTGGTTCTTTTCATCTTGGAGGCCAAAATTCTATCTTCGGGAATTTCTCCCCGAAGCTTGAAAGCTAGGATGGGGTCTGTTGATCTTAAGTTTTGATGATGACTTAAGGAACCTAAGCAAACCCATAAGGGCTTTAACCTTTGTCTATTAGCTTTGATGTGTTTGACAGGTTCTTATTGGCAACGAAGTTCTAGAGTCAGAATGGAGCATGGAACAAGTCTTAAGATTGAGCTATGGACGAGTATAGAAGATAATCAGAAACCTAGTTCCTTGAGTGAGGAACTGAAGCTCCAGAGTCGAAGCTTCACTGAGTTCCAAGAAGTCTATTGTATCTTTATTACTTATTTTAGGCTTCTTGTATATTTGTTAAGTACTTTGATTATTGATAGGATTTTAAGTGGAGTTTGTAAAGATTTTATTTTCCTTGTTTAAAAAGATTCTATTTTATTTTCGGAAAATTATCTTTTAAACTATTCTATTTTCTTAAAGATTTTCTTGTTTAAATTCTATCCAAATATTTTGAAAAATCTGACTCGGTAAAATCTCCTTTGAAAACTCTTTTTAAACGGATATTTTACTTGGTCAAGGAGGTTGAGAAAATTAAGGAAACAGTAAACTACTTCTTCAAGTATACTTCAGCTTGTTGCCCAAGCCTCCACGAACTGCATTTCCTAGTTTCATGGGAGTTGTGGTGAAGTGGGAGTCAAGGCAGACGTGGGAGTTTTTCAACTGATCTCCTCTAGTATAAATAGAATTAGTTTTCCATTTTGAAGAGTACACTTGAGCATTACAATTCTTAGCTTTTCTAAAAGAGTAAAAAATCCACTTAAGTCCTTGAGTGTCTTTGTACTTAGCATCTTAGAGTTTTAATTCGAGTTGTATTGGGGAAGAGTTTGGGTAAACTCTAGAG
The DNA here is from genome assembly GCF_948465745.1 of Chenopodium album. Lineage (NCBI taxonomy): Eukaryota > Viridiplantae > Streptophyta > Magnoliopsida > Caryophyllales > Amaranthaceae > Chenopodium > Chenopodium album. The sequence continues at coordinate 5,548,926 of NC_137841.1, read as the reverse complement.
TGTGTAGATTGCTTTGAGTGAAGCAAGGAGAAAGAGAGAGATTTGAGAGCTCAACTGATAGAGGGATCAGTTGAGGGGGAACTTAAGTTCGTAGAGGAACTTGAGTTTAGAGTCTTAATTTGTAATAGGTTGTTTGCCCTATTATTATTAAGAATTGAGTTTAAAATCCCTTGAGGTCGTGGTTTTTCTTCTTGATTAGGGCCAAGAAGTTTTCCACGTAAAATCTCTCTTGCACTTTAAAGTTTTTGTTTAAGTTTCTTTTAGAATTCCGCAAAAATTACCCCAGTTCCTCCTCAATACAATTCACCCCCCCTCTTGTATTGTTCATTCGAGTCAACAATTGGTATCAGAGCCGGTTCCTCGAAGAAATCAGGAAACCCTGACGAGTTAAGTTCCTGGAATCAAGATGAACAATCACGAGAATCTGGAAGAAGGCTACTCTACGCAGCGTCCTCCTATGTTCAATGGGAAATTCTACACCTATTGGAAGAACAGGATGGAAATCTTTATCAAAGCTGACAACTACCAAGTTTGGAGAGTTATCGAAGTTGGTGATTTTGAAATTACCAAAACCAACAGTGAAAATGAGGTAGTACCTAAACCTATGTCTGAGTTTGATAAGGAAGATTTTGAAAAAATGGAAATTAATGCACTTGCTGTTAAATTACTTCATTGTGGTCTTGGACCCCATGAACACAATCGTGTTATGGGTTGTAAAAATGCTAAAGAAATTTGGGATTTACTTCAAGTAACTCATGAAGGAACTAACGAAGTGAAACGCTCTAAAATTGACCTGCTTATGTCAAAATATGAACGGTTTGAAATGCAACCAAAAGAATCAATTCAGGAAATGTTAACTAGATTTACTAACATTATTAATGAGCTTGTTTCTCTTGGAAAGCAAATCCCTATTGATGATCAGGTTAGAAAAGTTCTAAGAAGCCTCCCTCAAGATGAGAGATGGAGAGCCAAGGTAACAGCCTTACAAGAAACAAAGGACTTCACAAAGTTCAACATTGAGCAACTTGCTGGTTCCCTCATGACTCATGAGTTGCACCTGGGAACAAGCAACAGTGAAGGAAACCGAGGAAAAGGCTTGGCTCTCAAAGCTAAAGATCAAGAAGAATCTGAAGTAGATGAGGAAGAGGCTGCTATGCTAGTGAGAAGGTTCAAAAGAATGTTCAACAGAAACAACAGGTCAAGGAACTTCACCAAGAAACCCTCCACCTCAAAGGCTGACTCTGGTTGTCACAAATGTGGATCACTGGAACACTTCATTCGAGAGTGTCCACTTTGGGAAACAGAGAAAGGTAAAGGGAAGGCAAAGGAACAAGTTAAGAGCAACTACAACAAAACTCCTTTCAACAAAACAGACATTAGGAAGGCTATGATAGCTGCATGGGGAGATTCTGAAAGTGAGGATGAAAAGGAACAACCTGAAGAAGAAACAGCTCATCTGTGTTTGATGGCCAAACGTGATGACAAGGCTTACAATGATGAGCTTGCTAAAGAGGTATTCCTTGATCCTAATATAATTAAGACTTATACTAAAGATGCTCTCATTGATTTAGTGTTTGAATTAGAAGACGACTGGACTCACACTAGTATACGTCTAGGTGAATGTCAAAGAGCTCTCAAAGTCTGCAAGGAACACAGTACGTGGATTGAAAATCAACGAACTGATGTTCAGAGTAGATTTTTCGAACTCTTTGACAAGAATTCTCTCTTAAAAGAAATGAATGAGAAACTCAAGTTGGAAAATATCATGGTTAATGTAGAATTGACTCAGTACAAACTTGCTAATGCTGAAGTGTCTCCAAGTTCCTCCTCTGAATCCTTGCCAAAATTTAATGAGGATTTTGAAAAATTAAAATATGATTTTGATAAGTTAAGAATCGAAAAGGCAAAACTGGAGAAGGAACTTGAGCTTCGAAAAGAAAGAAACATTAGTCAGTTTGGAATTCCTAAGTGGATTGAGAATGCTCAAACCAAAAGAACTGAAGGTCTAGGATTCATACGGTCTAAGCATAAGGGCAAGAAAAAATATGTAGACCTGCCTAGTTATAAAGTATGTACCTTCTGTGGTAAGACTGGTCATCTCGTTGCCACTTGCAACAAGAAGGAACAGTCTGTTAGCAAGAATGTTAGGCAAGTTTGGGTAAAGAAATCTGATATTGCTACAACGTCCAAGGAACCCAAGGAAACCCGGGTTCCTGAATCTAACCAATAAGTTCTTTTGCAGGTTCTAGTGAGGGGGAACAACACGTGGTACCTCGACAGTGGTTGTTCAAAGCATATGACAGGAGATAAATCAAAGTTTCTCTCACTAGAGGCCTATCCAGGAGGAACTGTGACCTTTGGAGACAACAAAAAGGGTGAAGTAATTGCTAAAGGAAAAGTAGGAAGGTCCAGTTCTCATTCAATAGAAAATGTACTTTTGGTTGAGGGTTTGATGCACAATTTGCTGAGCATATCACAATTTTGTGATAAAGGAAACTCTGTAAGTTTTACCTCTGATTCATGCAACATCATAAATGATAAAACAGGAAGGGTTGTCCTTGAAGGAACTAGAAAAGGGAACACATACATTGTAGATCTAAATTCTGTTCCAAGGAACAACCTTACCTGTTTGAGTGTCATTAATGATGATCCTTTATTATGGCATAAACGTTTTGGACATGCTAGCTTCTCTCTCATGAATAAACTTAGAGCAAGGAACTTGGTCATAGGGCTTCCTTCAGTCAAGTTCCTCATACAACATATCTGTGATGCATGTGTGAGAGGCAAGCAAGTCAGGTCCTCTTTCAAAAGCAAAAACATGGTCAGCACCACAATGCCATTGGAGCTAATCCATATGGATTTGTGTGGCCCCATGCGTGTTCAAAGTAGGAGTGGAAAGAAATATGTTTTAGTTATCATTGATGATTTTTCTAGATTTACTTGGGTGATCTTTTTGTCTAGCAAAGATGAAACTTTTGATGAATTTGTGTCCTTTGCCAAAAGAGTTCAAAAGTCAAGTGGAAATCAGATTATCCACATTCGATCAGATCATGGAACAGAGTTTGAGAATTCAAGATTCGATGACTTTTGCAAAGAAAATGGCATGGATCATAACTTTTCAGCTCCGAGAACTCCTCAACAGAACGGAGTTGTTGAAAGGAAGAACAGGACTCTAGAAGACATGGCAAGAACTATGCTCATAGCAAGTGGTCTTCCAAGGAACTTCTGGGCTGAAGCTATTAATACTGCTTGTTATATTATTAATAGAGTTATGATGAGACCAATCATCAATAAGACTCCTTATGAACTGTTTAAGGGGAGAAAACCCAATATTTCTCACTTTCGAGCTTTTGGATGCAGGTGTTTTGTCCATAATAATGGGAAAAGGAACATAGGAAAATTTGATGAAAGAAGTGATGAAGCTGTGTTCCTTGGCTATGCATCAAATAGCAAAGCCTACAGAGTTTACAATAAAAATACATTGTGCGTAGAGGAAAGCATTCATGTGATATTTGATGAATCTAATATGTTTATGAATGTGCAGGAACAAGACAATATTGATTATGAAATTGGTATGATTAGAGACAGGGAAGAAGAGGAAGAAACCTCCAAGCAAACCAAGGAAGTAAGTGAGGAACCTAAGCAAGAACATCAAGAAAATGCTGAAGTTCCAAATCAAGAAACCCCGGAGGAACAAGATCATGGAGAATCTGGCAACGAGGAAAATGTAGAAGATATTGAAAAAGAAGAAGTGCCTCAAATAGGAGTTCCTGCCAGAGAGTTTCAACCAAAGCCATTCAAATATCAAAGGTATCATCCAACAGACTTTATTATAAGTGATATTGGTAGAGGAACTCAGACCAGATCACAAATGAGGAACTTCTGTGCCTTTCAAGCCTTCCTATCCATTATTGAGCCAAGAAATCATGAAGAAGCTCTAAGGGATGCTGACTGGATAGTTGCCATGCAAGATGAACTCAATGAGTTTGAGAGGAATAAGGTCTGGCATCTTGAAGAGAAACCTAAACACAAAAAGGTTATAGGGCTCAAGTGGGTATTCAGGAACAAACTAGATGAGTATGGAACTATTGTGAGAAACAAGGCCAGACTTGTTGTAAAGGGCTACAATCAGCAAGAAGGTATTGATTTCGAAGAAACTTTTGCTCCTGTTGCTAGATTAGAAGCTATTAGAATATTAATTGCTTTTGCTTCTTTCATGGGTTTCAAACTGTATCAAATGGATGTTAAATGTGCTTTCCTAAATGGTTTTCTTGAAGAGGAGGTGTTCGTGGAACAACCTCCAGGTTTTGAAAATCCCCAATTTCCTAATCATGTCTTTAAGCTTGATAAAGCTCTTTATGGGCTGAAACAAGCACCTAGAGCTTGGTATGAAAGGCTCTCTAAGTTCCTTCTTCAAAATGATTTTAAAAGAGGTAAAGTAGATAAAACTTTGTTTTTAAAATCTGAAGGAACTGATTTTCTAGTTGTTCAAATATATGTTGATGATATTATTTTTGGAGCAACTAAAGAAAACTTGTGCAAGTACTTTGCTGAGCTAATGAGTGGTGAATTTGAGATGAGCATGATGGGGGAACTCAACTTCTTTCTTGGATTACAAATCAAACAAACAGAAAGAGGTATTGCAATTCACCAACAAAAGTATGTCAAGGAACTACTAAAGAAATATAATCTTGACCAAGCAAAGACCTACCATACACCAATGGGAACAGGCACAAGATTAGATGAAGATCTACAAGGAACTAGTGTAGATCAAACCAAATACAGAGGTATGATTGGATCCCTTTTATACTTAACTGCTAGCAGACCTGATATTGCATTTAGTGTTGGCTTATGTGCAAGATTCCAATCTAATCCTAAGGAGTCACATCTTACAGCAGTAAAAAGGATCCTACGATATCTCAAAGGAACTGACCATCTTTGTCTCTTCTATCCTAGAAGTGATACTTTTGATTTAAAAGGTTTGGCAGATGCTGACTATGCAGGAGATCTGGTGAATAGGAAGAGTACTTCAGGAATGGTTCAGTTTCTCGGACCATGCCTAGTTTCTTGGGGATCCAAGAAACAGAATACAGTGGCCTTGTCAACTGCTGAAGCTGAATATGTGGCAGCTGCTGCCTGTTGTTCTCAAGTACTATGGATAAAACAACAACTAAGAGACTATGGTATGAAGTTTAATTGCATTCCTATCTATTGTGATAATACTAGTGCCATATGCATTTCAAAAGATCCAGTTCATCATTCTCGTGTGAAACATATTCACATAAGGCATCATTTTCTTAAGGATAATGTGGAAAAAGGCTTAATTAAGTTAGATTTTTGTGAAACTGAAAATCAGATAGCTGACATTCTTACTAAGCCTTTGAGCAGGGACAAATTCGAACCCTAACCACTGTTCCTCACCACCCTACTCCGTAAAATACACACTTGTCTTCAGTGATTCTTCTCCTGTTCCCATGGAAATCTCACCAAAAATCCAAAATTCACCTCAAAAAGCATCACCCATGGAAGTTGAGACTGAAACCTCAACTCAAGCTATCACTGAAACCCCACAAAACAAACCCATGGATCGCAGTGATTCGAAGAAGAGGAAGATAGAGGTTGAAGAGGAATTGGACTACGAGGAACTTGGTGAACCGATTCAGGGGGAAAAATCAAAGTCACCTGCTGTCAAGAGGCTTGAAGCAAGCTCTGATCGATTCATCGCTGGTCTCTACATTAATCTCAAGTGGTGTGAGATAAGTAAGTATACTGAACTTCTTGATATTCTTGAGGCTCAAAATTGGGTTAAGTTGTTTAGTGAATGTTATGACAATGTGATTGCTCATGCTCCGTTAAAAGAATTTTGTGCAAATTTTAAGAATGTGAATGGTGTGTGTACTAGCCGAGTTAAAAATAAGAAAATTAGTTTTGATGCTGATGATTTGGCTGCTGTGTTTGGAACTCCTAATGAGGGGTTTGATGAGTATTTTAAAGGAGAAACTGAATTAAGTGTTGATGATGTTTCTATTGAAAAGATTGTTGAGTCAATTGGGGGAAAAGCTTCCAAAGTAAAAACCAACCATAACCTGTTCTCTCCTATCCAAAAATTGTTGTTTATCTTTGTCCATATGGCCATAATACCAAGAACTCAGCACAAGAACGAGGCTAATCACCTTGATGCTGTGCTCATGTACTACCTTGAAAACAAACTACAAATAAACTTCCCTTCCCTAATGATCCAGCACCTCTCTCACTACATCGCCAACCATTTGAAGGTTGGATATGCTAACTTGTTAATCACTCTCCTAGAAAGCTGTGGTGTCTCCATGACAAATTATGAACGCCTCAAACTAAAAACAAACCATTATGTGCAACCAAGAACCCTTGAGGCCAGAAACCTAACTGTTGTAAATGGAGTAACCCAATTCCTCTCCAAATCTCTTCCAAAAACCAAGCAAGATGAGGGAACTGTGAAGAAATTGGAGGAAGAGGAGTTAGATAGATGGCTGGAGGAGGAGGACAGTGAGGGTGAGGGAGAAAAGAAGACTAAGGAAGTGCTCATAATGCCTGCAAAGAGTGCTCCTAGTGTTGGAAAGAGGAAGAGTACAAGGTTGGCTTTTAGGCCAAAAGGAAAAGACAAGGCTGAATCTACTGCTGTAGTAGATTTATGTGATGAAAAGGGAGAAGGGAGAACTTTGGTTCAGGGGGAACAGGGCGCCTTTGTGCAAGAAACTGGAGGAAGTCAGTCTGTTCCAGCAGGAGAAGGTCTAGGGTTTACAGGATTTAACTCTGTCAGTGCTGCTTTGGAATTAAAGAATCTCAAGGATACAGTGCAAAAGCTGGTGGATGCACAACCTGCTCTGGTTCAGAGAATTGAGGCTCTAGAAAAGATGGTGTCAGACTTGGCAAAGGCTTCTACTGCGCTCACATCAGCAGTGCAGCAGAGCACCTCCACTATATCTCAAGGGCAGTCAGATCTTTTGAAGAAGCTGGAGAATCTAGTCATTGAAGAAGTTTCAGAAGAAGATGCAGGAGAAGAGCATCTATCCTCTGCCCCTGAAGCCTAATTCTGTTTCTCTTATGTTTTAGCTATCAAACTTTTTGATTCTTGAACTTGGTCTGGATTGAAAACCTTGTTTCTTTTTGCTTCTTTTGGTCTGTAAACACTTAAAACAGGGTATTTTCTTTTGTTCCGATGTTCTGGAGGAACATCAGTTTGTTTATATGGATGTTGCCTGCTTGCTTTTATGACTATTTGCATACTATTTCTGCCTATATGTGCTTTGTTTTGTGCTTTGGACACAAACCATTAAAATGGTGCTGTGTTTAGATATCTGTCTTTGTATGCATTAATTTTGATGAACGCCAAAAGGGGGAAAAAGAAGGCAAACTCAATTGTTGACAAGCTCTCCATGCGTTTAACATAGAAGGTACATAACTATTTTCATAACTATTTTCTTTCAGTTCCTTGTTTAATTTTAACTAGTTCATTTTTCATTTTAAGTTTTTTTTCTGGTTGTCTTCTACTTTTTATTTTGTGAGTTTGCTTAGGTTTGTCATTCATCAAAAAGGGGGAATATTGTTGATCTTAAGTTTTGATGATGACTTAAGGAACCTAAGCAAACCCATAAGGGCTTTAACCTTTGTCTATTAGCTTTGATGTGTTTGACAGGTTCTTATTGGCAACGAAGTTCTAGAGTCAGAATGGAGCATGGAACAAGTCTTAAGATTGAGCTATGGACGAGTATAGAAGACAATCAGAAACCTAGTTCCTTGAGTGAGGAACTGAAGCTCCAGAGTCGAAGCTTCACTGAGTTCCAAGAAGTCTATTGTATCTTTATTACTTATTTTAGGCTTCTTGTATATTTGTTAAGTACTTTGATTATTGATAGGATTTTAAGTGGAGTTTATAAAGATTTTATTTTCCTTGTTTAAAAAGATTCTATTTTATTTTCGGAAAATTATCTTTTAAACTATTCTATTTTCTTAAAGATTTTCTTGTTTAAATTCTATCCAAATATTTTGAAAAATCTGACTCGGTAAAATCTCCTTTGAAAACTCTTTTTAAACGGATCTTTTACTTGGTCAAGGAGGTTGAGAAAATTAAGGAAACAGTAAACTACTTCTTCAAGTATACTTCAGCTTGTTGCCCAAGCCTCCACGAACTGCATTTCCTAGTTTCATGGGAGTTGTGGTGAAGTGGGAGTCAAGGCAGACGTGGGAGTTTTTCAACTGATCTCCTCTAGTATAAATAGAATTAGTTTTCCATTTTGAAGAGTACACTTGAGCATTACAATTCTTAGCTTTTCTAAAAGAGTAAAAAATCCACTTAAGTCCTTGAGTGTCTTTGTACTTAGCATCTTAGAGTTTTAATTCGAGTTGTATTGGGGAAGAGTTTGGGTAAACTCTAGAGTGTGTAGATTGCTTTGAGTGAAGCAAGGAGAAAGAGAGAGATTTGAGAGCTCAACCGATAGAGGGATCAGTTGAGGGGGAACTTAAGTTCGTAGAGGAACTTGAGTTTAGAGTCTTAATTTGTAATAGGTCGTTTGCCCTATTATTATTAAGAATTGAGTTTAAAATCCCTTGAGGTCGTGGTTTTTCTTCTTGATTAGGGCCAAAAAGTTTTCCACGTAAAATCTCTCTTGCACTTTAAAGTTTTTGTTTAAGTTTCTTTAAGAATTCCGCAAAAATTACCCCAGTTCCTCCTCAATACAATTCACCCCCCCTCTTGTATTGTTCATTCGAGTCAACAGGGTCCATCCAGCTAGGCTCTGGGTCAGCGCAGCACACTTCAGGTGCTTCGTCGACACTTCTTTCTCGACGCACTTCCACATATACAGATCTGTTCAGCTCAGTGAGAGTTGAACTGGCAAGTTTGGAGAGTGCATCGGCTTGAGTATTCTGACCCCTTGGGATCAGCTGAACCTCAAAAGTTCTCTGCTTTGCAATGACTGATTTGATCTTGGCAAGATAGGCTACCATAGAGGGCTCTTTGGCCTCGTAGCTGCCACTGATCTGGTATGCAACTAGCTGAGAGTCTGTCTTCAGGCATACATGCTCGGCTTCCAGAGAGATGCACAATTCTAGCCCAGCGATTGCTGCCTCATATTCAGCTTCGTTGTTCGAAACCTTAAAAGAAAATTTTAGTGCATACTCAAAGGATTTGCCTTCGGGAGAGGTTATCACTACCCCTGCCCCCGAACCATTTACGGTGGAGGATCATCCGTAAACACGGTCCAAACTTTCTTTCCATTGTCTAGCGTCTCTTGGTACGAGCATTCGGCCAAGAAATCCGCTAGAGCCTGAGCCTTGATGGCAGCCCTCGGCTGGTAGTTGATGCTGAATTCGGTGAGCTCAAAAGCCCACTTGGCCAGCCTACCAGATTTTTCAACTTTGCCGAGAACTTTTTCCAGCGGCTGATCAGTTAATACCACTATCTGATGGCAATCAAAATAGGGCCTCAGCTTCCGAGCAGCTACCACTACCGCAAAAGCGACTTTCTCGAGTAGAGGGTAGCGAGTCTCGGCATCCGTCAGCGTGTGGCTGACGAAGTAGATCGGTTGCTGAATTTTGTTTTCTTCCTTCAGCAGCACTGCACTGATGGTGGCTGGGCTAACAGCCACGTACAAATACAAAGTTTCTCCCTCTACTGGGCTAGCCAACGTTGGGAGCTGAGCTAGATGCTCCCGAAGCTGCTTGAAGGCTTCTTTTTGCTCTTCTTCCCAAACGAGCTCTTTTGTTTTCGGGAGTTTAAGGGCTTTGAAGAAAGGTAACCCCTTATCCGAAGCTCTGGAAATGAACCTCGAGAGGGCGGCCATTCTTCCGGTGAGCCGCTGAACATCCCGCTTTGTTTTCGGCTCAGGAAGGTCGAGCGCTGCTTTGACTTTGGAGGGATTGGCATCAATCCCCCTCTTGCTGACCATGAACCCAAGGAATTTCCCTAACTTCACGCCGAAGACACACTTCTTCGGATTCAGCTTCATTTGGTACTTTCTTAAGGTGGCGAAGGTTTCAGCCAGGTCCTTAACATGGTCCTCGGATTTTTTGCTTTTGACGATTGAATCGTCAACATAGACTTCCATGTTTCGGCCCTTTTGATTGGCGAAAACTTGATCCACTAGCCTTTGATAGGTTGCCCCCGCATTTTTCAATCAGAAGGGCATCATTTTATAATTGTACACCCCGGCGTTCGTGACGAATGTCGTCTTTGCTCGATCGTCAGGGTGCATGAAGATCTGATGATACCCTGAGAATGCGTCCATGAAACTAAGCAAGGCATGGCCACTTGTCGAGTCAACTAACTAATCGATCCTCGGCAAGGGATAGAAATCCTTCGGACAAGCCTTATTTAGGTCCGTGAAGTCAACGCACATTCTCCAGGTACCATTGGCCTTCTGAACCATCACCACATTTGCCAGCCATTCTGGATATTGACAAGGCTCGATGAAGCCTGCCTCCAGCAACTTTTTGACCTCGGCTGCGATGTCTCGGTTCTTATTAGCGGAGTAATTCCGCTTCTTTTGCTTAATTGGTCGACACGTTGGGTCAACATTAAGCTTATGGGAGATGAGGTCTGGACTTATCCCGGGCATATCAGCTGCCGAGAAAGCAAACACATCTCTGTTGTCCCGAAGGAGCTGAATAAGTTCACAACGGGTGTTCGGATCAAGGTCCATCCCGATTGCTACACATTTCTCAGCGTCTCCTTCGGCCAGCTCGATCGTTTCAGTCTGCTGGTCCATGTCCATTGCTGATGGACTGGACTCTTCACAATCTGGCCTGCTGTCTATGTCAGCAGGTGTCCCAGACTTTTTGTTCTTCGGCTGGCTCTCTGGGTCTTTCGGCTCAGATGAAGAGCTAGCCTTTTCCCTTTCTGGCCCTTTTTCTCTGGGCACAGATCCTTGGGCCGAAGCACTTAGGCCTTTCGGCTTTTTTGTGCTGGGCTCTCTTTCTTTTTCTTTCTCCTCCTCATCCTTGTCGTCATCATCTGGGCGACTAGTAGATGGCTTGAGGTAGTTGCACCTTCGGGCGTCCTTTTGGCTGCCCTGGATCCTTTCGGGGAAGCCAGCGTCTGAGACGTAAATCATCAGCTGATGATAGGTTGAGATGACCCCTTGGATCTCGTGAATTATGGGTCTCCCCAAAATCACGTTGTACACTGAAGGAGCGTCAATGACCAAAAATTCGGTCATGACGTTCCTGGCTGCCTCATCGCAGCCGATGGTGACAGGAAATGTTACCTTCCCATCTGGATAAGTTGAAGCCCCGTTGAATCCGGATACCGGGTATGGGTACCGGCGTAAGGTGTTTGGGCTTCAGCTTGATTTGATTGTAGGCCTTTCGGAACAGAATGTTTGCTCCGCTGCCGCCGTCAACAAGAACCTTGCTGACGTCGTGGTTGGCCACCGTGGCGATGACCACCAACGGGTCCTCGTGAGGGAATGTTACCCCCCGGCAGTCGGCGGCTGTGAACGTCATGTTCGGCACCGGCGACTGGGGAGGCTGAATGTCAGCGTTGTTCACCTGATGGGTCAGAGCCCTAAGGTGCCGCTTGTGCTCCCTCCGAGAGCATATTCCTCCCGAGATGACATTGATTGGAGAGAATTTTCCCTCCGCACTTTTGCTGTTCTTCCGGGGGAAGTCGAGGTCCTGCCGAGAGTCCTTTGCTGACTTCTCGACCTCTTTTTTCTCGCGGTAATCCGCGATGTATTTTTTCAAGTATCCCTTCCAGACCATGTCCTCGATCTGGTCCTTCAGCTGGATACATTCCTCGGTGTTATGTCCCGGTGATTCATGGAACTCGCACCACTGATTTTTATTTTTTCGCTGATACCACTCTGGGAGTGGTCTCGGCTTTCTGTAACTCTGCTCCTCCTTTGTCACGCTGTAAATTTTGGCGCGTGGAAGAGAGAGTGGAGTGTAGGATTCATATCTGCCTGTGAATGGGGCAGATTTTTCCTTCATCGGCTCGTTGGCCGAAGATTGTTCCGAGGCTTTCGCCTTTCCCTTTGTCTTCTGGCCTTGGCCTTCAGACGAAGGTGTTTGTTTTTGCTTTCCTCCCCCAGATTGAGGTTGGGTTTTTGTTTTGTTCCACTCTTCGGCTCGGATGAATTTATCCGAGGCGTTCAGAGCTTCCTCCAAGGTCTGCGGGGTATGCATGACCATGAAGTCTAGGAACTTCCCAGGCTGAAGGCCATTCTGCATTGCAAAAACAGCTAGCCCTTGGTCCAGCTGAGAGACGCTGGATGACTCGTTGCTGAAACGGGTCAGATAGTCCCGGAGGCTTTCGGCCTCCCCTTGTTGCAGACCCATGAGTTCTGCGGTAGTCTTCTCTCGGCGGTTTGCCGTGGAAAACTTGCTCCTAAATTTGGAGGACAAATCGTCCCACCCTGTTATAGAGCCTTGTTTCACTCCCTTGGAGATCCACGCTTGCGCGACCCCCTTGAGAGTGGTTGGAAAATATTTGCACCAAGTCGCTTCGGATCTGGGGCAAAGATGCATATGAGCCTCATACGAGGCAATGTGGTCCTTCGAATCCGAAGTCCCCTCATACGTGATGTGCGACGGTATTTTAACCGTGGGCACGTGTTCTTCCAGTATCCATTGCTCGAATGGGGAACTGGTGGGTAGCATAACGGACTTGCCTTTGTTCCTGGCCGAAGGGACCGCGCTCCGCCCTCTTAGAGAGGTAGGAGTGGTTTTCGTCCCTGGTTGGGAAGTTTGGGCCTCGGCTACAGGGAACGAGAGGCGACTGTGCACGCTCGGCTCCCTGCCGCCGAGTCGGTCGAGGACGCTTCAGCGAACAGTCTCAGGTTGCTCTCGGCGAGCAGATTCTGGCCGAGAAGCTGAGCTGCTGCTCTTGTGCGTTTCTGGTCGAGAGGTTGAGGATCCTCTGAAAAATTGAGGGTTCTTTTTCCTCTCTCTTTCAGTTCTCCAGGTATCCTCTTCCCACTTTTCCAGTTCCCGGAAGGAGGGAGGTTTCTCCCCCTCATGGTCCAGCTTCCTCCGCTGATGCCGGGTATGCGGAGGAGTTCGATCGGGAGGTGGAGGCATATTTTGTGCCCTCATTGCCTCCATGAGCACTGCCATCGCTCTCGCCACCTCCTCCGAGCTAGGCCCCGTCAAAGGGGTCCTCGGCTGAGTGTGGGAATGAGAGCGGATGGTTGATGGTTGGCTTTGGGGCACTGAATGAGTCCTATGGTCGGACTGACTTCTGTTAGACCGAGAGGGACTCGGTCTATGATGAGAGTTGTGGATCACGGGAGAAAGAGAATCCTCCCGGTATGATCCTCCCCCCGAACTGGCACCCTTGGGAGAGTTCCGGTCCGGTGAGGGTGATGGAGTAGAAGTTTTAGGCTTTTCGCCTGCTCCTTGACGGAGGCTTTTGCTCTTGCGGTTCTTAGCCATTGCTACTAAGATGATTGCAAGATGATTTTGACTAGAGATTTTTGAAAGTCTTCCCCACAGACGGCGCCAAATTGTTTCGGGTGAAAACAATGGGACCTTGCCGAAGGTCCAATGAAGTGGATGAAGACTGGTCCGGTCCAATAGATGCTGGGCCGAAGGTTTCCTGCACAACTAAAACACGTAAACTGGCCTCGGGGGTGGATCCGAGGAAGACCCCTCCGATGTCGAAGTCAAACAGTGTCTAGAGAGAGAAAGTTATGCAAGAGAATTAATTGCTTGAGGCTTTGTTGTGTGTTGTTTTAATGAATGAATTGAAAGCTTTTATACCTTTGCTCATGATGAGAGGAGAGTAATTGGGCCTTTAAATAGTCATGGACTGACCATGACAATTCGGACCAAAGGACTCTTGGTTGACTTGGCTTGATTGGAGGCTCGGGCCTTGACCTTGGAATATGAAGTCATTTAGTGACCAGACCCAATAAGATAATTGGACCCAAATACATGACTAGGCCCAATTAGATAAATTGGACCCAAACACTTACTTCGTATTATATCATCACTATCTAGTAGACCTGGCAAATGGGTCATTCGGGTCGGGTATGGGTCGGGTCATTTCAGGTCGGGTCAATTTCGGGTCAAAAAGTTATCGGGTCAAGTTCGGGTCGGGTCGGGTCATTTCGGGTTTTGGGTTGATTTCGGGTCGACTGATAATCGGGTCGGGTCGGGTATCGGGTCAACACTTCGGGTCGAGATCGGGTCGGGTCGAGTTTGGGTCGGGTGAGTTCGGGTCGGGTCAATTTTCGGGTCGGGTCAGTTCGGGTCGGGTCAATTTTCGGGTCCAAAATTCGGGTCAACTTCGGGTCGGGTCATATTCGGGTCGATGCATTGGGTTAAATTCAACTCTGTATATATATTTATTTATTTTTTGACGAGAAACTCACTATATTTATTATTTACTATTTAGTAAGGCTACTTTTTTCATGGAATATACCAATATAGTAATTGTTAGACTTTTATTGACGTTTTTTTTTTTTGGTGTTTAGATTGAGAATCAATTTCAGGATCTCCTGAAACTAAGAGGGATGCTCTAACTAATTGAGTTATACCTCACTCTCTTATTGACCTTAGTTTTAATACTCTTATTATCATTGTCACTGTTGTAATAATTTCTTTGTATTATTCTTATAATAATCTATAATATAATCTATGTTTTTTAAGTGCTCCATTAATTTTAACTGGACATACATTGATACATGTATGCAGGCATGCCAGTGCAGGAAATTGATCAATAATGGACTTCCTATTATAATTATCAGTAATTTACATTATAAAATTTTACCAATTGAATATTCTTAAAATATTTATTGTGGTGGCGATTTCAACAAGTACACACAATGACACAAGAGTGACAAGACTATATTTTTTCTAATAAAGACTTAAAGAGTAGTAGCGTGGATGGACACCAAGTACACTTACTCGCGTTGTGAACTTTTCTTAACCAATTCGATCAGATATATGTTATGACATGCTTCGTTTGAAATTAAATTTACTGCTAAATTGCAAATTAGGAGGTCAAACCAGCCAACATATACTCAATTTTATTTTTGTGACCGATTCAATCAAAAATAGGTTATAACATGCTTCGTTTGATAAAAAATTTATTGTTAATTAGGAATTCAAGTCAACTTAAACTCAGTTGTAATTAGTTCTTAAAATTACATGCTTTAATGTATAATAATATATGTGATCAAGTACTTAAACATAAGGGTGGAAAACGACACAAAATTTAATTATAAAGTTGATTAACAACATTATTGTAAACATATCCGATTCCAATCAATTTTTTTCAAACGAAACTCATAACAAGGTTTTTCCTGTTCAAGGTAATTTGATCTCAAATTCAAACTTGATAAGATTAGATTAAAGCTTTTTCGGGCTACTTAATAGCTCAGTCTCCGACTCTCCGGTCTAAATTACTTCATAGGATGTCTCATCACTATTAGTCTATTATGAATTAATGAATTATGAAGTATTGCAGTTATCAGTTATGCAACTATGCTTGTATCTATCTACTAGTCTACTACTCAATTAAACAACTAAACTAATGTAATAAATGAATATTACTTTTTGATTGAATATAAGATTTATCGTGCATTATATATTGATGTTTATATTTATAAAAAGAAAAAATTTATTAAATTATAAACTTATAATGACTGAGTGTTGGGTAATTGGTGCACAGTTGGCCAGTTGCACATAATATGATACTTCCTCTGTTTCTTTTTAGTTGACACGTTTCTTTAGTCATGTTTGCTGATGCATAACTTCAACCATTTATATCCTTAATCACCGATAATAAAAAATTATGAAAAGTTGATATTTTGAAAATAAATATCGTGACGAATGTTACAAGATCCCACATACTATATTTTTCATTACATATAAAACACAAAATACGGTCAAAGAGGAGTGTGTGAATAAAGTCAAAACGTGTCAACTAAAAAAAACGAAGGTATTATTAATTAAGTGAAATATTCTCATATTCAGATAATCATATGTAAGATTACGAACACACTGTTGATCAATTAAAAATTTTCAAAATTTCAATTTTAACAAAGTTACAACTTAAAAGTGAAAATTTAAGAGGGAAACAAAAATAAACATTTAACTTGGTTAAAAATTGTGGGAAATTCTTCCCCCCCAAATGGCTAAAACTCTAAAAGTATTTCATTATGAGGATAATTGGTAAATTATAAGCGGGAATACTCCCTCCAAATTTCCACGAGTGAAAGGATAATTGGTAAAGTGACGAAATTAAGTAAATTCTAAAATACAAAAAACAAAAATAAAGTAAAACAATAAGAAAGAAAAAAAAAATCTACAGCCCTAGAATCTTCCTCACTTCCTCAGCCGTTTTCATTTTTCATTCCATCCATTACTCCATTGAAGTCCAATCTCTCTCTTTTGTGTTCACTGACTTCACTCTTCTCTAATCTCTATTCTCTACACACTTAATCTCATTTTCCATTCAAGCGTTTTTTACTCAAGTGGCCTAGAAGATTTCGTATTCCCAGAATCTCAGGTAATTTACTTCTATTTCTTAGATCTGATATAATGTATATTGAATTAATCTCTGATGATTCGGAAAATAGTTTATCTGCTTAGGTTGACTGCTTTACTTTTAATTTAGAGATTAATGATCAAATCCTTTCAATTCTTTCATTATCTTTGTTTAACTATGCAAAGCATAAGTATCTCTGTGCTCACCTAGCTCCTGATCACCAAAAAGGCGAGATGACAGCTTTTTATGGTTGTAGCTTGTAGGTTTGCTGTAATTTAGAAGATGTGAATTGGAATCTGAGATTTTTGAGCTTTCTTCTGAATGTGTAGGAATGGCGTACAACAAATTAGTTTTTTTAAAAAAAAAAAAATTCAATTGGGGGTTTCTATGGGATAAATCTTAATGCATTAGATAAATTCTGACGGTATTTCTCTCTTATTCTAAATTTATTGAGTTTTATAAGAATGAATCATATTAATTTGTATTGCATTTTGTTTATTATATATAAATCTGTGCTTTATTTTTTGGGGTTAACTTATTTTTGTGTTAGATATGTTTTAGAGTGATTAATGAGATAGAAATTGATGTAATGATTGATGGGGTTTTGAGCTTATTTCAATTGTCCATTATGTGGTTTGGTATGCAAATGGAAGAGTCCATTCGATTGATTAAACAACTAAACTGCAAGCAAGCTGCATTCTAACAAACAAATATCTTTTATAAGTGTGTTGACATGGCCTTAATTTGAATGTATATAAAAACAGAAGGTTGATTTTCCCTTTTTGATTGGTTTAGATATTATTATTTTGTCTCCACTGCAACATTTCAAATTCTGTGTGGATATTAGTTTCAGAATTATGATTCAAATATTTGAACATTATTGGATAAGAGATGCTACACCTTATCTTAATCTGACAATAACTAATGATATTATTCTTGCTTATTTTGCAGCAATGGATGATCATATTATTTATGACGAGCCTATTATTTCACCAGAGGGTACAGAGGATGAGTGTACACCAGAGGAAGGAGCCAATGTTCGTACACAAGAGGAAGAAGACGGTGATCCTGAACTTACAGTTGAAAACAACAATGTGAGCACTATGGAATCTGGATTTCAAGCTGTAGAAAAGAAACGGAGTCTAGTTTGGCTGGAATTCCTCACGTTTGACAAGACGGAATCTAGTGATGGGAAACAGAGGTCAATTTGCAAACATTGCCAGAAAGCATCCTTCATAACCGACCCCCATTATGGAACCCAAAATATGCAAAGACATCTCAGAAAATGCAGTGCATATGAGAAATATATGAAAAACCAAGGAGGAAACGCTTCAAACAAAGGTAAAATCTTTAACCAAATTGTGTACAGAAATCTGGTAGCTAAAGCAATAATAAAACATGGGTATGCTTTCTCTTGGGTTGAGCATGATGGTAATAGAGAAATTCATGCATATTTAAGTGATGATGTAAAATTCATTTGTAGGAACACTGCTAAAGCTGATTGTTTAAAAATGCATAAAACTTTGAAGGCCCAGTTAAAGGAAACTCTAAGTAAAGTCTCTAGTCGTATCTCATTAACATGTGATATGTGGACCTCTTGTCAAACAGAGGGATATTTGTGTCTGACAGCTCACTATGTGGATGATAATTGGAAATTAATTAGTACAGTGCTTAACTTTAGTCATATTGATTCACCACACACTGGAAAGACCATGTATTCTGCTGTGTTGTCCATGCTTCAAGATTGGGGTATTGATGATAAGATTTTTTGCTTCACATTAGACAATGCCTCTAGTAATGATAGAATGCAAGACTATTTGAAGGAAACTCTACTTGCACGAGATGCTTTATTGTATAATGGTGAGTTTTTTCATGTACGATGTGCTGCACATGTATTAAATCTCATTGTTAAAGATGGACTTAAGGTCATTGAACATATAGTTGAGAAAGTAAGACATTGTGTGAAGAAGGTAAAATATTCTGAAACAAGAAAAAACACTTTTCGATCTTGTGTAAGTCTAGCTAAGATAAAAGAAACAAAATCATTGTGGCTTGATGTTCCTACGAGGTGGAATTCTACATACATGATGCTTGATAGGGCTATCTTATATCGTGAGGCTTTTAGGGAGATGTCTGAAGTTCAAAAATGGTGTCCTACCTCTGAAGAGTGGGATGTTCTTGAGAAGATTCGAGATGTTTTAGAACCCTTTTATGAGATAACTAAGATGTTTTCGGGAAGTGAGTATCCTACCTCAAATCTTTATTTTGGGAATGTTTGGAAGATTCTCATGCTTTTGATAGAGTTGGAGCACGATGATGATGATGTTTTGAGGACAATGGCAATAGAAATGAAGAGCAAGTTTGATAAGTATTGGTTTAACTCAGAACAAGATGATTATGGCATGTTATTTGCGTTTGCTATGATTCTTGATCCTCGTTGCAAATTATCAGTGCTAAAGTTTTGTTATGAAAACATATTTGGAGATGTTGAGGCTACCTTGAGAGTTAGTGATCTCCATCTTAAGTTGGAGAAATTTTATAAGCTATATGCCCAAACTGGAACATCATCAACATTGAACAACAACACTGATATGGCACATGCCTCACATTCCAGAGCCTCCATAAGCAGCACTTCAACTGGAAACCGCAAGCGAAAATTCGACTATTTTGCGGTAATTGTAATTGTTCTTCTGTTTTTTTAATCCTTTTGATTATCCTTCATTCTTAATCTATTGATTAGACTTTTTTTACATATTTGGATTCTGTTTTTCTTGTGTTTACTTTATTTAATCTGTCAATTATAATCCTTTTGATTATCCTTCATTCTTAATCTATTGATTAGACTGTTTTTTACATGTTTGCCTTCTGTTTTTCTTGTGTTTACTTTATTTTTTCTGTCAATTATAATCCTTTTGATTATCTTTCATTCTTAATCTATTGACTAGACTGTTTTTTTTTACATATTTGCCTTCTGTTTTTCTTGTGTTTACTTTATTTTTTCTGTCAATTACTGGTTTTTTTTAAGATTATAAGTTAAGTTTATGTTATAAGTTAAGTAGTTGTTATTAAGATTATAAGTTAAGTTTATGTTATAAGTTAAGTAGTTGTTATTAAGATTATAAGTTAAGTTTATGTTGTTTTGTTTGGTGATGTGTTTTATGGTTTGTCGTTGACTCGTTGTGTTGAATACAGGAATATGACGATAAAGAGGCCTCATCTTCTTTTGGTGAGAGGTCAATATTGGATGTTTACCTTGAGGACCCTAAACTAGATCGGAAAGCGGAGCTTGACATATTAGCTTTTTGGAAAGAAAATGAGCATCGATATAAAGGCCTTTCTCATTTGGCTAGAGATATTTTGGCCGTGCCCTTGACAACCGTCGCTTCCGAATCAACTTTCAGCATTGGGAGTCGAGTATTGAATAAATGGAAAAGTTCATCAATTCCTGAAAATGTGGAGGCTTTAATAACAACTCGTAGTTGGATGTACTCTTTTGAAAGTAAGTATTTTATTATATTTTTTTAAAATATGTATATTCATGTTCCTACATTTTTCAGAGTTGTACATTCTTGTTTCTTTATTTTTGCATTTATAGTGTATTACTGTATTTGCTTATATTATTGTTTTTATATTTATGTAGCAAATGAGGATGATGGATTTTTTGGTTCTTATGTGGATTGGGCGGCGACTCCAAGTGTTAAATGTCAACAATTTCAAGAGTCGAATATTGGAGTATAATTATTTAGAATATTTTGTAATTTCATTTGGTATTGAACATTATGTTATGTACGCATTATTATTGTACTATTTTTTTTCTCTAGACTGGTGAGAATTGTGACTTTTATTTCAAGCTTTAGTAAATTTTTTCTTAATTTTATGGACAAACTCCGTAGAATAGTCGTTAAATTTCAATCTTTTTACGAATTTTTAATAACTTATAAAGAGAATAGGCCGAAGAAATCGAGAAAAGTAATGCTCAAAATATGTAAATTACTTACACTGTTACACATTACAGATTAATAAAAAAAAATTAAGTCAGTTTAATTGCGGTTATTTTCTATTTCGGTTTGCTCAGGTCAAGTCTTTAGCTTAAATAGATTCTGGTCATTTCAGGTATAAGGTAATTTTAGTTAGGGTCACTTTGGGTTTCGAGTCTATTTGGGTCAATTAATTCAAGTTAAAGGTCGGGTCACTTTGGGTATCGGGTCAACTTCGGGTCGGGTCAACTTCGGGTCTCGGGTCACTTCGGGTCGGGTTATTTCGGGTCTCGGGTCAACTTCGGGTCGGGTCATTTCGGGTCGGGTCGTTTCGGGTCGGGTCACTTCGGGTTTCGGGTCAAGGTCGGGTCAATTCCACTTCGGGTCGGGTATGGGTCGGGTCGGGTTGATTTCGGGTTTCGGGTCAATTTCGGGTCACTGTTTTCGGGTCGATTTCGGGTCATGGGTCGGGTCATTCGGGTCGGGTCATCGGGTCTGGGTCAGGATTGCCAGGTCTACTATCTAGTCATCTACTTCTCCGCTTCACTATAACTCCGGTATGTCCAAAACCCATCTCCAACTTTTCTTTAATTTCATTTCGTTTTCTCCATTTATTATATTTAATCAATAAATTTATGAATTAAGTTGTTAAGAAATTTATTTTTTGGGGTTTGAGTGGGCAATTTTGAGTTGAAATCATGAAATAAATGAATAATACTACTGGTAACAAATTTGCATGTATATTGCTGAAATTTACCCATTCATCTTTAATTCAAAAGCACTTGAGAGAATGGATTTTAAGGATTTAGAGTTTGTTGATGATATTAGGAAATCGTACTCAATTTCTGGTGAGATTTTAGTGATGAAATTGCTACAGATTTTCCACAATAATAATTGATTTGTGAGTACACTTATCCATTCATTCATTCACACCAATAATTCATAAACTCATTTTTCCCTTCTTCCTACCCTTAAACCCCCAATAATTCACTTGTTTTTGCAAAAATCATTTTTTTTTTTTTTTTTGAAAACAAACACAAAATTGGAAAATAGTAGCTGATCTGATCAAGGATGGCCATAGGCGAGACGTTTCTGTCAGCGTTTCTACAGGTGCTGTTTGAGCAGCTGTTGACAACCGGAGGAACACAATTCTTGAAGTTGATTGGTGGTGTTGATTTGCCGAAAACAATCAAGAAATGGAAGATACAACTTACTAGGCTGGAAGCTCTTTTGGATGATGCTGAGCTGCAGCAATTTCACAGTAAACCTGTCAAGTTATGGCTCAATGACCTCCAAGATTTAGCTTACGACATCGAAGATATCTTGGATCATTTCGCAATTGAAGCCCAACGTTACCAGTTGAAACAGGCGGAGGAAGATCAAGCTAATGCAGTTGATGATCACTCAATCGCTGGGATTTTAAACAATATGGTTTGTACTGCTAAAATCTTACTTACTGACTTCTTAATGTCGTTATTTATTGACATAATGCTAGTTAGATGACAATGATTATTATTTATTACTTATTGTCATTGTTGTTGTTGTTGTAATTAGTCTTGTTACTCCGTATTGCTTCGTATTTTACTTACAAACTGATAAAACAAGTTCAACTGTGGGATAAATAGACATGACAAGCCTAACAATTGGAAAACAATCAATGTTTATAATTAATTACTTAGCACAATTAGAAAATGACCCAATCTGAACAACTCGATTGAATAATATCCTCTTGTACAATTGTATTTATATAAGATTTAGTGTTCTGTTCATTAAAAAGAATAAAGAAAATTTGTGTCTTGTACAATTCTTGGGGAGCGCTGCTAGGCAAAGGCATAAGTCTTCTTGTACAATTGTATATATATTAGATTAGTGTCTTGTTTATTAAAACCTAAAAACAATAAAGAAAAGTAGTGTCTTGTACCATTCTTGGAGAGAGCGGCTAGGCGAAGGTGTAAATCTTCTTGTACAATTTTATTTCTATTAGATTAGTGTCTTGTTTTTAAAAATCAATTAAGAAAAATAGTGCCTGTATAATTCTTGCGGAGCGACTAGGCAAAGGTAATAATAATAATAATAATAATAATAATAATAATAATAATAATAATAATAATAATAATAATAAGAATAATTAGTTGATGATGTTTAATTTTCAAATTTATAGAGGGAAAAAGATGGTTCTCAATAACTATTGATTTGCTAGTTAAAGTTAATAGAGGGAAAATTTAGTTTTCAATAACTATTGATATGCTAATTACTGAATTCATTGATTAGGCGCAAACCATTCGTGCAAGTAGTTCAAGAGCTGCAAATAGTCTCTCCACCTTGCTCAAAGCTATTGATCAAGACATTCAAGACAAGATTGATGACATTACAGAGCGCTTGCAAGATATACACGACCAGACACATAGTTTGACCCTCACTGCAGCACACATGTTGCAGCAGCAGATCCTCCAAACAGAATCTCTTCGAAGCCAGAGAGAATCCACTTCTTTGGTAGGCAAAGTTTTTGGAAGGGATGAGAAGAAAAAAGAGATAATTACACTGCTACTGAAACATGATCAGAGTGGTGAAGGTTATGTTGTGATTCCTATTGTTGGAACGGGTGGCATTGGGAAGACGACCCTTGCTCAGTATGTATACAACAATGAACAGAAGTATGTATACAGAGATGAGCAACTCTATGTATACAGCGATGAGCAGCAGAAGTGTAATTTTGATCTCAAGGCATGGGTGTGTGTCTCGGATGTGTTCGATGTTAAACGTGTCACAATAGATATAATTAACTCAACCTCCCAGAGCAATTTTGACTGTAGCAATTTGGATCAGGCACAAGTGAAACTGCAGAAAGTGCTAAAAGGCAAAAAATTCTTTATTGTTCTTGATGATATTTGGAGCGAAGAATATGATGATTGGTACAAGCTGCAGGAACCTTTCCGACACGGTGCAAAAGGAAGCAGAGTGATAATGACAACCAGAATTGAGAGTATTGCAATGATGATGGTTAATAATCCAACTCAACGCAATATCATCAAGTTAGAAAGTTTGTCAAACGATGATTGTTGGCTTATATTTCAGCAGCATGCAAATGTAGATTCTGACCTTGCTGAGATGCGGGATAATATCATAGAAAAAATCAATGGACTACCTTTGGCAGCAAAAGCTCTAGGAGGTCTTCTTAAAAGTATTCCGGACAAGAGCCAACGCCAAAAGATATTAGAGAGCAATGTTTGGGGTGAGAAAAGCAGTGTTTTACCAGTTTTAAGGCTGAGTTACCATCATATGCCATCTCATTTGAAGCGAGTTTTTGCTTACTGTTCAATATTTCCAAAAGACTACAAGTTCAAGGAGATGAAAATTGTCTTACTATGGATGGCTCAGGGCTTTATACCAGAAACCCAAATTGTAACAATGGAAGACATAGGCCACAAGTACTTCAACGATCTGGTATCAAGGTCACTATTTGAAAAAACTCCATATGGTGAAGGAGAGTTCATCATGCATGACCTCATCCATGATATGGCTCAATTGGCTGCATGTGGCATCTGTTATGTAATGGATGTTGTAGATACACAGAGAAATCTTGGAAGAACTCGCCATTTATTTATCACTGAGCATGTTCAAACATTGGGAAGTCAAATCATGATTCCTCAGTTGCGAACTTTTCTATGCAACTACTGTTTGATCATTGACAATTTGGACTTCATCCAAAGAATGCAATACGTACGCTCCCTATACCTAGTGTCAGAGAAAATTGAAGTTTTGCCAGATTGTATTGGTGATTTAAAACACTTGCGTTACCTAAGTCTCAAATTCAAAAGAATGAAAGTGTTGCCACAATCAATCGACAATCTTTGGAATCTCCAAACACTGTGCTTGGAAGGCTGTTATAAAGCTGTGAAGATTCCATGTATAGAATCGCTGGGAAAACTCCGTCATCTGAACATTGTTAATATCTCTGTAAAGGAGATGCCGCTTGGAATTGGGAAATTAACAAACTTGCAAACTTTGAATACATTTGTTTTGGTAGTTGGCGGTGGGTCCAGAGTAAGGGAGTTGGGGAAGTTGAATCAGCTCCATGGAAGATTATTAATCGTTTCCGGGCTAGAAAATGTGACTGAGGTTGAGGATGCAGAAGAAGCCCAATTTTGTAAAAAAAAGAATCTAGATGGGTTGAATTTGAAATGGGGTACTTGTACTAATGATGTTGATGACAAGACTAGGAGAGATGTGGTTGGGAAGTTGCGGCCTCACACTTCCATCAAAGAGTGTGAGTTGGTTGGGTACATGGGCTCGAGATTCCCAAGTTGGTTGGGAGATCCCTCTTTCATTAACATGGTGGACATAAAGTTGAAAAAGTGTCTCAAATGTGTATGCTTGCCTCCATTGGGGCAACTATGCTCGTTGAAGAGTCTGCTAGTTGAAGATATGGATGGTATTCAGGAGGTAGGTCTTGAATTTTATGGGAATTGGTCAACTCCTTTTTCATCTTTGAAGACTCTTCAATTTTCTCATATGAAATCCTGGGAGAAGTGGGTGCACCCAACTGACAACAAGGCGTTTCCTATCCTTGAAGAGCTTTCTATTAAAGATTGTCCGTCATTGCAAGGCGATATACCTCCTCATTTGCCTTCTCTTAGAATGCTGGATATTAAAGAATACATGCAACTACAATCCTTAGAATTGAAGATTTTGTCTTCCTCAACTTCTCGTCTTGATGTAATTGACTCAAGGTCTAGGGTAAGGGAGTTGGGGAAGTTGAATAATTTTTGTGGAACTTATATAGGTGATGTTGATGACAAGACTAAGAGAGATGTGGTTGAGAAGTTCCAGCCTTACACTTCCATCAAAGAGTTTAGGTTAGATGGGTACATTGGCTCGGCATTTCCAAGTTGGTTGGGAGATCCTTCTTTCAATAACATGGCTCATATAAGGCTGAATAATTGTGAAAAATGTGAATGGTTGGCCCCACTAGGGCAGCTACCCTCATTGAAGAGTCTAAGGATTGAACATATAAATGGTATTAAGGAGGTAGGTCTTGAATTTTATGGGCATTGCTCAACTCCATTTCCATCTTTGAAAACTCTACTTATATCTGGTTTGGAATTATGGGAGAAGTGGATGCACCCACCAGTTGCTATCAACAAGGCATTCCCTGTCCTTGAAGAGCTTTCCATTGATTATTGTCTGTCATTGAAAGGTAATCTACCTCCTCATTTGCCTTCTCTTAGAACGCTGGATATCAATGCATGTAGAAAACTGCAATCCTTGGAATTGAAGAATTCATCTTCCTCAGCTTCTCGTCTTGCATCACTCTCTGTTGAATACTGTGAGTCTATGGTCTCTATTGATCATATTCCCTTAACTCTACAACTGTTGAATATCAATTGTTGTGAAAAACTAGGGTCTGTAGAATTTGATGAACAACCTACAAATTTGTCTCCTAGAAGTGAAGACGGGAATACCCCAAAGAGTGAAGAAAACATAGGAGTTTTCCTAAAGGCTTCATTGGAACTTCCTCTTCTCACTAGTTTGAAAATAGAAAGTTGCCCAAGTCTAAGATCATTACAACAAAATCTACTTCTCCCGGCCTTACAAACACTTGAGTTATGGGATTGCAAGTCTATGGAAAGGCTTCCTGGTCAATTGCTCAATTTCACCTCCCTCGAACGATTATATATTCTTGAATGCCCCAAAATCCATAGCTTAGCGGAAGGTGGCTTACCCAGAAACTTGGTATTCCTTGAAATAGAAGAAGTGAATATAAAGCAGGCAGTAACAGAGTGGAAATTGCACCTCCTTCATTCACTTAAAGCTCTTACGCTTAAAAATGTAGGCAGCTCTGCAGACTCAGTAGATTGTATTCTGTGCCCACATCTTTCTCTGCCCTCTTCCTTGTGTCTCTTAGAAATCAGGGGTTTCCAATATTTGAGAATCATATCCAATGGGAACACCCTTCCGAACCTCACTCGTCTTGATGTTGTGGATTGCCCAAGGCTTGAATCATTGGTTAGCAATTTTACCTCGCTTACAGATTTAATAACTGAAAATTGCCCAAAATTCCACAACTTTCCAGAGGAAGGTTTACCCACGAACCTGCGGTCTCTTTCAATCTCTGATACCAACACAGACAAACCAATAAAAGAGTGGGGATTGCACCGTCTTACTTCCCTTCATTCTATTTCTCTTACACTTGTAAATGTAAGCAGCTCCTTAGATTGCATTAGCGATTCTGACCTTCCCTCTTCCCTGCGTACATTACATATAAAGGGATTCCAAAATCTGAAAACAATATGTTGTTCCACTCTTCCTGACTTGTCCTCTATCAATGTCCTCTCTTGCCCCCGATTCGAATCATTTGGTGACCATGGCCTTCCTCCAAGCATTAAATGCATTTATATTAAAGAGTGTGAGATGATACAACAACATTTGAGAAGTGATCCCAGTGGCTGTATACTTACAGAGAATGGAAGATTCTCGTTGCCTCTGTCTGGGAGTCAATTGAGCTCTGCCCACTCAAGTAAGTTTACTTAAATAATGTTTTACATACATCTTATATGTTTACATCAGCTTAAATTTTCATTGATACTTCTTCAAAAAAATAAAAAAGTTTTAATTGATACAAACAATCCTAACAATCAATGGACCTTCACTCAAGCAAAAAAAAACATTAAGTGATTTTGATTATATATGCCTTTTTTTTAATTATTATTATTTGACCATTTCAAGCTAGTTAAATATGCCTTTTTTTGTTGGCATCCTCAAACAGATGATTAGTATAGCATTGTAGAAAGATGCAGAAACATTTACATTATAACAATGCAAATAGTAGGTGGGAGGGAGAACTTGATCAATCAACTAGCTATAGAATAACTTTAGAGTGGGTTTATATTTCATGTCGTCGTGGAAAGTAATGGATATTGTAGTCACATACCTTTTCTGTGTTCAAGTTGATTGATACAAATCTACTTTTTTAGATGTTTTTCAGATGAGTTATAAAATAATAGGGAAATACAAAGTATTATTATTATGTTGGAACATATTATAGAATAAATGTGCTGTTCTGATATATTGTAATATCAGGTACATGACCTTCATATGCAGCTGTTTGCTCATGTTATGGCATTATGGTGCTAAGAAACTCTAGAAACTGAGAAGCCTAAAAGTAGTAATAGCATCTACAATTATAAGGTATTGGAAAAGCTTGCCTTTAGTTTCAATTTTAAGTTCAGATGTATTTTCAAGTGCTGCTGATTGTGATCTGAAAAACTATGTTACCTGATCACTTTTGAATCATGGCATGTGTTTACTATCTAGCTTTTTGGGTTATTTATTTTGGATGTCTCATCATTATCCATGTCTAAACTTTTATTGTTTAACTAATTCCTGTGTTCTTTCAATTCCACACTTCTATTGCTGAACTGGGTTTTGTCATTTTTCACTTTTGATTTAGAGAAAATAGAAGGGGTGCAACTAGTATGGAGGTAGTATAAATTAACTCAGGTAGCATGTTCTTCGATTTGATCAGCCAGAGAAATTAAGGATTTGTTATTAACTACTAGGTTAACTTCTTTTGGCAGTTGCAGAGTTATCATTAATGATGAAAACTCTGCCAATTTACTGTTTGATTAGTTGATCATTCCAAAGTTGTATGTTCTGATGTCAATTTCAAGTCACTCATAGCTTCTTAATTACACTATCCTTTCTTCTCTCTGTTGATAAAACTTCCTACGAAGTACTGCTTTTGTTTCCCACTTTAAGTGTTTTCTCCTCTCCTACTGTTTTTTCGACCTCCTAAAAACTTGTGAGTGGTTGAACGCCCACTGAAATTTTAATGTTCATTCATGTACCAAACTTAGTAGTACATCCCTATAACATGCTTGTTATTCACTTAGTTATTATCATGCATTTAACCTAACTCAGATCTTATATGAAGTATATGAATATGAATCACAAATTTCACTTTATTAGTGTCCATTAAATTCTTAATTAGGTAAATTCTTTCTCATCTGTTTACAAAAACTTCTGAGAGTTTTTATGTTCACTTGTTTATTACTCCGTATATGTCATGTTTTACCATGTGTTGATAGAATAATTGATTCTGTGGTGATCTAGCACTTTATTTTATTACTTGTTGGGACTAAAAGCAATGGCATATAATCTTTTGGCTAATAGCATTGCACTGCACGTACCTTCTTATATCAGATGACAAACATATTGGTTCTACCCTTGTATAGCTGCAGAAAGCCTCTCTAAGTTCAGATATTCATTCAAGGATTAATGTCATTACAGTTTTTGCAATATAATCTGATTACTGGCAAAGTGTTCTGGTTACGCTGCAGAGTGCAGACGTACCAAGTAGAAGCTTGTCAAAGCTAGAAAGTTTCAAAGTTGTTTGTTAGATTAAGCAACAGTTTGGCCAAGATACACTGCAAATTCTAGTCTTCTCTTTTTTTAGTAAATTATACTCATAGTCTGTTTTCAGTACCCTATAACCTGTGTTATTTTAGTGGTTTTTTTATGTACAAATTGTGGGATTTTTTTTTTTTTTTTTTTTTTTTTTTTTCCTTTTTTTTTTTTGTTGGTGTAGTTCTGTTAAGTTGGGTTTTCATTACAGATTCTAGTTTTTTCAGATTCATTAGTGAATCTACAGTCCATTGTTTTCTGAGATTCATGTACTACAGTTTCTTCTATCATTTTGCGCGTAGGGAATTACGGAGTATATTTGATAGGAATTGTTTATCAAATTTTGTTATGAAATTCCCTTTATTCTCAGTTACTCCATAGTTGACACACTTTTAGCTTTTTTCTAAGTAGTGGTCTCATTGATTCTAAATCACTCTCTCCGTTTTTTTTTTTAAATGCATCACTTTGATTTTAACACTATTCACATATCATGCTTGACTTAATTTTTTCACCTCTAAAAAATAAATAAATGTTATTACGAGTATATAATGTATCGTTAGATTAGTCATAAATACTTGTTTCATAATATAATTTTTTTTTATAATTTTACTAATAGACAATTAAAGATATTAATGGTCAAAGTTGTGTTTCGGTAAATGTATTAGTCAAACTTATGCAAATAAAAAAAAGGAGTACTTTCTTTCACACACGTGTCATATACCCTTAATTTAAAGGAAAAATTGCGGAAAATATTACAACCTTTGTCCCGTTCTTTTTTAATAATACAACCTTTTGATTAATTCTTAATAATATAACCTTTGGGGTTGTCAATTTTAAACAAGACAAAAAACTTGTAACCTTTAAAACCGGTTACCCATGACACGTGTCATCAGTTAATTGGTCTAAATATTAAATTAAATTTTTTTATTTAAATAATTAATTTAAGATTAAAAAAAAAGAGAGAAAAAAAAAACCACCTCTTCCACCATTCCACCACGGCAGCCCGCCCTTCCCCGGCGAACAAAAACCACCCTAATCCCATCAACCACCACGCCACCTCCTATCCCCTCCCCCTTCTCACGCTGACTCTGCCTCGCCGCATCCCTCCCCCTTTCTCTTTCCTCCATTGCACTCTACTCTCACTCCTCCATTGAAGCACCTTCTGAGCTTCGTCTCTTCCATTGAAGCACCTTCTAAGCTTTCTACCCTCCATTGAACCAGCAACATCACTCCTCCGCTGCCGACCGACCCAATTACCCCCTAACCCCGACCGACCCAATTACCCCATTTCCCCCCTGTCGATTTTCCCTTTCCCAACCACCACCAAAACGCGAACGACACAATGGAGGGGGGCGGTTTTCGAGCAACGAAAGGGGAGGGAGGTGGTTATCGGGATCTGGGAAAGTGAATGGGTGATTTTTGTGGTGTTTCAGGGGGTTTTTGTGGTGGCGGCTGCGCGGATTAGGGTGGTTGTTGTGGTGGTTGGGAAGGAAAGGGGGTTAAGGGGGTGGTCTGCATCGGGGTTAAGGGGGAAATGGTCTGCGTGTCGACGGTGAGGATGTGGCTGGGTGGTGGTGGTTGGGTTTTTTTTTTTTTTTTTATTTCTTTAATAATAATAATAATTTAATTTATTACTTATATTGAAAAACCAATAAAACAATGACACATGTCACGGTTACCTTCAAAAACAGGTTACCAACAGGTAATGTCTTGTTTAAAATTGACACCCCCCAAAGGTTATATTATTAAGAATTAATCAAAAGCTTGTATTATTAAAAAAGAACGGGACAAAGGTTGTATTATTTTCCGCAATTTTTCCTAATTTAAAAAACAATCAATTCCTTTTTTCCGCCAACAGTCTCCACCATGAAAAAAACGTGGTCGCGTTTGCGGTAACGGTCGCGTTGTCGTGGAAACGGCTTGTAACGGTTAAACGGATCGCGGATTTCGCGGCGTGAATTTTTTTTAAAAAAAATTGCACAACTAGAATTTTTGGCTTGTTAATTCACGTGCTTTGTATTTATAGCATATTATGCCCAAAACAATTACAAACATTAAAATTTCAATTTGGAGTAGAAAACCCAAGAGACGTTTTTTTTTTTTTATAAAAAGGGGTAGAGAGGGGTAGTTAATGGGTCACAGCTCACCATAAAGGTAAAAAAAATAAATGGGTAAAAAAGATGATGGAACAAAGCTGTTACAAGACTCACAACTACAGTAAAAATGTTGAAAAAAGACAAAAAGTGGAGCAGCATGTGACTCTTTGACTTAACTTTTTTACTTATTTTTTCATAAAAAATTGTACTTCCTTCAACTTCCGTTCTACTTCAACCCCTGGTCCCTTGCTCCCTCACTTCTCTTCTTTCTCCATAGCCATGTTAGCACTAATACAAAGAAATGGAAGGTTGTTTCCGAGCATTTCAGCATGCCCAAAACCGATAACTCGCTAATGTAATGGTTTCAGAACGACGTTCTACCGTTATGGAACGGCCAACTCGTCGTTTGGGTGTGAATTTCAACTCGGCGTTATATAACGGCTTTTTTCGGAACGACGAGTCTGAAACCCGTTACAAAGCGGGCGTTACATAACAGAACGACCGAGTTTTTTTTTCTATGGTCTCCACATTTACTGAACTGAATAGAGCTGAATGAGTATTTTATGAAAGAAAGAAATTAGGAGCAAAACTGAAATGAAATTAAGCTGAATTGAATAGATCCTAATTCAAAGCACATAGTACAAGTTTGCGACTTTTACAAGATTATGTCTCTTATCTATAAGTTTCTAACGAATACATAGTTACATCTTACATCCCTAGCTAGTTTAGTCAATTTGCAAATGACCGTCGTCATTTCTTAGGGCCTGTTCACATTTACTTAATTTCAATTCAGTTCAGTTCAACTCTTAATTTCCCTTTCTCATAAAAAGTTCAGTTCAGTTCTATTCAATTCAATTCAATTCAGCTCCAATCAGTTCAGTTCAGTTCAACTCCAATCAGTTCAGTTCAATAAATGTGAACATGTCCTTATTTTCCCTAACATCATTGCTTGAACGCACACGATCAATTCTACCATCAGTACAAATAACTACCAATTGAATACTCAATATCAATACTCAAGTGAGAAGATATACTACTTTCTCTAGAGTTTTAACAAAAATAGCGAAGTGCAACTCTCCCGGCTTTTTCCTAACCCTCTAGATTCCATTATCCCTTACGTTTTCTCACTACGTTACCAAGTATCTATACTCCTTCCGTCCCTAAATTAATGTTTCATTTGCGTTTTACGCGAGTTAAGCTCACAATTTTTTAAAAATCCAACCAACCTCTTCCCACCCCACGACTACATGATCTTCCTCACTAATTTTAAAACATATAACAGTCAAACTCTATTAATTATAATCAATCTACCCAACAAATTTTCCAAAACTAAACTCCTTTAAAGCAACTCAAATACCTCCATTGAAGAAGAAGACGACAACAAAAATTTCTTCAAAAAAAAAAGAAGACGACAACAAAAATGGAATTAGAAGTAAAACGAAGAACAACAAAATCCTTAATTTCAAAGCTAAGTTCAGTATCAGATCAAACTCGAATCGCAGCACTTTGTGAGCTCCGATTACTCACCAAAAACGACCCAGAAATCCGACCCATCATCGCCGAAGAAGACGAAGGTGCAGCAATCTCTCTTCTAGCTGAAACCCTTTACTCTCCTACACCATTAGAGCAAGAAAACGCTGCTGCAACTTTGCTGAATATCTCAATTTCCTGTAAAAATTCCATCATGTCAACTCGTGGGGTTCTCGATTCTCTCTCCTATGTTCTCTCTAATCACCGCACGCACCCTCCTGCCGCCGTGCAATCCGCCGCCGCCGCGATTTACAGCCTTTCCGTTGAGGAGAATTATCGTTCTGTAATTGGGGGTAAAAGGGATGTTGTGTATTCTTTGATTGATATTGTAGGGTTTCGGGAATCGCCGTCTCGGTCAATCAAAGATGGGTTGAAAGCGCTTTTTGGGTTGTCTTTGTGTCCTTTGAATCGGCCTTTAATGGTGGAATTTGGGGCAATTGAATCAATTTTTGGGGTTGTGGTGAGAGATGGGAGGATTGGGGTGATTGAGGATGCAACTGCTGTGATTGCGCAGGTTGCTGGGTGTGTGGAGAGTGTTGAGGCCTTTCGAAAGGCGGCTGGTGTTCGGGTTTTGGTTGATTTGTTGAATCCTGAGACGGGTTCGAGTTCGAGGATTAAAGAGAATGCGGTTTCTGGGTTGTTGAATTTGGTGAAGATTGGTGGGGAGGAGGTTGGGGAGGAGATTAGGGAGGTGGGTTTAGGGTTGGTTTTTGATGGGTTAGGGGAAGTGGTTGATAGTGGGAGTGATAAAGGGAAGAAAAGAGCTCAAGCTTTGTTGAAGATTCTTGAGGATGGTATGAGTATGAGTCACAAGGATGCCAATGATTCCGGTTCGGATTTGTATTCTGGTCCTTTGGTAGATACTTCGAATTCGTTTTCGTATTGATTGTGTTAACATAATGTTTGGTGATTTATAGTGTGTCATAGTTAGGAAAAAAAATAGACTTTCCAAGGATGATTGACTGATAGAGTATGTGATGAATGTGTTCTTGTTTTGCTCAAGATTATGAGATTAGAGTGTATAAAAGATTTGCCTCATTGTAAATTCATTTATTCAATGTATCATGTTAAACTTGTCACTAATGCAAATTCAATGCCCGATTCTTGTTCTTTTCTCATATATTTGTTTTAATTTTTTTATCTGTTGGAAAAACATGTAGCAGTTTCTTTTCTGAGAATGACTTGCTGCATTGAGCTATATAAGCGATGGTGCGAGCTATAACATTCTTCTTACATGCTTACGTTTATATATGATTAACGGATTTTGTGGTTGCTGTAGGTTCTTCTATGAGCCAAAATTCATTTTGTATTACTGAAGAACTCTTGTATAGCTAATAAAATTTTGCTTGTTTGATCTTTTCTTTTGCTGCTGTGTTCCAGTTTGACTTTGTGTGTAGAAATTGTCTTATCTGCTTTGAAATTTTGCCGGAGCTTATCTTCATGAACAATGAAGCTTATTATGGGGAATTGTTAAATTCAATGTACAACAACCACCTGAAGAATCCCGCTGTGGTAGGAAGAAGGTCCAGAGGTACACAAACTTACTTCTATCTGGTTGATACAACTCGATTTACTTACAAGAAGATTGCATTTTAACTTATTTGCCTCTGTACAGAGATTTATCTGCACGTAGAGAACTCTAGTTAAATGTAGCAATAGTATTTGCTCACATGCCTGTATGGTCAAAACAAAACTGCTTTGCTAACTTTCATATTACACTGTCTGGTAATGGAATGCCACTGCTGTCTCAAATACCTAACAACCAGGCTGTGAAGCCGCATATGGCTCAGGATTAATGCATACTGGATGGTCATTGATATGCAATGATGGTATTATCACAACATGCATGAACAACAGCAAAGCTCCACCTTAGCCAGACTTATTACAACACAATTCACAATTGTAGCTTGACTATTTTTTCTGTTTTTTTTTTCCCTTCTCTTTTTTTATACTGAAGGCAGGTCTAAATTTGAAATTATTCTGTGTCATACTCTCATTTCAGGCTTGATCATGGTGTGAGTCAAAATCAGAACTTGGTTTCGTTCATAGTATCTTGTTTGATTAGTTATGGAGTATTTGGCACTTGCCACTTCATCAATCATCTGTTTTATCATATTCCTATATGAGCTATGAATCTAACTATGGAGCTATTTGGGATCTGCAAGGCTTCTTTTGGGGTTGATGATGTAGTCCATTGGGCAATATATGGCTTCTTTTCGTAATTGTACAATTATTTGAGATTTTGAGAGCTATATCATCTCCCCTTTCCTCTTTCAGTTGTTAGGAAGGAAGCATGGTTACACTCAGCTTTGTGCTTAAGGTTTGGGAAGAGATCATACTTTCGTAGATGATTGTCAGACATAGAACTACTCTCCATTGCACAAGCTTATGGTCTTATCCAACACCAATACATAAGTAGGTGTTGGGCTTGTTGATTTTGGGGGCGAGAGGAGATTGACCTGAATTCAAGTGTCTAGGAGTCTGGAATCTGGATGCCAACTTCTTTGTTGACATACTAATATTAAACATGGATGCATTTGGTTGATAAACACTTCTGAGAAGATGAAGATAGGTGCATTTTATCCCTTCTGACAACTCATAACTTATAACAGCTTAGATCACAATTGTTGTGCGCCTTGTAACTATAAGAGAATGCCTGCATCAACATTGTTGAGTATCTAATGTGTGTCATATACTCGTATGTGTCTCTCATTATTTTATAAAAATAATTTTATTAACCTGCCAATTTTATCAGAAAATCGAATTTTACATAAATTATTTGATCTTGAAAGAATTATAGCAGATGTTTTTCCTGTTAAATTTAAAGGATCAAACCCAAAGTTTGCAAATGCTGTTTAGAAACTTGAAAGTTGGGAACTTGGGGTTGGATGACCTTTATGTTCCATTCTTAATATGTAAATCGTTTTAGAGAATTTTGTGCGATTTTTATGTGACATGCCCTGGTTATTCGTGTTTTGCTCATGTCCAGCCCCAAAAATGATCTGGTTCAGCTCTGAGGAGAACTTGTGAACATACCTTGCATATGCTAGTTGTATCGGCAGAGTAAATCATCAAATAAAGCTGCATTTTCCGTTTAAGTCTCATTAATGTAATTACTGTAACTGATACTTCGTATTATTCTTACATTTGACTTTTTTGTATCAGAGTCATAATGTCAGATAAGAATAAACTCGGATAAGGTTTATGTCCTGGTGAATTTATTGCAATGGACTTATTCCTGATAGTAGTCATGATCAGTTGGCCGTCAAGCTACAGGTCAATGCCTGCCTATATGGTTACATGGTACTCATAGGTGATTGGCCCCCGTGTGCTTTGTTTTTCAGGTTTTACTGTTACATATTAGACTAGGCTCTAGGTAGTGGTTAGACTGCTTACGCCTGTCAATCCAGTTCTACTCCTGGTGCAGTAAAACTTTGATACTGATAGCTCTTATCTCGTGCTCTTACTGATTGTATAATATTAAAATCACTGTACTTGTTAATTGTTATACTCTCCCTTTTTTGGGAATTGTTGACTTTCAGAGTTTTTGAGTGTAGTAGTGTTTTGTAAATGTTTGCAGTTAAGGGGCTGTTGGAACCAAGAAATATTGCTTGAATTCAGTGTAGATTGCACCAAATTTGCTGCATCAGATACTGCCATCATCCTTTGTTGCAGCCTGTTTCAGGTATGCAACATTGCTCAAATTCTGTTTCTGGACTCTGGAGCAGAATTCTCATGGGGTTTCTTTTTCTTTACCTCTCTGACATTCTTTTGGTTAACAGCAACAAAAAAACACGGTTTATCAAACTACATAAGCACCTAGTTTGTCTTAATTCTAAAATATTATGATAACTGGTAATTTTACTATACTTAAATAAGTCATTTGCATTAGCGGTTTAGCACTCCTTGAATCCTAGATAATCTGCATATGCACTTGAAGCACTCTAGTCTAAAGTCTCCTATCTCTGTAATCAAAAGAAAATTCTATCTGGGTATTCGGTCATTCCATCTGCATTATATATAATATATCCTTGTAATTTCATTGTTATCTATCCCATTTTATTAACTAGTTCAATTATTATGATCAACTTAGCAAAACTAGCAATACATGTTGCATTTAGCAGGTGTAGTTTGATTAGTATCAGTGAGGTCATTTAATGCAAAACTCGTATTTTGGTTTAATTTTTAATAATCAGGGTTTTATAAGGAGTGTAGGCTAGTTATCTTCATTGAAGTGGTGTAATCATCAAATTTACAAAGTTGACATGTCAATAATCACTGCTTTTAGGAGGGATTAAAGACTAACAGAGCACTACCTGTCTATTTTCCTTCCACCAATTAAAGAGTTTCTGACTTTTTCCCTTTTTCAACTACCTTTCAACCATCTTTTAAGATACCCTAACTCTTTTACTCTCCCTTTTTTTCTTTTGCGGTTTCATGTAGATGACCATTTCTTGTTGTCTAGGGACTTTTTCAATCTTGGTGTTTGTATACCATCACAAACCACTGCTTCCTTTAGTCACTTGTTTTGATTCGTTTTGGCCGAAATTCGGGTCCATTTCCCTTGAATATCAGGAGAAGCCTAACCTTTTATAAATGTCCACATCTTGGTTACAACCCTCTTCTAATTATAGTTCATTACTTTTAAATTCAGAATTGACTTAATGCAGAACTTTTTTTTTCCCCTTTCCTTTCCAGATAGAACAAGTATCTCTGGTGACTCCATTATCTGTCCAGGAGCACAACTGGTAAATTCTCCCCTTACTAGTTAAAATGTTTTACCAACATAATAATCGCTTGTGCTTTGGAAACTCAATTATGTAAGTTTGATGTTTTGGTCGGAATTGCTTTAGTTTTATCTTAAGCACATTCATAACATATGGATAAAGCTTATTTGAAAATGTGTCTGGTGCATGATTCCCAGAGCTATATCTAGAGGTTAAAACACTTGTGGAAGGACGACTTGGCAAAACGAACTTGTACCCAATCATCCGAACTGTACCCAATTTATTTAATCTGAAAATGACCTGACCTGAAAATCAATGTGACTGATATTTATTGATTTATCATAGTAAGTTAATTGACTATGTCCCGTAATGAACAGACTTCTCTAGGATAATTACAGTGCTAGACACAAGGTTAAAGTACCCAGACCATCAATGTTAATGTTATCTTGTTATATTGACTCAGAGACCCTTCTGAATAGACCTAGAAGTGAGTCAAGTACCATGTAACAACTAGTCTCAGAGTGACCATGCTGTTTTAGGGGTCAATTCTATACCAAGCTAAGTAATAAGAGACATTATCTTTGTATCAATGGTGATACATTTTTTTTTAAGATTCCCTTAGTCATAGTGTGATAAGGGTGAAAGAAAATAACTCATGAAATGGTCATGTACTGTGATACTTTTTGCAAAAAATAACCATTGTTGTACCTTGGCACAAATAGTTAGCTACTTGGCTAGAGCCTAGAAAAACCAATTGGGAATCACTCATCAAACACTTAGTAAAAAAAATGATTTGCCTTCTGTGGGCCCTCTGTTCTGCTTCTGATCTAGACATCTAGCTTTTTTTTTCCAAAAGGAGGAAATATGACTGAGAAGACATCATCAGTTCTTGCATGATTCTTAAACTGTTGTGACTGATAACTTTAAGTAGTACCTCCATTCATATGATTTTTGTTTAATGAACTAAACTAGAGTTAGCTTTTGGTTAAAGTATTAAAAAGGAAAGGTAACATAAAATTGTCTGTCCCTAATTAGTTGCCTGACTAATCTCGACAATCAACTTAATATATATTCAGACTCCGATTATAGTTTTTAACACCTCAACAACTTGATACTCCGAAATTCGACCAAAATAACGAAAACGACTTTGGACACTTCATAATCATATCAAAGGAGGAGACCGCACCATAGCACCAAGGGATGCCTAGAATGGAACTCTACCAAGTACCAAGATTCTTTTGCACAGTAAGAAAACATATTTGTAGCAATGGTGACTTTGATACTTTCATGTGAGAACCCAAAGTACCATAGTGACCCATTTCTGTAATAATGTGTGTATTAATTATACTAACATGCATATGCCTAAACACCCCTTCCCCCCTTTTATGGTTAGTTTACCAAAGTGAGGATAACTCAATAAATGTAGTAGCTAAATTACATTGCTAATGTTGAAGAATCTTTTTTTTTTTTTTTTTTTTTTTTCTCAATGGTAAAAGTATGTTGGTGTTGAATATGTAAGTGTTTTGAATGACTTGATTTCTCAAATCTTATGTTGTCATTTGTTGTTGTATTTTTTTGAACTCTTTAATTTGTGATTAATGTATGATTAAGCTGATGTGTTTTGAATGACTTGATTTCTCGAAGCTTATGTTTGTGTTTTATTGTTGTATTTTTTTGAACTATCCGTGATTAATTCTTGTATGATTAATTAATGTATGATTAAACCGATGTCGAAAAAAAAAGTATTGAGTGGTGGTGACTGGTGAATGAAAAAATATGGATTAATTTAGAGGAATTTAAGTGGGTGACAGTACCACGTGAATTGACCACTACCGTTCATGGCATTCTTATTGGCTTCATATCAACGCTAACTGCCAAAGTGTATGTGGCATTCCCTAAATTAAATCACCACCCCCCTCTTAATACTATTTTAAAAAACTCCCAACCGAAATTTGGAAAAGAAATAAAGATACCTACTCCAAAATCCACAA
The DNA here is from genome assembly GCF_948465745.1 of Chenopodium album. Classification (NCBI taxonomy): domain Eukaryota; kingdom Viridiplantae; phylum Streptophyta; class Magnoliopsida; order Caryophyllales; family Amaranthaceae; genus Chenopodium; species Chenopodium album. The sequence goes on along the minus strand of NC_137841.1, from coordinate 5,509,734 downwards.
AGTTAAAGTTACATTTCCATGATTAGCACATTTGACAAAGTATAGCATCCTTTGTTTTAGTTGCTTAGCCCACTACCCTTTCCTTTCTCTCTTTTCTTTTTTATTTTTTCTCAAATGCTAATGGTGAATTTGTACCCTATTTCCTTTCAAATGCATGATAAGTATCTCCCTGGGATGCACCAATTTTGTCCATCCTAGCTAAGGACATTATTGTATTTTTGCGTCCGAGGAAAAAAAAAAAACGTATTTCCTTTTATTCATGGTGGTACATGTATAACACCACCACCTTATAACACCGCGGTCCACTTTTAAACTTTTTAAAAAGAGTGTATGATTGTAATCGGGAATTTCTTTATTTGCCCTCTCTCAGAGTCTCAGGGAGATGCTTAACATTCATCCACCCCCCACCCCTCTTAAAGTTTATTGTGTGTTGTCCACTAGTACCATTGCAATATCCTATAGTAGCATACTATGTACTAGCCATTATGTTTTTATACTAATAATGCTAGTGGTTCTCTATCTTTACTTCATGAATTTTAATTTTGGCATTTAGCCCACTAAAAACTAGTACCTTTCTAACCTCTAAGTGTTAGCATAAGTCATATAAACTTTTCTTATGGTTCTATATGGGCATCTTTAGCAGCCAAAAGAGTAGATAGCCCCACATAGTAATTGTGATTCAAATCTACCCTTAACAATAGATAGTGGGGAGAGTGGGAGGGGGAATGAGCTTATGGAGAAGGAAACCAATCAAGATGATCAAAACCCCTCACCCACTAAACTCGAACAGTCTCCCCGGAAACCACTGCTGGTTGGTGGCAGTAGTGGTGGTGATCGTTTGAAGAGAGACGAGTGGAGCGAAGGGGCAGTTTCTAGCTTGCTTGAAGCCTATGAATCAAAGTGGATTCTTAGGAACAGGGCTAAGCTTAAAGGGCAAGATTGGGAGGATGTAGCCAAGCATGTGTCTTCTCGTGCCAATAACACAAAGTCACCTAAGACACAAACTCAATGCAAGAATAAGATTGAGTCCATGAAAAAGAGGTATAGATCAGAGTCTGCCACTGCTGACTCTTCATCATGGCCACTTTTTTCGAGACTTGATAACCTGCTGCGCGGGACTGGGGGAAGTACTGGACTATCATCAGCTCATTCATCACCTATGAAGGCCATTGCTGTGGCGAGTAATCCGGGTTTGGTATTGGAGTCAAGTCCTGTTGCACTACAGTTGCCTCCACTACCACTGCCACTCCCTGTGCCACCTCAACAAGCACCTCCACCCGTAGAGATTGCACAAAACTCTCAGGAGTCCAATGGTGCGGAGCCCATGGCTAAGGTTAGTAGAATTAAGACACTGAATTATGACCAACTCAATTAATTGAGCTAACTCGTCTCTTTTTGTTTATATGCATGTTTTTTTGTCATTTTTTGTTTTCTGTCTGCTTCTTGTCACATTGGAGTATTGAAAATGCCTGCTATTTCCCTCTTCTGATAAAGACTTCTCACCCGCCATGAGTCATAGATTGAGCCCAGGAAAGTAAATGATGAAAATGATAGTATTTTTCTAATCTGTATAAATTTTTTTGTGAACTAGTTTTCCTCTATATGCAATAGATAATATAGAGTATTGTTTAACTAGACTGTATTCAGACTCCTTTTTGCGTCGTTTTTTATAATCATGTATGTTTGGAACAGTTGAAGTCAAAACCCGAAGCCACAATAAATTAGCCACACAAAGGAAGAGTACGTTATCTAATTTCATTTTAGATACAATCCTAGATCAACTTTTGGCCAAAATTAATTGACTTGTAGTATAATGGGTAGCTTCTGCTAGTACAACTTTACTAGGCAATGTAGTTAGTTTTGTTAAAATCTACCTGTTGACAGTTGAGGCTTCCACCTATGACGAAGTTGGTTTGGAGGGCTCATCCCTTGTAATTACTGAGAGCGAAGGATAAGTTGCCTTCGTTAGACAAGACTAAAACTTGACAGAATATTATTAAATTCGTTATCCCACAACATTACAGAAGCAGGGTATAAACTGCAAATTGTGAAAGTTTCTGCATTGAACTTTAACAGCAACAGCAGGCTCATGCAGGCAGTTTTTCGTATTTTACATTGGAAAGGTGTCGGAATTCTGTCTGCAAGCAAGATAAGTTGGATATCAGTAGATGTTTGGAGCTTATGCTAGCTGAAAGTTGGAGAATTAAAGATTTTCATATATTAGATGGGATGGATTATTCTGTAAGATTTGAACAATATTTGTTAATGACTAGAAAGGGCATCAATGCTGAAAGCTATATTAGATTATCTGTTATTTCTAATTATTTATATCTTGTGTAACAGGATTGTGACGAAGTAGCAGCAAAAGTTTCTGACCAAATCTCAGACAAAAACCATAATGATGATGATCACATAGAAACTGACAGCAGCACTCCTGCTCTTTATAGTGATGACAAAAATGGACCGAAGTTGAAGAAGTCGATGAAGATGAAGAGGAAGAAGCGTAGGAGAGAAGAAAATAGTAGTTGGGAAGATGTATCAGAGAGCATCCGGTGGCTGGGAGAAGCCGTGGTGCGATCTGAGCAAGTGAGGATGGACACCATGAGGGAGTTAGAAAGAATGAGAGTGGAAGCAGAAGCTAAGAGAGGGGAAATGGATCTTAAAAGAACAGAGATTATTGCAAATACCCAGCTAGAAATTGCTAGGCTTTTTGCCTCAACTACTGGGAAAAGTGTTGATTCTTCTTTAAGGATTGGAAGAAGTTAAATACCTTATTGGTAATGTGTAAGTATATTGGATTGGGGAAGTGGCGGATCATTCATGGTAAAACTGATTGTATCATGCACATGGTACAACCTCTTTTAGTAATTTGCTCGGGGGATTTTTAGTGGGTTGGGAAAGTAAGGGAAACTTACCATTGTTGAATCCTTAGCAAATTTAGGAGAATAATAGATAACCTTGTTGAATAAGGTTCGCAAATACTCACCAATGACTTTTCGAATTTTATTTTAATTTAATTTTATCTTCCGCACATCTTAGGATTCCTAACCCCACCCCCACAGATAAAATATGTTATAAATAAATGAAGGACAATGAAAAACTGCATAATAATAATATTGACGTGAATGTCATTAGGCCGAATAAGCATTAATTTTTTTATATGCGGCTGAAGTGGTCGGTATCAAGTGAGAATATCAAAATTGACTCATTTGATGTTATTAAATATTTGGAATTTCCACTTGTAACTTTTAAGTTGTGTTTAACATATTCAAAGTTTGATGAAAGGGTACATGCAATTGTTATATTCCTTTGTTATACTTTAAAATGCACCAAGTTAGATGCATTAGTTATATTCATTTGTTTTTTTTTTAAAAAATCTATATCTTTCCCTTTAAGTCTTTAACCCTCCCATCCTCTCCTCTTTAGCATTTTATACAAATTCTCCAACAAACTTCAACCTCCATACCCTAATAACACAATGTAATTGTGCAAAATCGAGCCGAGTATTAATTAGCTTGTTTAAGGTAGGCTTAATAAGAAATACATGAGTTTGAGCCAAGCTTGAACAAGCTCAATCAAACTTAATTTTTGCTTGTTCGAGCTTGGCTCATATAAGAAAATTTGTGTTTTTAGCTTAGCTTTTGTAGTTTGTTTGATCCGGGTCAAGCTTGAGTCGAGTTACTACGAGTATATAAACTTCTTACAAACATAATTCATATCTTAAAATGTAATAGTAATAAATTTTATCTTCAAAATTCAAGCTTGGACGAGCTTATAAATGAACATGAATGAGCTGCCCGCGAGGCTAAGTGAGTCAAGTACTAAGTTCGAGTTAGGCTGACTTGAAATTTTTTTATCAAGCTTGTTTGCTTATGAACAAAATTGATTAAATCTGCTCACAATTGGTTCACAAACGCATCGCCTCATTAAAATCCTTAAACATCCTAAACACTTAAAAACCCGTTTAAGAACTCCCTAAACCCTTAAAAACGGAGTGGCAATAGAACAAAGTCTTCTGTACTTTTTTTAAAAAAAAGGGTAGAATTTAAACTCTTCTTTTGCAAGACCAACACTTACAAAACGCTATCCACTCCCTCCTTCTCAGTTAGTATCAGTTCTAAACTTGCAAAGACAATTGCTATGCAAATTCCGACAGTACCTCGTAGCATCAGCTCAGCTGCCTCAAATTTGTTCCTCTTTTCTCCACCATTTCACCTTAATTCCTCCTTAAAACCAACAACAACAACCTTAAACTTCCCAAACTCCCTTAATTTACCCTCTTCTCTTTCAACTCCTACATTATTACCCCCTCGAAAATTGCTCTGTAAACCCCCTTTTGGCAAACATGTTCGAGAAGATTATCTTGTGGTAATTTCATTTTTTCAAAAACCCCTTTTTAAAAAATGAATTAATTCTTCAATTTTATTGATTTTTATGTAATTTTCATCCATTTGAGAAATACCCATTTGCATTAAATGTTTGATTATGTTTGTGTTTTGTTCAATTTGAAATCTTTTTTGGGATTGAATTGCAGAAAAAGTTTTCAGCTCAAGAGATTCAAGAGCTTGTTAGAGGGGAAAGAGATGTGCCCCTAATTATTGATTTTTATGCAACATGGTGTGGCCCTTGTATTTTGATGGCTCAAGAGCTTGAAATGGTGAGATTCTGTTTATTGATATTGTTTTTGTGTGTTTTTAGTTTACATGTTTTCATGGTTTTGTGGTACGTGTACGCAATTCGCTACCTAATTATGTTACACTAGTCCTGAAGTGTTACATGAATGCAATTCGCTACCTAATTTTGTTATACTAGTCCTATAGTGTTACGTGAATGTAATTCGCTACCTAATTTGTCTAAACGTGTTACACTATACCAATTTGTATGTTTTATATCGTAGTTGGAGGGGTGATTAGCAAATTAGGTAACACTACACTAGTTTGTGATCATATATGATGGTTTTAATTTGAGTAACTTAATTGATTTTCTAATGGATTGCTTAAGACTCATCATATGTTGTGCTATTTTTGCTTGTTTCTGATGATTTCAAGATTAATCAATTAGCCCTGTGAGAAATAAATTTGGTGTATCACCTTTTTCTTGCTGAATATGTTGTTCAACTTGTCAGTAAAACAATGCACCTTCTATGTTTTTCACTAGGGAGAAAAAGGTTGATTGTGGAAATACTTGTCATTAGTTCACACTTATGTATGGTTAATTATTATAATTTATATGTAAGTTTGGTGTTTCTTTGTTTTCAGCTAGCTGTTGAGTATGAAGGTAAAGCAATGATTGTAAAGGTCGACACTGATGACGAGTATGAATTTGCTCGCGACATGCAGGTAATTGTTTAGATTATGTCATTACATTGGTGCTTTTTAGTCTTTAATACAAGCTTATCCATTACACCGTAGATTATGGCTGTGTTGAATGAATTTGATATTGAAGCTCAAAGTAAATGTTTATGTCATTGTGCATATGCATTTTACCTGAAAATTTATTTTTCGTGTTCATAACAGTAGTGTGACTGAATTATATGCATTGTTATGAACAATTACTAAAATTCTATGTTGCTCAAACTCATAGAAATTGTTGAACTGGTTACTTGTATCTGACATGAATCTATCAAGCTTCTCTGGGTCTCCTTCAGTTTGCAAGGATTATAGTCGTCAAGTATCCATTTCTAATCAAGGTGTCAGTCTGTTCGATACATGTTTGGTATGAATAGAGCTGTATTAATCGGATAGTTGGAGCAACAGCTGAAAAGAGGTGAATGTATGGCTACCCCCATAGTATATTATTAAAACTAACTGAGACTTCCACAGCTCCATAAGAGTAGCTGAACAAACTAATGCTAGAAAAATCACATGATGCCTAGTTATCTGTCATATATTGCATCCTAAGCTGCGCCTAGTTATCTATCATATATTGCATCCTAAGCTGCGCATGATGCCTTGTTATCTGTCATATATTGCACCCTAAGCTGCGCAAATCACGATGATTCTGATTGAAACTTCTGCATTGATTCTTTACCTTTATTAATTTAGTTTTAATAATTGTAATTTTATTTTCCAACTTATTCAAACAAGTTTCAATAAAGAAATGGAGTTCAGCAAATTTAAGCTGAGGAGGACAAAGCCTTAGTCTTTCCAAGTTTGACCAATTAACTAGATTAGACCCCTTACGACCTTACATAGGAAGGAAAGAACACTAAGGTGTAAAGCCACTTTAAAAAAGAAGAAGAAGTTCTATTACATTTACAAAGACTTAAATCAACTCCTATCCTTCAGAGTATCCTTTACAGTCCTTATCCTTCAATTTTCGAGAAAATGTCTCTCCACACTAAGTAGACTACAGTTTCCATAGCACCAAGGTGCATGATACACCCCCTTCTGAAATTTTGAGGCCCTGCTTATTCTACTGATCTGGTTGGTTTATCAAGGCAGGCAAAACTGTTTGCTTGCCTCTTATTCTAATCGAATCCTTGATATCCTCCAGACGTTCTGTGCTTTACTTGTATGATTATAGGAAAGCTTTTGATGAGATTCAACTGCTGCGCCACAGATCAAAGAATCATGCAGTCAGTACTATCACCTATTCTCAAGTTTCAGTTTTGCTAATTTCTATCTGGACTGCAGGCTCTGGAGCATAGCTAACCATGTCAAAAACCTGAGTATAAGGATACTCAATCCACCCCACACAAGTTCATCCCTGGTTACAGTAGTAAGAACTCCATTACTTCTGATGAATCTGTTCATCAAAATAGAAGCTCATTGCCTCATATAACTGATCTCAGCACTTGAATCATGAGCCTTAAGAAAATTTAATTCTTTGAACTTTGGATATTAGCATATTACCAATTAGTAATGCAGCCATAATTTATGTTTTCCGTTCCAAAAGTCTAGAACTTTCCAACTTTAGAGGGATTTAGCTTTTTTATTAGAAAGAAAAGGAAATCAGGCTCTTAATTAGATTCAAACCCTCATCTTCTAGTAAAATAAAACTTATACCTAACCATTGTGACACAACATTTTTATTTATATGTAAGGAAATACATTCTTAATAGCTAATAGGGTAAAAAAAAAAAAAATTACCAGGGGCCGGGTCCCTATGAACCTCAATGAAGATCCTCCCCTGCCTTCAACCCATTTGTAGTCAAAGAAAGGAATATTGATCCATCATTCTCCTCCCCTTTGCTTTTCTTTGAACCCTGTCATCCAATGAGCTTGTTAAGAGTTTAGACTGTTAAGAGCACCATGGTATAACTCACGTTGTGAACTTATGATACTGTTATTAGTTGTCTGAAAACAAGTAAATAATCAAAAATCAAGTGTAGTCTTTATAGATATACATTTTGAGAGATCATGCAATTGTTTCATGAAGCATGTGCTTTTGCACTTCAATCTGTGGTTCTATAGCATATAAGTTCACTCTGTAAAGGTCTGGTAAATCCATTGCAGGTACGGGGTCTTCCGACATTGTATTTCATCAGCCCAGACCCAAATAAAGACGCGATTAGAACAGAAGGCCTCATTCCTATACAGATGATGAGGGATATTCTTGAAAATGATATGTGAGGGAGGCAGAACAGAAGAGCTCTCCATTTCTTTGAACTCCTGTGTATTTCATGTAGTTTTGTTATTAGCTTCAGGTTAGGTTTTTGAGCCAACTGCCAAGGTTTACCGCCTTGATTAAGTTACATCAGAGGCTCTCTTAGAAATCTTTTTTGTATGCCTTACTGCCATTTTTTCTAGATGAAATTTTCAAGTTGTGTTGTAATCTTAAAATCCCGAGATCAATATATGAAATTATGAAGTAGCTTTTATTCAAGATTTAAGAGACTAGGTTTTGTTCTCCTCACCTTATTTTCATCTCTCAAGTTTGATAAGTTAAAAGTGATATTTTCAGATGTTATAAGACAAGGGTCTATAAGTTTCAATACAGTCTAACAAGACCATATAATAATGTCCAATAATATAAGATGAGAACCTTCGTTTTTTAAAGTGTTTCAGTTTGACCAATGCACTTCTTATATATACTACTTCGACGAATGTTCATGCTTTATGCATAAGAATATGAGTAATGATTTATGTATAGCCCTAAGGGCTATATATAACTATATAAGCATTAAATACACTCTTGGAAATTGTACTACCTCCGTTAAATGTTTTCTGCAACTTTGGGAGCGTTGGCGGTTCACGAACCAAAATTTGATAATGGTGATTGATGTATTCTAAGGGTATGTAATTAAGGTGGAGAGAGAATATTTGGATAATTAATTAACCACCCACTACTATCCCTAAGAGGCTAAGACCAGCCAACACCACCGCGGCACCGCCTTCACCAACACCATCGTCGGCTTCACCACCACCACTACCACCCCCACGATACCACCACAAAACCCCCACCATTTTAGATCTGATGGAAACCACCACCACCATTCTCCCGAAACCCCCACGAAACCACCACCAGCCCCACGAAACCACCACCAGCCCATAGATTCGACGAAAACCATCAAACCACCACCACCGCCATTCTCACGAAACCCCCACAAAACCACCATCAGCCCAACGAAACCCCCACGAAACCACCACCACCATTCTCACGAAAGCCCCCATAGATCCGACGGAAACCCACTACGAAATCATCACCACCAATTCAACAAACCCATCAAGAATTCAATTTCTTGAAAGTTGAAGAGAGAGAAAGAAGATCTAAAAAGATGATGAGAGATAATGATATGGAATGAGGAGAGAGAAAATACGGGGGGGGGGGGGGGGGATGAAGATGAAGATGGAGGTGGTTTTGGATTTCTTGAGTTGAAGATGAAGAGTAGATAAATTAGATTGGGTTGGTTGGGGTAAAAATTGGGTGAGAGATTAGTGATTAATTAAATTTGGTTATGGTTAGTAAATTGTGTTATAATTTTTTAAATGAGGGTAAAATTGACATTTGACTAGTTTTTTTTTACTAAAAGTGGAAAGAAATTTTTTTATTGCACATAATGTTTAGCGGAAAAAATAGTAAAAGTTGCAGAAAACATTTAACAGAGGTAGTATAAAATTAGGAATTCATAACAAAAACACTTGTAAATTAGTGTAATTAGTGTTTATATTTTTATGATTTCTTAACTTTTAACAATTGCAAGTGTAAATTTAATGCTTATATGTATCCCTAAGGGTTGCAAGTGGAATTATTCTTTTAATAGTTATAAGCACTTGTTAAAGTTTCAATAGGGTTGCAAGTGGAATTATTCTTTTAATATTACAATAAAAGATTTTTTTTTTTTTAATTAATTGAAGTTAGGCCTTGTTTTCTTCACCCTAAAAAGATACAGTAAAAATAATTTCATTTAGTTAAAAAAAAATAAAATAAAATAATAAAATAAAAAAAAAAAACACTTTGCTTATTAAAAATAATTTCAATTTAGTAAAAATCGATAGGAAAAAATATATATATATATAATAACAACAGAGAACCAGTAAAATTAATCTCAGCTCACTAAAACAAATTTCAGAACATCAAAATTAATGAAGAACAAGGTCTTACACTCTTACTTGTATAATGAATTGAGGTTTATACTTATGGACAAAATAGAATGCTCTCATCAATAAGTGAAGTTTTTTAGATAATAAATAAGGATTACTCTTATGAACAAATGTTGTCATACAATGTGTTTTGCCACAAACAAAACTATTAATAAAAAAACATAGTCTAGTGGGATTTTATTACTTTTTTTTTGAAAGAACTCTAGTGGGATTTCATTTAATTCATTTAAAATATAATTTCTAAATGTTAATTATTTATTTTTTAAAATTTTTATTTGTAAATTAGAGGATTATTTTTTTTCTTTTTTAATTTTTATGAGAATGCTAAAGTGACTAGTTATCATTGAATGACAAACATGAAAAACATTCATCTACGTAGCTAAATAAAGTAGAGAAAATATCTTAAAATTGTTGAGAAAAAATAAAAAGAAAATCTGAATTTCAAAAGAAAAAATGACATGGCTTGAGAATGTGACAGACTGAAAGCAATAGTAGTAAGCTACATTCACAATTTCACAGCTCACGATATCATTTTTCCAAAGATTCTACCTAGCCAAGTTCTCAGCATCCTGATATAATTATTTAAATTATTTTTCTGGTCATAAAAAAAAGATGTTAATTTCATGCGTAATAATAATACATGCATATATACATTGATCTGACCATTGAACATCTGGTACATATATTTCCTGGTGGTGTGAATCAGTTTGGTATTATTACCACAAGTGGCATCCATTTCATTCATTATGCTTCTTGTTGTTATACCAGTAGTTTTAATTTAGTGGTGAATCCAAAATAAGTACCCCGTTACTTATTTCTGAGTTGCTAAGTTTAGGAGGGTATCAGTTTATCGCTTTGATAAACAAGATTCGTTAATCAAATAGCAAAATCGTAAAAATATTAGCAAAAATGTCCAATCAACATGACATTTTCGTAATATTATTAACAACTGTGGGTCCTATATTTACTAAAAAGTTGTTGACTTATTTACAGTTTTGTCAATTGATAAACAAAACAAAATTTGTTTATCAAGGTAATAAACTCGTATTTTCTCTAAGTTAAGGGGTCCGACGTTGCAATTTGTGTAGCAATACTAAGATGCTAGATTGTTAAGGCCCTTTTCTTTTGAGTTGTTCTACTTTGTTTTGCCCTACTCTGCTCTGCTCTAATCTGCCCTAATGAATTTGTTCTGCTCTATTTTGTTTTGCAGCGTGTTAGAGCAAGTTTAGCCCCAAGTCTTAAGACTTGAATGTGACATCATTTTTGGTGGCCCCCGTTGAAAATGATGTCATCAAATTCTTGTTAAGACTCACTAAGACTTATACATATTTATCACTTTAGCCCTAAGACTTAAATATTTAACATATAATATGTAGAAAAGTATAAGGAAAAAAAAAAGGATAATAAAAATAAAAGTGAGGTGGGAGTAGTGGGTCCCAATCTCAAGTCTTAAGTTTTAAGACTCAACTTGAAACTTGCTTGAAATTTTTGAAAAAAAAAATATGGAAAAAGTTTTAAGCATAAGTCTTAAGACTTAAAATGATGATGTCACCCCACTTGGGGTTAAACTTGCTCTTAGAAGCATTGTTCTGCTCTGCTGAAATTTGCTCTGCTCTGCTCTATCATACAATGAGTCTCAATCAAGTAAAATTTGTAGCAAGCTTGATTAGTAACACTTGATTCTAACAGTTTGTTTGGATAAAGAAAGGGGAAGGAAAAGAAAGGGAGGGAGGAGAAGAGGAGGGGAGGGAAAGGAAGGGGAGGGAAGAATGATGAGTTTTCCTTCCAAATCTCTCCATTGTTGGAGGGATCAATTACCTACAATTTAATCATTCTATTTCTCTCCCCTCCAATTCCCTCCCTTCCTCATTTACTATCCAAATGAAAGATACTCCATCTCTCCATTTCTCTTCCCTTCCTTTCCCTCCATTTCCTTTAATCCAAACACACCATAAGTTCTAACATAATTGTGTTTTACATTTTACACAGTTAACACAGATTTTAATGCAATAAAGTTAAAGGTTTTTTTTTATTAATTTTAATGAATATTGAAACTTGTGAAAGGTCTGGAACAAGGTCATGATGTATTGTCACTAAAGATTATGAGAAATCTTATACGGAGTACTTACGTATACGGTATACACCTAGGTCATTAGATGCAAGGTTCACTGAAAAGTAGTTTTCGCTCATATGATTAAATATAGGGTTGCAATTCCTAATCAGACATCATAAACGGACTCAAACCCATCTTGAAGTTACTGAGAGTAACTCGAAGGGGTCTCGAACCCGACCCAAACCAAACTCAAATCATCTGAATTTGACCCGATTAATTTACCCAAATTTCATATTTCGTAATAATAATAATTTTTACACTATTTTTTATAGTTATTAAGCACATCCCGAAATCAACCCCGAACCTAACGTGCTAGCCCGAATTGTCATCCCTAATTAAATGTACAATAATCATCAAAATAATAATCTCTACAAATGTGTCGAAAAAAAATAATCTCTACAAAGATTTTTTTTTTTTCCTCCCCTTTTCTAATATACTAGCTTCGTTTCAAATTATGTACACCAGTTGGGTATTTTTTATGAGAAATAAAATCCAGTTGTTGCACAGAGTTTAACACAAATTCTTGTATTTGGCTAGTCATATTGTGTGGTCAGCCATCAAAAGAATTACTTTTTAGTTTAATAGGAGTTACTTGCATTGGTCAGTGTTAAAGGGGTTATTTCATCAGTGTTATAAGGTTACTCGGTCAGTGTTATAGGGATTAATCAGTCAAGGGGCATTTAAGGGCCTGTTCTATTTAGTTTAATTTCAGTTCAGTTCAGTTCCAATTAGTTCAGTTCAGTTCAACTCCAATCATTTCAGTTCAGTTCAGTTTCTAATTTCCTTCTCTCATAGACAATTTATTTCAGCTCTATTAAGTTCAGTTCAGCCTCAATCAGTTCAGTTCAGCCTCAATCAGTTCAGTTCAGTCCCAATCAATTTAGTTCAGTTCAGTTGTTTTCAGTAAATCGGAACAGGCCCTTAGTATATGTTATAAGAGGCTACTTTGTTCTTTTATACTTAGGGCATATTCACATTTACTTAATTTTAATTCAGTTCAGTTCAGTTCAGTTCAGCTCCAATCAGTTCAGTTTAGTTCAGTTCAACTCTTAATTTCCCTCTCTCATAAAATATTCAGTTCAATTCAGCTCAACTCCAATCAATCAGTTAAGTTCAGTTCAGTTCAGTTCAACTTAGTTTAGTAAATGTGAACCGACTCTTACTCTATTCTAGTAAAATTGCAATAACTGGACTTTTAAACTATTCATGACATTTGTTTGACCATATATTATGATTTATACATAAAGTAAAATATAATCATGTGATATCTTGTTAGACTCGTCTCGTAAAATACCTTCACAATAAATTTTTAGTCTTATATGATTATAAATATTTAACATATAAAATATGTTTAGAATGCATAACTTTATCTTTATTGCAATAGTTGTGGAACAGTGATTATACAGTGTGGTCAGCTATATACAAGATGGGCTGATGATTTAAAATGGAGGTAGTAACTAAAATCAGCCAAATTATAGGAAATTGGGTTAAAGAATCGCATTATTAGTAGTAGTTGTCGAAGATACGGTGACATGGTATTCTTGATTATAAAAACAAGAACATAAATTTTGAGATAAACATTTTAGATTTTACCAAATCCATAACATATCCGTCTGTGCTGCATTTCTGCAAATAAAGATATTGCAGATCACAAAGTTCAACTAACATAATTCCTCTACATTATTGTATTGACAACTCATAATCTCTTAACTTATTTTCGTAATTAATTATCCAAATCTACCCAACTCAACCACTAGCATATTGTTTATACTCATTATCTCGTATATAATCGTTTTACTTAAAGTTTTGGAAAATTTGTTAGAAACAACCTTTTAAAGTGTTCACTTTATTTAAAACAACCTTTTAAATATTTTTTACAAATTCAGACCACATTATAATTTTTTTTTATCAAAGACAACCTAATGCTAGTTTTCGGCGTTGACTCTATTTTTCCGATGTTGACAACGAGTGTATGAGACATGTGACCTCATATATTGCTAATTACACCCCTTTCCCTCCAATTCACTCGTACTAAATCCCCTCCTCTCTCAAAGTAATTTGTCACTTTGAAGGGTTTTAATAGGAGTTAATTGGAGGGGAAAGGGGTATAATTAGCAATATATGAAGTCACGTGCCTCACACACTCGTGGTCAACATCGGAAAAATAGAGTCAACGCCGAAAACTAGCATTAGGTTGTCTTTGGTAAAAAAATTTTATAATGTGGTCTGAAGTTGCAAAAAAAAATTTAAAAGGTTGTTTTTAATAAAATAGACACTTTAAAAGGTTGTTTTTGACAAATTTTCCTAAAGTTTTATAGCCGTGTTGGATCAAATCTCTTTTACATTATACTCCTTCCATCCCTAAATATAATTCTTATTTAATTTTTTATCGTTTTCAAAACGTGTCTTAAAAAGTTTGTATCTCTATTTACATATGCGTAAAAATTATAAAAACTTAATATTGATAAAATGTATAATATAACGAATCCAACAAAATTCCACTTGAATATATATTTTTTTACTAATTAGCAAGAACTTATAGTCAAATTTTTCAAAATGTGACCCAACTAAATCAAATGTAAATTATATTTAGAGACGGAGAGAGTACTTTTTTGTCTTTTTGTGTTTCACCCGTTCCACCCTTTAGACTAATCCGGATTTGGGGATCAGTTATGGGTGATTAGATTCTAATTTCCTCCCAATTGTTGTTGCGGGGAATCGAACACGGTCCTCCCTACCAAGTGTAGTCCCAATCGTCATTGCACCATCATTCAATTGGTAGAGAGTACTATATAATGTAGCGACTATTATTACATCAAAACAAAACTAAATAAACTTGGGTACTGACAAAAGAGTAAAACTTTGTAGCAAGTTGACGCGGGAATCTCATTAAATCCATTTAAAAATCAGTTACAAATAACTACTTTTGTATTAATATTGTTACAGCTAATCTTAATCAAGAAAATAAAAATAAAAGGAGTAATAAAAAATTAACTCAACTCTACCGTAAATCCGTAATACACACTACACAGAGGAGCTATAAACGGCAACGTTCCGATAAGCGGCGGCGGAGCACGGAGAAAACGCGAGCCACACGAGCGCAGCCATAATTCCGACGGGAAAGAAGAGGAGAATTAACGGCGGTGGTGGTAGTGGCGGCAGAATCAACGGTAGTCCTAATAATGACGCCGTTAAGATGACCAAAATGACTATCCAACCGAAAGTAGAGACGTTAAATACACTTGGAGGTGAAGACAATGTCGACATTTTCCGGCGCAGTATAATGTGCTTTCTCACCGGAGATATGAACATCTCAGTCACTGGTGGCGGCGAGGATTTTGGAAAGAATGGTGAATAAAGTGTGAAGTAGTGTAGAGATTTTTGGGTTTTAAAGAAAATATTGTTGAATTTTTGGGGAATTTTTTTTTGGATTTTGGAAAGAATGGTGAATAAAGTCTCCAATGATTTGAGGACTCTCTATTTATAGGGTATGCCTCAACAAGCTTAAGGTTGGAAAGTGAGTTGTCTGTCCCAAATTATTATATTATGTTTTTCAATATTTAAAATTCTTGTCACTTTCTAATAATGCACAATTGCTTCAATTGCACAAACAATTACACATGGGGAAAAAAGGGAGAGATGAGTCGAATAGGATGAGTAGGATCGGTTATTCGGTCATCTTTATTGGAACCAATCACGAACTTGATTGAAAAATCGATTTAAAAAAATTTTCCACCCGATTCTGAAATCAATGGTTTAGAAACCGATAACAATAATATTAAGTATATAGTCAAAACTTGTTTGGAACAAACACTCAATCAGGGCTTTTCACGGCAAATCAAATTACTATAGGATTGGGGCATTTTGGATAATCAATCTCATAAATTGTTGTATAAAAATCAAATAAGGAAAAAAAATAGACAAAAATTTGTCAATCAATCAACATTTAAACTTTTTGAATAATATGATGTAACATGTTTAATATTACACCCTCTCATATGTTTCGGGATGCTTTATTACACTATAACTAGCCTTTTGACCCGTTCAATGCACGGGTTGTTACTTAGGTTATTTTTTCTTGTAAAATGTCGTTGTTGTGTGAAATTTAGTTAGGTATATATACATAGATATTGTAGGGCATGAAATGACACATTGGTTTAAGTCATATTTAAGTTTAGGAGATGAAAAGATCATTTTATTGTTAATGTAATGAACACTAATTAGTTTAACTTTAATTTATTATATTGAATATGAAACACTTAATTTTCTTACTTAAATTTGTAAGTTTTAGAATGCATAAAGATTAAATACTCAAACATTATTTATATATTTTGCTTTTATATTAAAATGGGAATTTAAAAAGAAAGGATTAAGGGAGGTGACATGTGGCATGTGAATGATAATGCATGGTGACATGTGGCTTAGTATAGATTTATGGTTTGTGTTTTTAAATACTAAAGTATAGATACGTAAGAGAATGTAATTTTATACACCCTGTAAGGCTGTAAAATGTTTTTAAAAAAAAATGTTAAAATGTTCAATAAAAATAAATGCAATGAATTCTACCAGATCAATTATGACAGATCTTTGTTTATCAGTTGTAACTTGTATATTACAAGTTGTAAATGTAATTTCAAATTAAACCTTTAAAGGTCAAACAGAAGTGTGAGTAGAGTAGTAGACTAGTAGGTGGCAAAATCATGATATAATATTTAAATAAGTAACGAATAAATCAAAAATTTGTGCTAGTTTCAAAAAGGATGCCACAATAATTTGTAATCAAAACAAAATATTAGTTTAATTACCGTAATTGCTACTTAAGGGAATCGGGTTTGGGCTTCGTGTGGTGTATCGAATCAGACAGAATCATGGAAATCAAATCCCTAAACATTCACCTTTTGGACCCATATTATGTTCTGGCATTTTTTTTCTTATATTATAATCAACTATACTTTGGACTTCATTATTATTTTATTTGCCCTAATATTATAATGTATAATTAATATATACTATAGAGTTCCCCCTTCAAAAAAAAATATATATATACTATAGAGTTCATTCATCTACTTGTGTTTTGCCAACATGTCGACTAAACTCAGTTAAGAGGACGTAACATGTACCACGTAACATAACTTTAATTTGATGGAAATTGACACCTCATCATGCAAACTTTCGACCATTATGAAACTAATTACAAGATGGAAGATTATTCTCATAACATGCTAGTCTAAGTATAATAAGGGTGTGTTCTATTCAACTGATTTTTACTTTATCTTAATTTATCTTAACTTATTATCCCTTATTAAAACTTATTTTAGTTATAAATTAAACTTGAGTAGCCCTGATTAACCCTTATCACAACTTATTTGAACTTATTTTTCTTGAACTTATCTTATATAAGGTGAACATAACAGGACCTAAATATTGTATGTACGTTAGATTTAAAGTTACTTTAAAATACAAGTACAAAAATTTACTCTGTAGTTAGTAGTTAATGAAAAATATAAGTTCGTTAAAAAAAAAAAAAAAAAACCTATCTAAATTTTAACTTGTAGGTATTACTTCTGTTTCACATTATGTATAAAATTGGGTTTCAATTGTTTTACATATAATGTGAAACAAAAGTAGTATAAGAATTTATTGTAGTTTTGAATAGAATTAAGATAGCCTTTTCTTTTTTTTTTTTTTTTTAAAAAAAAAGGATAGCCTTTATGATTATATTTTTATTATTTTTCCATAGCTTTGAACAGAATATTAAGTGACCTAACAAAAATTAAAACTTAAACTTAAATTTACCAAAATAAGTGTATATAAGGTGATAAACACAACCATAACATTTAAATGTCATCCTAAAGGCAATGATTAGAAATATAGAGCAATATAATATTAATTTAAACATTTAATAACAATATCAAATTAAATTCCCTTTGTTTTGTTATAAAAATCTCAACTTTATACCATTACTAGATGAAGCTCGTGCGATGCACGGGTCGATCTATTTTTTTAAAAAATATTTTCATATTTATGTGATTACATTTGTTATTTTATTAGTTGTACACTTGTACGTAATATATCATTTTCTCCGTATTTGTTTTAAAATATTAGATAAACTTCATAATCTCAAAAGATAATATTTTGTATTTAATTAATGTAACCATTAAAATCTCATTGGTCAATTATGCTTATGTGACACTTGAATTATTTATTGGATATAACTATAATTTATAATCTTACGTGACACGTTAACTAATCTTAGGTGGCATAATCCTATTGTAGCGTTTTAAAAATATTAATCCTATGTGGCGCTCTAATTATTTTTTAAAAATAAAAAGCATATGTGGCGCTCTAAAATCTCGGGAAAAAACTCCCATATATATATATATATATATATATATATATATATATATATATATATATATATATATATATATATATATATATATATTAGATTGAGAAATCTAATAATCGATAGACCTCGAAATACAGTTAGCAAATACATGTACGTGTAGTAGGAATTTGGTACATTAAAAAAGAATAACTATTCAAATCATTGGTTTTTTTTTTTAGGGATTATGAAGAACTACCTATTGGTAGAGGTGATCAATGGGTGAGCCGGTGCGGAACGGGTTCGGGCTGGTCAAGGTAATAAAACAGCCCATTCCTCAGGCAGGGCCAAGCTTCGGGCTGGATATATGTGTCCAAACACGTCCAAACTAGCCGGGTTGTGAGGGCTTTTGGGCCGGGCAAAAAATTAAATTAAAATTGCATAAAATTGATTTACCAAAGCTGCCCAAAATTTTTACAAAATTGGGCCGAGCCGAAAAAATTGCCCAAAATCAGGTCGGGCTCAACTTGTTCAAGACTTCAGGTTTACTTATTGGTCAAAACCTCTAGACAGGTCAATCCAGTCCGCATTAGTAGACTAGTCACTATGAAAATGGAAAAAAAAAAAAAAAAAAAAAAAAAAAAAAAACATGATTTTCATCCTCAACTATAAATTTTTAAATCCTCGGCATTAAGATTATACCAATTGGTTGTTGGTGTAGTGGTGATTGGGACTACACTTGGTAGGGAGGACCCGTGTTCGATCCCCCGTAACAACAATTGGGAGGGGACTGGAACCTAACCACCCAGAACGGATCCCGAATTTGGATTAGCCCAAAGGGTGAACTGGGGTAGAATACCCAAAAAAAAAAAAAGTTTATCAATATGATAAACAAAATTTGTTTATCAAATGACAAAATCGTAAATAAATCAATAACTTTTTATTAAATATTGGTCCTACTGTTGTTGATATATTTACGAAAATGTCATGATGACTAGGCATTTATGTTGTTTTATTTACCATTTTGTCATTTGATAAACAAATTTTGTTTATCAAATTGATTATCTTAGACTTCCTCATTAAGATTGAAAAGTTCTTTCGTTACCAATAGGCCAATATTTGGTTTTCAATCATTGTTAATGGTCAATTGGTATCATCATACATGAGGGAGGGGACCCGATAATGAACATCCTACTAGTAATTGAGGGAGAAGATATTTTTTTGAGACCATAAGCCAAAAGATATCATGAAACCAAGAGTGCTGGAAAATCAAAGGGTCAGAATTGAAACCACGGATTGCATGCCTAGCTTATTGGACATATATAAGCCTCAAACTCAAAAAATGGAATAAAGAACAAAAGAGATCGAATAAAGAAACAATAAAATTGACTTGGTTCAAAGTATATAAATTAAATCACAATGAATTATATGATAGGATCATAACATATGATATATAAAAAAAAAAAGTGATAATAATAAGCAAAACCAAGGAGGATTACGATGATATAATGATGATATGGTATGGTATGGTCTTTTAATTTGGATGCTTCTTATCTTGTATTCGTGGTTATAGGGTGGACAGTATCTTTGTGCTGTTACTTTGCAACTTGAGTAATGAGATTTTCAATGTTTACATGCAATGTATTTGTATTCTTCTCTTTCTCTTTATTCGCCTTATTTACCGTTTTATTTGCCTCGTTTCCCTAACATTACCTATGACTTTAGGGTATGTTATGGTAACTATATTGATTTTCTAACTTCATGTATATTGTCTGGTTTTGTGACTACCTAAGTATATTTGGTAAGGTTTGGCACACTAAAGTTGACAATTCCTTTGTTTAAGGATATTTTGTTTGACATAATTATAAAATTTAGTATAATACTTGTCCTGAGTATAAATATTTCCCCCCGATTTTTCTAGTGCTGGTTACTGACTAACTATATAAAAGCACAGTTGTTCTATTGTATAAAACTCATCCTAATATTAGGTTGGTTCAAAGTTATAATCTATATTAAACCGACCCAAATTTAGGATAGTCTTTTCAATGCGTCTACCATATACTTGTACCATATAGCCTCCATTTCAAGTTGATGATTCGTGATTCAGGATTAAATTCTAATCATATGGGTATGGGTTGCATTTTAAAAAAAAAAAAATTATCTTAAGGTTCCCTCATCTTTATTTAGAGGTGTGTGGCTCTTATATTCTTTTAGGTTGATGAGGTGTTTGTATAATTTGATGCATCAAGTTAGACCAATTCAACTAACTAGTGTTCTCACGTAGGACTTACGAAGATAAGAGTAGAGCTGGACATCGTGTCGTGTCAGGTCGTTCCTTGCCGTGCCAGGAGGTGAGTCGTATTGTGTCACGCTGAGCTTAAGCCTGAGCCTGAGTAATGGCAGGCCATGTCGGCCAGGCCACCAAATGGCACACCCCAGCCCACGGCACGGCCCATGTGCCTGGCGGGCTGAGTCGTGCCGGGCGGTAGGCCAGCCCATTATTCTTATTATTAATTAAATAATTTTATTATTAATTAATCAATTTTAATATATTTATTATTTTTATTATTATTATTTGTTGAAGAATAAACCTCTCAAGTGTCACCACATGTAAATGTCCCACATTGGTTGAAGAAGAGAGAATTAAACACTTTATAAGGCTAAGGGGGCTACTCCTCCTATAGCCATATGGTTTTAGGATGGAACCTCCTTGGATTTGTAAAGTGGACTATCTCTCTTGGTTTGTGGGTGCAGCCTAGACCAAATTTTTCTTGTGGAGTAGACTCGGTTGGTACTAAGGGGGGGTTAGCCTTGTTTAGTTGGTATTTGGGGAATGTCTTTTGTGTTGCTTCTTCCCCAAATTTTATCTTTTGTAATGTTGTTGACATTAATGGAAGTAGTAGGCACATTTTGTTTTTGTACGGAGCGTCAAGAGTAGAGGATAGACCTAGAGTATGGGAGGAAATTTCACTTCTTATCTCTAATACTCCTAATGTGTTGATTATGGGAGACATAAACCAACTGGAGTACTATGGTGACAAGTTGGGAGGGTCATCATTAATCAAGGGGTTGGATGTTTTTTTGGATTGAAGGTTTCAAACTAATCTTTATGAAGTTCCTTTTATGGGTCCTTGTTACACTTGGTCAAATAAAATATTGGGGATGGATTTGATTATGGAACGGTTAGATAGAGCATACTCCTCTTCACAATGGTTTAATGATTATCCAGATGGAAGAGTGATCCATGAGCCAATTACGGTGTCTGATCATGCGGCGATTATTTATGACACCAACAACCAAGTTTCAAAATCTAATAGACCTTATCAAATAGAAACTTGGTGTTTAATCTTCCCAGAGATTAAAGCTTTCATTGGGGAAGTATGGAATTCCCAGTGCACGGGCTCAGTCATGTTCCAATTTCAGCAAAGATCGAAGTGGCTACGAAATAAAAACAAGAAATGGTGCTCGGATAATAAAAGGGTGTGGGGGATAAATTGGAGAAAGTACTCTTCGAATCTCCAGGATGAAGGGGATAGGGTGACTACTTTGGAGCAAGGTAATAGGTATGTGGAAGCTATTAATGACAATATCGATCGTAGTAGTTTAGAATTTAAGTATTGGAAACAACGAATGAAGGATAAGTGGATCAAGGAAGGAGATATTTCTTCAAAAAAGATGTACGGAAGAGTGAATCTTAGACAGAAACGGAGGGAGATTGTAACACTAAGGAAGGATGAGGAGAACTGGGTTTAAGGGCAAGAGAATTTAGAAACCCTAATTAGGGATACTTTGCAAGAAGTCTATAACCCACCAAGGGTCTCTTCGACAATTATGAGTGAGAAGGTTGACTTGGTGTTAAGAGAGCTTAAACTACCTTCAATAGATTTTGAGGATGCTACTTATTTAATTCGGCCGTTTTCACACCAGGAGATACGAAAGGCGATGTTCTCTATTAACAATCTAAAGGCGCCAGGGCCGGATGGTTACATTGCGGAATTCTTTCACAAAAATTGGGAGGAGAGGCTCCTCGGTGGTTGAGTCGGTGCAATCCTTTTGTTCGACAGGTTATCTTTTAAAGGAGTTCAATGCATCTCTTCTTGTTATGATTTCAAAGGGGGAGTGTCCGAAATTACCGACACAGTTTCGGCCTATTAGTTTATGCAACACTATTTACAAATGTATAGCTAAATGTTTGGTGAATAGGATGAAATCTTTATAACCAACCCTCATCTCGGAATATTAACATGCTTTTGTGCCGGGAAGGTATGTTGAGGATAATGTGATGCTTAGCCATGAGTTACTACATTTGGTTAATACAAGCAATGGAGATTCTACTAAGGTAGTAATTAAGCTGGATATGTCCAAGACTTATGATCGAGTGAATTGGATCTTTCTTTTGAGGGTTCTTAAGGCTTATGGCTTTCCGGAAAAGTGGATTCAATGTATTTCTCAATGTATCTCGACTGTTGTTTATAAGAATCTCATCAACGGGCAGGTTTCGGAGATGTTTAAGCCGGAGTGTGGGCTACGACAGGGTGACCCCCTTTCCCCATACCTTTGCCTATTCTGTAGGGATATTTTATCTAGAATGCTCTCTATGGCGGAAAATATTAACCTAATTAAAGGGCTACGAGTAACGCGACGGTCACCATCGATCTCCCATCTTTTTTTCGCAGATGATGCAATGGTGTTCTTTCATGAAACACCTACTTCTTGCCAAAATGTGGTGGATATACTATCTAGATTTGGGGAGATCTCAGGGCAACAGTTGAACTTGAACAAATCTTTTGTAAAGTTCAGTAAGCTTACCCAGGTGGATGAAGTTAATAATCTAAAAACCATTTTGAGGATTGTTCAGGTCACTGTAATGGAAAGACATTTGGGTGCTCTTATTGATTTCACAGTAAGGAAAATGGATGCTTTCAAGTACTTGATTGATAAGGTGGCTACTAGAATCCTTTCTTGGGCATCACTAAACTTGTCACAGTTTGATTAACACTATTCTAATCAGCATCTTTTCACATGTGATGAAGTGTTTCAAGATGCCAATTCGATCACTAACAAGATAGATTCCCTAATTGCACGGTTTTGGTGGGGAAATAAGGGAGAAAAGGGTATTCACTGGGTAAAAAGGAAGGTTATTTAGAGGCCGAAGGGTATGGGAGGATTAGGGATTAGATCAATGGCTTGCTTAAACGACGTTCTTTTGTTCAAACAGGTAACGCGTATGCATTGTAACCCTCAGCTGTTGGTGGCTAGGGCCTTGGAGCCAGTTCATACTTGCTCTCTGTGCACGGGAAGTGTTAGAGCTAGTCTGCGTGGAAATGTTTTGTGGGGTAGGCGTGGTTTGTTTAATGTGGGGAATAAAATGGTTATAGGGTATGAATGGAAGATAGGGAATGGTGAGAGGGTGAAGGTTGCGAACATGAGATGGGTGCAAGGAACAACTCCAGTGTTCCAGTCTAACCACCTCCTAAGAGGGGTTGGGTTAGGAAGAGTGAAAGGCTTGATTTCACAGGAGAGTAAATCTTGGAATGTGGCAATTATTAGGGATAGGTTTGAATGGAGTACGACACAAAAGATTTTGGAGATGGAGCTGCCTTCTTCTGAGGAGAAGGATATGTTGTACTGGGGGCACCATGCCTCTTGGATGTACACTGTGAAGACGGGCTACGCTTTTCTAATGAATGACTTATTTTTGCAGCAAGATGATTGTTCAAATTTTACCTTTTATAGGCTCATCTGGAAGCTTAATATACCGCCAAAATGGAGTTTATTCCTTTGGAAGCTAGTGATGAATGGCTTGGCGGTTAAGTCAAACTTAGTTCGGAGGGGTATATATATAGAGGATTACTGTGACTCTTGTGGTATCGAACAAGAGGACTTTCAACATCTTTTCAGGATGTGCTCTTTTGCGAGATATGCTTGGCTTAATTGCCCTCTGCATATTTCCTCTGAAACTGATGAATCTATTCCTTTGGGACACTGGATTCAGGAATATATCCTGCTTTTTCATAGCGAGGATGGTAAAAAGAGTGAACGCATAACCGTGTTCATTGGGGTTCTTTGGAGTCTCTGGTTAACTAGAAATGGAAGAGTTTTTAGTCATGAAGGAGGGTATCTTGCGGATCTGTTTCAGAAATTACAATATGTCAATGCGTGACTTATCTGTTTGGCGCCGGATGGATGGCAGTGATGATCTTAGGGTGAAGGATACCATGTTAAATGGGATGCCACCTGGTTTTGAGAGAGTAAACATAGGATGCGATAGGGAGGATTTTACTCATCCAACTGACTCTAGGTTAGAGATGACCATTATGGTGGATGGCTCATGGAAAAAGAGTAATGGACATGCAGGTATGGGATGGGCTTACTCAGTGGATAACAATAATTTTATGGACGGTAGTGGTAATTTTGGTAAGGCGCTATCTGCTCTTCATGCGGAGCTATTGGCTTGTGTAGCTGCTCTTAAGTGGGCAAGAACGAGAGGTCAGCGACGAATTGTTTTGTTCACTGACTCACTAGCCATTATTCAATTAATGCAACATCCAAAAAGAAGGGAGATACGACTGCTATGGACAATTCAGGATTTACTGCAAGAAGGAAATCTATTTCTCACTTGCCTCATATGGAAAGTCGCCCGGGAACAAGTTGCAAAAGCACATGACATTGCTAATAGTTGTAGAGTAGATTTAATTAGCTTTACCACTTAGTGTTTTCCTTTAGTTTGTGGTTGTCAAAAAAAAAAAAAAAAAAAAAAAAGAGATAGGTATATTAATCATTATTTATTTGGTTCGAGTGGTATATGAAAAGCGGAATAATGTTGTAATATTTAAAGACAAAATTTGAATGAAATTGAATTGTTTTAGATTAAATTGTATTAGCGTTAAACACAAAGTAAATATAGAAGATTAGAAAGGTAATTTTGACATAAATTCTATTTGTTTAACCATCTATCAACTCTATATAAAAATGATATATTAAATTATGTTCATACACTTATTTATACCATTCTCTTTATTAATAAAAAAATGTAATTTTGTAAACCATATTGCAACAATACTTAAAAATAAAAACTTTCAATATCTAACCTCCACTCAATGCTATTTTTTATATAACTTTTTACACCTTATTTGGGTATATAGCAATTTATTAATGTATTTTTTATGATTAACTGATGTAAATTTCATTATTAATATGTAAGATAGATATTTCATACATTTTTTTTACATACACTAGTGACTTTCGTCCCTTTGCCTTTGATGGGTTTGGAGATTTGTTAATATCCCATGATTTTTTCACTCTTCTCTCCCATACATAGATCTATGTTATTTCTCAATTTGAATTCAAAACATACTCAATTTTAATATTTATGGTTAATCACATTTAATTTACTTTCACTAGCTGCGGAGTAGGATTGGAAGAATTCATAAGTCATTCAAAAAATTACTAAGTTCCATTAATAGAACAAATCTTCTAGTTTAACTTCTCCAAATCTTATGTATCTCCATGAAAAACAACCAACTATTAGTAAAGTTTGATATAGTTGTGGATGCTTCTTGACTGAGGTAATGATGATAATGAAAGATGGATACTACAAGGCGTAAAACACAAACATAATTAAGATACTACTTGTTCTACTTGTTGGGTTGTGGGATATATAGGCCTCGGTGTTTCATCATGTAAGTTCCATGGTGGTTGTCTAAAGTAAACACACGAATAAGATTTAGACATTTGTTGTTATAATATTGAGGTTACTGTAATTAATCAGCTTAGTTGGTTGAAGTTTTACTTTGTAGGTGGTATATACACCTTGATAATTTATTACTTAAAAAAAAAACTAGTTTAGAAAAGTATCCCACATTAGAGAAAGAGGAAAGATAATTCCACATTATAATAAAGTAAATTGATTTTATTGTGAAACCTCATTAGGTCTTGTTTGTGAACTGAACTCTTCTTTAATTATCCATGTTTATATGAAATTCTTGCAAACTCAAATGGAAAAATTGTCGACAAAATCTTACAAATTCAGATAAGTGAAAATTAGACATATATAATCGACCCTTATTCTAAACATGATTATATCAAGCTCGACCCAAAAAATGTCTAGGTTTGAGCAGCTCAAAAAATAAATAATAGTTAAAATTTGGCCCAAATTACAGGGTTTAACACGCCTTTTTCAACTCAACCCGATCCATAAGATTGACCTAAAATAAGCCAACATTTTTTTAGCAAAATTCGGCCCATGATCAGCTCTACCTTGTTCCTACCACCAAACCAATATGATGCAATAGCAAGGTCTATTTACTTCAACTTAATTTCAGTTCAGTTTAATTCAGTTTAGTTCCAATTAGTTCAGTTCAATTTAGTTCAGCTCCTAATTTCCTTCTCTCATAAAATATTCATTTCATCTCTATTCAGTTTAGTTTAGTTCAGTTCAGCTTCAATTAGTTCAGTTCAGTATATGTAAATAGGCCTTAAGTGCACTCACCAATAAAATTCCCTTAACAACAACAACAACAACAATAATAATAATAATTCGGCGGCGGCTCAACAGAAGCGGGACAAGTATGGGGCGCGTTGCAGGGCTATTGACTATGGTTTTCTTCCTTTCTCCTTTTCTTCGTTGGGAAATTAGAGAAGGATGATATTGCATTGCTGAAACTAGGGATGGCAATGGGTCGGATCTGGACCGGGTCCGGATGGACCCGGATCCAGATCCGTTTTTCAGCCTTGGATCCAGATCCGCCCCGGATCCGTCGGGTCCAGAAAATGAAGACCCAGATCCAGATCCGACGGATCCAACGGATCCGGGTCCGGGTCTGGGTCCAAAACGGGTCTTGCATCTTTTGCCTACTTTTTTTAAACAAATGTAATAATAAAGCGCATTTCAACCAAGTTCAATACATAAATTAGAGTTATACAACTAAAAATACAAACTAACACACATATTGTCTTTGAAAAAAAAAAATCCAAACATTTAAAAAAAAGTACGATGTTACAAATGACCAAGAAAAAAAAAATAATGATGATATTTCCAATATGAGCATCCAAAATCCATCTCTTGAAAGGACTAATCTTCATCACTACTAATATCATCAACATCCTAGAATAAAGAAACAAACCAAACAAAGAGAAGAATTAGTAATTGGCAAAAACTAAATTATACTTTGTATGTCTTAACATTAAATAATAATAATTTATAAATCTTACCATATCAATTATATCCACCTCTTGTACATCATTATCATTATCATCCTCACGATCTTCGGTGATAGTTGAACATGAAAGTGATCCTTCAAAAGTGCCTATCATAAAATTAAAAAAAAAAAAAATTTACTTTAATTTGTATTAGAATTAGAAGTGAAATCTATAATAAAGTAAGGAGGAAAAAAAAAATAACTAAGTAAAACATTACTCTTTACATCATCAACCATCCAACTTTGTAAGCACATCAAAGCCTCTACGGTTTGAGAATGAAGTCGAGAACGGTGAGCACTAACCACTCTTCCACCCATGCTAAATGCACTTTCCGATGCAACCGAAGATACGGGAATTGCAAGAATATCCTTGGCAATTTTTTGCAAAGTTGGATAATTTTGATCTCTACCCCACCATTTAAGAACATCAAATTCATTATCCTCCGGCATTGTGGCACTCTCCAAGTATTGTTCTACCTCACTCCTCAAAGGTGTTGTTCTAACTTTTTGTCTCTTTGATCTAGCAAAATCATCTTCATCATCACACTCATTAAACCCTCTCTTTAATGGTGATCTTTGTTCTACTACTACCTCATTCTTATTTTGATATTCATGGACAAGATTATCAAGGGTCCTTCTTATTCTTGCCATTTCAACATGGGCATCACTTCCATACAATTTTCCAAAATAATGAGCCACACAATCCATTTTATTTCTAGGATCTAAAATGGCAGCAATAGCCAAAATCCCATTAATATGTGACCAATATTTGTCAAATTTTTCAACCATACTCTCAGCCATTGTCTTAATAACCACATCATTATCAGTTTGCACCCAACGATTCAAAGCAAGTCTAATCTCACAAACAATTCGAAAAAACAAATTAGCAGTTGGATGATTTCTAATAGAAAAAACCTTAGTGGCCTTATAGAAAATTTCCAACTTTTGACAAACAAGAGTAGCCATAGTCCAATCACCATCACTAGGAATAGAAAACTTAAGCCTTTTATTTAAACGCTTCAACTTATGAAAGACATCCTTGAAAGGCAAACTAGATTCAAGCATCAAGTAAGTAGAATTCCACCTAGTTTTACAATCAAGACCCACTCTTTTAGGTTTATTCACATTCAAAAGACGACAAGCTTCCTCAAATTTTTCAATTCTTTTAGGGGTAGACATCCAAAATGCTATACACTCTCTTACTTTTCCAATTGCATGATCAATCACTTCTAAACCATCTTTCACAATTAAGTTTAGAATATGAGCACTACACCTCATGTGCAAAAATTCTCCATTTAACACCAAACAACTACTTTCTAATTTCTCCATCAATACATTAATCATTGCATCATTTGTGGTACAATTATCAACAACAACGGATGAAATTTTGTTTTCCAAAGAATATTGAGACAAACTATCCATTAGAATCTTAGCAATAACCCCCTTTGTATGTGGACAAGGCACAAAACAAAACCTACAACAAAAATAAACATGCCAAATACATGAATAAAAGCTATAACATTTAGCTAGCACCACAAATAATAACATAGTTCAAATAGCCAAAAACAAAAGGAAGAGAAACTCCATTACTATTAGAAATAAATTAATATTAGAAATAAATTAATTAAACAATTACCTTAGTGTTCGATTATGCAAATTCCATTTTTGATCAATGAAATGTGAAGTCACGGCCATGTACCCCTTTTTTTGGTTGGAGGCGGTCCACATATCAGTTGTTATTGCTACTCTACTATCATTGGCCTCTAAAAAAACCTTAAGAGAAACTCTTTCATTGCTATACATTTTCATCACATCACTCCTCAATGTGTTCCTTGAAATCATTTTGAAATTTTCATTTAAACTCTTCACAAAGCTCCGAAATGCAATATGATCAACAATTGACAAAGGATACTCATGTATTACTACCATCTTAACCAACTTTTGTCTTGAAACATCTTGATCAAATAGCACTTTCTTTTGCTTTTCCTTAATGGCCAAAGAAGTAGTCCCATCAACTTCAGTCTTAATCTTCAATTGTGATTGACCGGCAGCAAGATTCAAATGCTTTCCCGAGCATACTTTTCTAGCATGCTTAAGAAGGTGAGATGTTCCTGAATTCCCAGAGTAAGAGAGCTTACTTTTACAAAACTTGCAGATTGCCTTTTGTATACCATTGATTGTAGTCAGATCAAAATAGTCCCATGCTTCAGAAGTTAGTTTCTTACTTTTCTTAATACTACTAGACTCACTTTCTTTAGTAGTATCATTTTGGACCTCAACAAACCCCTCAAATTCTCCTTCCTCTTCTTCCTCTTTATCAGAAGGGACTGCAAATGGTTCCTCATTACTATCTTTAAAATTTGATTGTGCATCCATACTCTGAAATTATTATAAAAGATAAAATCAGTCATATAATTTTATTAAAAAAATCAGTAGTATAAATGTATAATTGATTTTATGAAGTAATTAAGGTTTAATTCATGAAACTAATTGCTACTAAGTAACTATGTAGTTCCTAATCGACCTCACAGTTGTATAATACAAATTAATCAAACAAATATTCACACAAAATTGTATAAATTACACAAACTTGCAGACAAAATAAAACACACAAATTGGCAGCAAAAACATGCACAAGCATACCCACGAAATTTCAGCATATAATCTTGATAGAATTTCATCAACTCAAATGCAAACTTGTACAAAAACATAACAAACAAATCTGAACTACTAGTCTACTACCTTAAATTTCAGCATACCCACGAAATTTCAGCATATAACCAACAATTTATTTGCTCATATAAAGTAAACAACAAAGAAACTAAACAGAGGAGGGAATACGGGACTTACAGAACTGAACGGAGATGGAGTCGCCGCCGATATGACAGGGTGTACCGGGATGGAGTCGCCGCCGATCTGACAGGGGGTACCGGCGATGGTCTCGTGGAGAGTAGGCTGAGCCGCTGAGTCGTGGAGATTGGAGAATGAAACTAGAGAGAGAAAATTAGGGTTTTTTTTTTGTGGGTTGATTTCAGTTTTTGATATGGGCTGAAATTTGTGACTTGTGACTTTGTGAGTCTTGTTTGTATTAGCAATTATATTTTTTAAAAAAAATAAATTTATAAAACGGATCTACGGATCCGGGTCCGGGTCTGGTAGTTAGACCCGGACCCAAATCCGTTTTTTCCAGCTGGACCCGGATCCGACCCGGATCCGTCGGGTCCAAAATTTGAGGACCCAGATCCGTGAAAAACGGATCTGGATCCACGGATCCGGGTCGGGTCCAGATCCACTGCCATCCCTAGCTGAAACAGGTATAAGTGTTCGCTAAGACTCAGGATATTGGTGCTCGTGTAGCTGCTCACATTTTCAGCAGGATCGTGTTTGCTATAGTTAGAGGGGTGGGGGCCCAGATTGTATCTCGACTTCCCACCAATTTCTTGTAAATTGATTGACTTTATAGGTTTTCTAATATTTATAAGGAAAAATACACTTTAATAATCCCAACTATGGACGATTTACCTACAATAATCCCAACTAATGTTTATTCTACAATAATCCCAACTATTGGGTTAGTTTTCCTCCAGCAGTCCCAAAAACCGGTTACCTGCTGAAATGGTAAACTTTTTTTTTTTAGTTTTTTAAATGCCACATGTTAGCACATGATTGGCTTCATTTAAATTTTTTTTTTTTTTAAAAAAGAAAAAAATAGCAAAAATAATCCCAGCCACCCCTCCTCCCTTCAACCACCTTACACCCACCACGAAACATGGAAGCTCCACCCCAATTCTTCTCCCAACACCGCAGCTCCGCTGCCGCCCACCGTCGTCTACCCATTCCGACCAATCGTAGCCTCTCACTGCCGCTCCATGCCTCTACCGCTCCCCTTCCTTCTTCCTCCTCCAACCTAAAAAACCACCAGTCACCCAAAATCGCAAACCCGCCCCACCAACCACCCCTTCACTCCCAAATTCGAGTGGTTTCCGGCGAGGCGTCGCGGTTTCAAGCTCCAATCAGTTCACGGGTTAGGGTTTCGGGGCAATTTGGTGCGATTTGGGGTTGCTGGACTGCTGGTGGTTTCACGGGCAAGGGCGGTTGGTCGTGAGTGCTGCTGGTGCGATTTAGGTGGTGTTTCGGGGGTGCGGCTGGTCGTGGTGTTTCGGGGGTGCGGCTGGTCGTGGTGTTCCGGGGGTGCGGTTGGTCGTGGTTAGGGCTGGAGATGGTGGTTGGGCGGCAGGAGGAGGTGGTGGTTAGGGTTGGCTGCTAGATTTTTTTTTTTGGTTTTTTTTGTTTTTTTTTGTATATTTTTTTTTTTGGGAACCAATCACACGCTGACACGTGTCAAACAACTTACAATAATAGGTTGTTGACTTTTGTTGACCGGTTTGGGACTGGTGGAGGAAAACTGACCCAATAGTTGGGATTATTGTAGAATAAACGTTAGTTGGGATTATTGTAGGTAAATTGCCCATAATTGGAATTATTAAAGTGTATTTTTCCTATTTATAATAACAAATAATAATAAAAGGTTAGAACATTAGAACCATCCATCCAAATACCAAACCCACTTTTGCACAAAACAAAACTAGGGTAGACTAGAGGCCCACAAATTGAACAAAGTCATTTTCATTGGTATAAAAGTAACAAAGAATGGCCCACATTTGTAGACCCAATTACCCATTTTCTGATCCAACCCACGTGAGTTTGACCCACCGGTCATCGCTCAGTTTCTTCCCTCCGATCCGCTGTCACCGCCTTCTTCTTCTCCTCCTCCTCTCTTTCTCTCTCTTCCGTCAATTATTTTCAGCTCATACTTGTTTTGACCCACATCAATTCCAATTCTCACTTTTTTTTTTTTTTTTTTTTTTTTTTTTTTTTTTATAATAAATCATAAAAATTGAGAATTTTGAGCCAATGTTTGCTGATTACACAAATTATCCAAAACCCACAAAAAAACCAAGAAAATTCTGCAGATTTTTTTGCTCACAAACAAATCAAATGAATATTTTGATGTTTCTTTGATTTCTGGAAGTACCCTTTTGAATGCATAAGAAAACCCAATTCTTTGAATTTTGATTTTATATACAAAGTTTTTAATTTTTTTTTGAGCATGTCTGATTTGGTGGCCCGCACGGGTCGTCTTCAACAAAGATATAATGATGGCTGTCGCCTTGTTGCTGGGTATTCTCTATCTTTCCTTTTTTCATCTTTACACTTTAATTAAGTTTTTTTTTTTGTTATTTTCTATGTTTAATAATATGATTTAATGTATATTTTGTCCTGTGATATGAAGTATGTTTTTTGTTGATTTGATTTGATGTGTTGTGTTATTCTTATTAAATATAATGGGAATTTTGTTTTTACCATTGTCGTTTTCCGAATGTTGTTGTCATTGTATTGTAGGTCAATATGGAGCAGTGATAGTTTCTTTTGTTGGGGTTCTTGTGTTGATTGTTACATTTTTAGTCTAAATTGTGCCAATGTGGGTATTTATATTTTTGTTCTTTAACAGTTTGATCGATTTTCGAGATATTTTCATTGTAATTATTAATTTTTGGCTGTCACCTTCATATTTGATTTATTAGCAAACTGAGAAACCTTATTCTCAATTGAAAAGGTCTATTTGAATATTGAATTTCTTATTAGTAAAATATCATTTGGTTGACAATTCTTGGTTGTTTCATTGGTTAGCTACTTACCTGAGAAACCTTAGTCTTGTTTGACAATTGAGCATACAAGTGATTTGGGGTTATTCTTTTGGTTTCTGTGTTTAGGCTGCCTGTATTCTATTTTCTTGTTCAACATTGTGATTGGTGAAAGGAATTGATTTTAGATAACATACTTGACTTGAAATTTGTTGTTCATTTTCTTTATGTAGCTATTCAGTTGGTGCTACTTTAGGTTGTAGGATAAGGATTAGGTGTGGTTGTGAATTTGAGAGGTTTGGTACATGCTCTTGGATAAAGATTGTTGCTGTTGTGATTGCAACTAAAACAAGTTCAATTAGACTTATGGTAGTTTGGAGGTATGAAACTTGTCCTTTATTAGTTGAAGTTTAAAAATGGTAGAGAGGTTGATGGAGAACATGTTGGCAAAAGAAAAGTATTAAAGAAAATGTTCTTGAAGAATAGAAGTTACGTAGTATTAGATAGTAATAGTATCCAACCATCAACATTCTTCAAAAGGCTAATAAAAGCAGTAATAGTAATAGTTGGGTAAAATCTTCTTTTTGAGGTTGTTGTATTGTTGGACCCATGAGTAAATATCATGCATGCTTTTGCTCTAAGTGCCCGCCGGGAGGGGGGGGGGGGTGTGGGTCGGTCTATACGAGCTTTTTAATTAGTTGATCATGTGAACTTTAGGGCCATTCCTCATTTTAAGAGAGTGGATATATTGCTCAACACTCATGGGATGCACACATAAGAATTCGGATGGAAAACTCACTTTGTTACAAGCCCCATCGTTAGCCGTTGAGAATGAAGAGTGCACTAATTCCTACTGTCTACAATTCTTCAACTATCTCCGTTTCATATTATTTGCAACGATTTGACATAAAGTAGAGAGGAAAAATGTCTAATCATTGCAAATAATATGAAACGGAAGTAGTAGTTTTTTATTTTTATTTTTTACATAGAAAGTGTAATTAATAAGAGTACATTTTTCTTGTCCAATAAAATTTTGCATAGGCAAATCTTATGCTAATAAGTTTAGTGAGAGTAAGCTTAGGTCTTTGCTATGCTATTTGGATTCTGATATCAGTGTTAAAAGACATTGGATATTATTGGTCCAAAATGAATGTATCAAGAATCCATAATCTTGTCAGGATAACTGGCCTAGTATTCAATTATGAGCTAACTTGAATAGTCACCTAGGATTTACTAAAGTGGAACATAGTAAGCGCTGTGATAGTTGTTTAAGACTTAATTCATGTATGACTACTTTGATATATGTTGATCCTGGAACTGAATCTAATTAAATTCCAGCTTTGGGTTGGTGATTATGAATCATTTTAGCTCTTTTCTTATAAGCTTATTATTTAAGAGAGCAATTAAATGCATTTTGGCTAACTCTTGATGAAGCACCAGTGGTTCCCAAAGGTTGAACATATATATAGAGTATTATATTGTAATGCTGAGGGGTCATTTAGATTGGGCTTTTTTTCCAACAGTTACAGAAATGTAATTGCAAGATCTTTTGAGGTGTTTAATATAACAAGTTCTTGACATGTGGGGGTGCTTTGTCTTTTATAATTTCCCTTTTGGTGATCTAGCTCTAGAGTGGTAAGCCGGTAACTGCTAATTACTATCTTTTGAGCCTCGCAGTTAAACTAAATGACTAAAGTGGAGAGTTAAACATGATATTTACACCACTATCTGTTATTGGTCATACTACAAATTCTATAATATGTATAACTGTATAAGTGTACATTATCTTCTAGTCTGTTTAGCTTTCCTCAGCTAAATTGTGCTTTTATCACCAGTAATGCCATACATGCTTGCTAAGTCCTCTAGGGTTAGTTTATTTAAGCTTTTAAGAACCAAGTGAAAGCAATATCATGAGATTCCTAAGGTGTCTTTTTTACAAATCACTTATTAGCTTTATTATGCCGCTGTCGAAATTTAAGTCAGAGTTCGTTTAGCGGGCAGGAAGCAGGTTGAGCTTTCTAAGCAATTATTAACTATGCCCCAACTAGGATGTAAACTCTTGGCAAGGACTATTTAGTCTAACATATAGATTCAATGGTCTCAGGGTATTTGTTTTTTGAATATTGGGTTTATTAATTCATGATAAGTGCTGAGCAAACTAGTGAATGTTTGATAAACAAGTTGTGATAGCTATTCACTTTTACAATCTGTTATGTTTGCTTCTAG
This sequence comes from Chenopodium album, assembly GCF_948465745.1. Taxonomy (NCBI): domain Eukaryota; kingdom Viridiplantae; phylum Streptophyta; class Magnoliopsida; order Caryophyllales; family Amaranthaceae; genus Chenopodium; species Chenopodium album. The sequence goes on along the minus strand of NC_137841.1, from coordinate 5,474,680 downwards.
TTGCATTAGTGAATGTTTGATAAACAAGTTGTGATAGCTATTCACTTTTACAATCTGTTATGTTTGCTTCTAGTTGCATATTACTTGTTTCCTTTTCTTAATGATATATTGATGTATATGTGGTGTCTCATTGGAGTCAAAAGGTATTGTTAACCCATTGGATCTGATTTAGCAAAATATCTCATGGCAGGTGTATACCATTCAGATATAGAAATGGCGAGGACAATAGTAATGACGATTTAGAGAGCAATATCGAGGTACTTATGATCAACTCGCAGAGTGGTCCAGGTCTTCTCTTCCCTAAGGTATGGAGAATTTTTTATACATTCTTCATGAAATAATTTTTTATACATTGGCACTTGGCATTTTTTTAGTTAACCATAAATCATGACCATATAGTTTGCTTGGGAGGTCAGTAGTCACTTACATGCAAATAATCCTATTAAATTGAATCTTCTTCTTATGTTTTCATAAAAGCAGCCTCTATGTTGACCATCAATTGATGATGCTACCCACTAAAATGTTGTGCAGTCTTTGTTGAAGCTCTCACCCAAAGATTGTGTTTCTGGTTTAGGTACCTTGTTTTGGAAATTTCAAACTAAGGAGAATATTATGATGATTTTTTTTATCCGGTAGGATGGAAAGGCATCAATCAGTTAAAGACATTAAATATTCGTTTGATTGGTATTCTATTTAGATTTCAAAATGCTATTATCTTTCTATTTTATTCCTTTAATAGGTGCCATAATAAAAAATCCAAATTAGAGATATTATTGCCTCCTTTTTATGCCCCATGTGTCTTGTGAGGCTGGAAATAACAATCTGACTTCTTTCTATTCCCATATCCATTGAAGGTCTTATATTGAGATTTAGTGTTGGTTTTATGATTTGTACTTAGTTATAATTTTTAATTTTTTGTACTTTATTATCTGTTCCATGAAAATTAGCACTCCCCCCCCCCCCCCAACAATTTTTTAGTCTTATTCCATGTACAAACAAGTTATTCACTATTCATTATTAAGCAGGGGGGAAAACATGTTTATCTCGTTTATTTGATAGGGGCACCACAAGTTGGAAGAAATTTTGTAGCGATTGGGTTAGATACTTATTTCATGAGATAAGCTAAAATACGGTCCCTGAACTACGACATTAGTTGCATAAAACTGGTCCCTCTACTACCCTTGCATCACCATTTCTGGTGGAGAAACTTATGCAACTAAGCAAAAGTTAAGGGACTTATCCTAATTAGCATTTGTTTAGGGATTATAAATCAGTATTTTTTTTTTTTTTTTGTCAGCTACTAATATTTATTATTTATTATGTACAAACTTTGATTAAAATGAAAGAAAACATACCCAATTTTTTTTTGCTTTTTTAAAAAATTATATGACTTTTTTTTTTATTTTTTTATTTTTATATATATATATTTTTTTTTTATAAATATGTCTTAAAGGATTAAAGAAGAATATTAAATATGACTTAAAAAATTAAATACTTTGACTTTCTTTCAAAAAATAAATTAAATACTTCGAATTAAAGAAATAGTAAAAGGAAAAATAAAGAAAGAAGGGAATAGTAAAAAAAAAAATGTCAGCCCTCTCTTCTCTTTCAGTTTCGCTGCTCTAATGGGGGAAACAATCCCCTTCTTTGCACCTCATTAACGATCATCAGCAATCACCATCTTTTAATTCCAACCTTTGATTTATTTTGTGATTTAATCTTGGCCTCCTGATTTTATTAATTCTATACAAGCTCATGCGCAATATAGTTCGGCCAAACCGGAGGTTTGGATTGCGTGGTTGATTAATGACGGTGGTGAGGCTGGAAACTGGTGGAGATGGGATTGTGTTTGTGGCATGTTGTTGGTGATGTGGGGTGATAAAAGATGGAAAATCCTATAGGTTATTTTTCCATAAATTCTATAGTTTTATTAATACAAATCATAACGAAAATATTAATGTTGATGAAAAAAAAATTAATATTAGTTAAAAGATTCCTTTTTAAATAAAAATTGAAAAAAATAACTTTTTTTTTTTTAAATGAATCATGGTCCCTAAACTTTTGCTAACTAGAATAGGTCCTTAAACTTTGGTGGCTCATCTTTTTTCCACCGGAAAAGTAAGTTATGGGTGGTTGAGGGATCAATTTGCTTCGTTTGAAAGATTAGGGACCAAAATGCTACAAATACTAAAGTTGAGGGACCGTATTTTAGCTTAACTCCTTATTTCATAGTCAAAATGAAACTACTATTTTGTTTTTGTTAACCAGAATTACTTTTTTTTGTTAGAATTAATTGGTTTTGAAGGTGACGAAGATCTCAATATTTACATAATCCCCTTTGATTACCTTGTACAACAACAAAAAAAGAAAAAAAGAAAATCATAAAGGATCCCATAAGAATTGTCTTGATATATACTTTCAAAAGTACATTTTTTGTTCTCTTTTAATTGTACATTTTTCTTTTTGGCAAGTTGCATAATACTTGCTACCACATTGCTTTATTTGGCTTTTGGCTATGGGTCCTTTCTTTAATATCAGTTGCAAATAGAAGAGTATGAAGTATCAACTTTTTATGCTCCCGATATTTCAATATATCTATTACATGATAGAATGGGATAAATGTTAAGAATTGTAAAAATTATGGTAAGTAAAACTGAATAAATGAGTGTAAGATCAACATTAGAAAAAATGTAGAGAAAACTGTCCTAAATGAGGTAAAGTGACTAATTTGAGACATTTCTAAATTAAAATTGGGGCAAGTATTTTGAGGAGGGAGAAATTATTACACAATATGAAATATATTAATGGTCAAAGTTTTGTGTTGGGAAGCATAAAGTTCAAGCTACATAAACTGCTAATAACAAAGGGAGTATAATATTTGAAATATTAATATATAAATTATTTGGGAAAATGTTGATTGATTATGTTCTTTAAAGAAGAAATATCAACAGAGATATAGACTTGTAGACATGTAAAGAGAAAGAGAGCAAATTATCTGGGCATCTCGAGAAGTTTATTGGTGTAGTTGCCCTTTTGGTCCCAAAACAATTATTGTTTTAGAGAATAAAGCTATAAGGGTGGAATATTATCTTCTCTTCATGTGTGTTTGATAATGAGAACTTTAGTTTCTACAAGGAGTTTATAATATGTTATGTTCATGAAATTGAGTGAACCATGAACTTTCTTTTTGCATGGGAGAAATGTGGAAACTCAAGCAAGTAATCATCACTATATGCAGAATAGTTTTGGTTAAAAAAAAAAAGTTTATAATCTCGACCTTTTGAAAGTATGTTGAAAGATTGCACTTCATTTTTTTTTATTCATATGCACTTTTTACCACATACCAATGTACCATATTTATCTTATGTGTGTGTGTTTTTATTTATTTATTTATTTATTTATTTATTATTATTATTTTTTAATCATATCACTTCCTCCTTTTTTAAATATTGCACCACTTACCTTTTAAGGAAATATCACAAATATTGCACCATTTCTATTTTAGGAAAAGGAATATTTGTGTTCACACTACAAATACCAAATATACCCTTACTTTTTCACACTTGATTTTTTAGTTTATGTATACCATCACATGGGCAATCTTGAATTTTTACCTTTCTCTCTCATTCTTTTTTCCGCTACCAAAAATCTTGTGCTAAACCCCTATGGTGCAATAAAAAAAGAACGGAGGAAGTATATGATTATATCTATAGTACTTCATTGGTAGTGAATTGCAGTTCTTTCATTGGTATTTCCCTTGTATATAATTCATCTTGTACACCTTTTTTAACCACTCTTTTCTTAGGCAATTGTATTGTTGTCAGTTTACTCTAATCATATTAATCTTCACCTTCCCAACTTTCTCTACTGATTCACTCATTCCGACACATGATGTGATGATAGATGATCACCTTGGTTTCTCTTATGTGCCTTTATCACCATTGGCTCTTGTGGGCCTCCCTCCAAGATCAAATAGAGCTTTAGAAAGGTGATAGGACTGGAATTAATCAGTTTGTCGGATTATTGTAAATCTAAGTGAACTTTTTGTAAGAAACCTACTTAATCTTATATTAAACATGCTGTGTATTAAAATATGGAGCATTGATGATCTAGTTTTGATTGAACTTTCTTAGCTACTATACTAGAATTGTAGAATTCTGTAGTAGAAGCACAAAATTACATGTTTGACCTGGATAAAAAGGTTACATTTTCCACGGGTCATCTCAACAAGGAATTTATATGTCACTAGGCTATTTCATCAGTGAAATTATCCAGTGTAAAGTTTTCATGTGAACCCTACTTTATTCGAGGAAGAGATGGAAACCCCTTTTAATTTCATTTATCTTCTCTCATGTTGATCTCTGCATTTATTCCTGTAAGTGAAGAGATCCCTTTTAATTTCATCGTGTTAAACTATCTTTGTAATCCTACTAGGACATGAATCACACAAAACACTAGAATAACAATACTTACCTGTATAAAAGTTTTCCTCACTCAATTTTTTAAAATTCTTTTTAGGGGTATTTAAATTACTTTTACAGCTTCCTTTCTTACATCTGCTCTTAAGTTTGGCTTGCAGATTTTGGGTACGTATGTGTGCATGTCATGCCTTGAATCACATATTTTATCATTATTTTAAAACTCTCCCTCACCTTTTGTTGCTTCTTTCATAGGGGGGATGGGAAAATGATGAAACTGTTGAGGAGGCAGCTGCAAGAGAAGCAGTTGAAGAAGCTGGAGTAAAAGGAGATCTTATGGTATGATCTTTTTGTTTTCACATTTTGCTTTAAAATTTCTTAATGTTCAATCGAATTCAGTGAAATGGGCACCTTGAATTGGAGGTATTTTTTCCCCCAACTGCTAGCAATGTATATGGTTCATAATCGCTGGACAGCAGGACAGGTCATGTATGTCACTAGTTTTTTTGGTGACATTTTTTATTTAGGTTAAAACGCTAATTGAAAATGTTTGAGTGTAGCAAGGTATTGGGTTAGTAATGATTAGAGGTAGAATTGAAGTAGCTTTTATGAAATATTGCAGAATATAATGTTTGAGTCCAAACAATAATGGTCAGCCAACCAAATGATAAATTTATAGTTGTATTGGAAAGGTGGAAAGATTAAAAGTTGAAGTTGCTTGGAAAGTCAAATGATTTTCTTCAAATGTTTATTTACTTTTTAAGCTGTCAGCCATCAGTTTACTTTACCAACCAACACCTATCTCCGTACACTGTTAATTCTACGTTATAACCAAATATCACATTATTTTTTTTTTCTTATAAAGATGAATCTTTTCTATTCCCTCCCTTGTCCCATTCCACATTCCCTCACCTACCCCACACTCTCTCTTTTCCCTCGTCTTTCATCCAAACACTAAAGAGATGGTTTGTTACGCCAATATGAAAGCTGTTGCTGGCTTTCATCTATCTTTTTACTCTTTCAAGTGAATTTTATTTACTCCTTTCTGTTTTTTTTTATATAATGTTTTTGGCTGGATATATGCAACTATTCTCAATTTGGGGAAATCTTCTATTTCATTCCCAGATAATGTCTTTCTTCTCGTATTTAAACCTTCTTTGTGTTTATTTACAGCTTTTGTTCACACATCTACTGATGTTGCATTATTGCGTGAAATCAATTTCATGAATTTTGTTTTTGTGCCTTCTATTTATTTAACAAGATGATTTACTTATGATTGCTTGCATGACTTGACACGAGTAAAAATATTAAATGGATGAAGCTACTCCCCATTTAGGGGGCAGGAAAAAAAAAGCGCCCCCAGTGATATCCTATTCTTTTCCCACCTTCACCAAGTGACTTATTAACTTGCTGACAGGAGTGTGTGTGCTTTTATGAGTATTATGACATTTGCTGCCTTCATTTTCACCTTGTTTCTCAGACATCTTGTCTTTAATGTGATACCGCTCTTTCTCACCTTCATGTATGAGATGGATGATATTGGTCTTCTGATGATTCACCAATTAGTGTGAAGAAGCAAGAATTAAAGAGGCACATGAGTGTTAGGATGATTATTTAAGCTGCTCATAAAGTCATAAGTGCAGATTGAGACACTATATTGGACTGCTGTAAGAGAGAAGGATGCCAATGATTTGCTGATCCAGGATTTAGTACTTACTTTTTAGAATAGAGGTCATTGCTTAACATTTTCAAGGTTCAAGGGCTAGGGAAGGTGTGTCATGGAAAGAAAAGACATTTTAGGATTGAAAAGTTATTTGGTCTGGAGCTCTCATAAGTAATTATATTTTTATTTATGTAACATTAGTATGAAGAAAGTTTTCATTTATTGTCGTTTAAGTAGAATGATGCTTGGTGTATTTTAGACTAATAGGCCAGGGGAAGGGCTTTGAAAGTGACAAATGTAATGACTTTTATGCTAATCATGGCTGCCTGCCTGCCTTTATCCACAGATTGAAGTCATATTTTGTATACCAACTTGGCAACTTTTCCTCATCATTTTGTTTCCTCTTGTATACTTTAATGTCATTAGTAATTGCTTAATAATTCTTTCTGATAGATTCCTACATGCATATCTAACTTGACAAACCTGATCTATGATGTATGTGGTAGATCTTTTTGTATGGAGATTTAAGTTATTGAACACCATTCTGGTTTTCGCATTGATGGGGATATTGTTAATTTTCTAATAATATCTTGTTCTTTTCCACGACCACCCCCAGCCCCCGGGATCTTCAACTGGTTGCCGGGATCTTCAACTGGTTGGAACTAAATCATGCTGTATGTCCTTCTTTTCAGGATCTTCTTGGGTACTACAAATTCAAAAGCAAAACTCATCAAGATGAATTCTGTCCAGAAGGATTGTGTAAAGCAGCTATGTTTGCTATGCTAGTCAAGGAAGAACTTGGATCGTGGCCTGAGCAAAGCATGCGAAATAGATTCTGGCTTACTGTTCCTGAAGCAGCTCAGAGCTGCCGTCATGCATGGATGAGAGTTGCTCTTGTTGATGGCTTCCTCAAATGGCATGGGGACAAGTTTGCAGATAGAGATAGAGAAAGAGATGGCTCGGATTCATAAATAACGCTTCAAAAAACATTGTGGGAAATAATAGTAGAGGATGATTCCAAGGCAATATTTGCTTAGTACTGTTGGTTATTTGTCGCCGTTAATTTGATGGCCATTACCAATACTGAATCTTGCACATTAAGGATTGTAGTTTGAGCTCATTTTCATTACATACATGAATCACCAATATTTCAGATTTAATGCTAAAAGTAACACTTTGAAAGTTTATATATCTATCCTCAGATATTGACAAGCCAATGTAATGTAGTTAAAATGAAATATTACGTATAACATTTTACCATGCTCAACTACTTCTTTGTAGTACTATAATACTCCTTTTGTTCCTTAATGTTCCATTTAGAATTTTCTGACTATTAAAATTACGAGGAAATTTTTCCTCAAAAAAAAAAAAAAATTACGAGGAAATTTTCTAAATTTCTGTATATATATGAACATACATCATAGTCACATAAGATCTAATTTTTATTTGTCTTAATGAGATTGTTTTTTTTTGTTTTTTTTTTTTTAGGAGCTCAATGAGTATTTTATTACTACTGTAATTTTTCTAATTTTTACTACTGTGAGATTAAAAATATTTGTGAACAAAAATTTGCATTAATAAATGTAAGTGGGACTAACATTATGAAACTAAAGGAGTAACATTCACATCAATAGTAACTCGTAAGTCTGTAAATTACCACACTACTTGAGTAATTACCAAAATACTAAATCACCTCCTTGACTTGTTTTATTTGCCTCGGCTTACACTTCGTATTAATTTATCAAGTCTTCTAAGAAGCTAAATCACTGATTCTCTTCCATGTTACCTGATTTTACATTTTACCAATCCTTAATCCTATTTCATTCACAACAGTTTCCGATACTGTAAACCCTAGCTCTAAGGTATGCATATAATCCCATCCACCCATTTCCCCCCTACCTCTTTCGAATCAAAAGTAAAATAATTGTGTTGCAAATAGGGGGAAAAATGGGAGGGGAACTTATTGCTGTCATCCCCACATTATCTTTCCGATAACTAGATCAGTTAAGGCTGGAGAGCATACAAGGTTGTACAAGAACCACAAATGGTAAAACTTAACTTTCAAAATAAAACACCCAACACAAGAGAAGGCCAATAACTCGATCATGGCAACTAATTTGTACAAAATTTCCGTACCAATTCTATATATATATATTTACCCTGAAGCTCAAAGGGACTATTGACATAAAATAATGCAATACAAATGGTATACTGCTACTTCCCTTTGCCTCGTGTATTTACCAGTAAACAACAGTGAAATAAGCCAACTGCCCATGCCTTTGCTTGCTCATCAACCATTCCCTCTTTATTTAACAATAACTTCCGCCAATGATGCATCATCCATATAAAGATGACATGCTAATGAGCATATACTGGATGATGCACGGCAATAGCAGGATGCATTTGAACCTCTCCGTAAAAATTGAGAGGCCAAACTTCCCATTAGCTGCCAGTGACATGAATTCTATTGCTACCTTCTCCACACTTTTCTAGGTTTCATCAAGAACTATATCAGCAGGATCTCCAACCCATGGTTTTCCTTCTCTCCATCTAAACTTTATCCTCAACTTCCCATTAGCATCAACCCCCACAACTTTTCCCTTGCTTGCATGAGTTTCCATCCCCCATCCCCAGCGCGGGGCCACCAGCCCTTCTCTAATCTTCACTTTGTCCCTAACCCTGAACTGCCTAATTTTTTCCATTTCTGAAGCCTTGCAAATCCAAAGCCTTTCCAAGAAGCAGAATGCAACCCAAAGCTGTCCTTCATCCATGCGGTGTACGACACCAATGCTGGAAGGAGTCACCTCTCCCCATTGGTGTGTTGGGTTTGTCACCGATTCCTTAACCTTAACCCAGTCTCCGATATGGATCTCCTCCTCCTCGACCACCTCAACTTCAGATGGGTCCAGCATCCAAGCCTTTGAACCAGCAGGTGTATAAATTCTTAGCTTGCCGTCTGCATCAATTGATGTTATTGTCCCGACACTAGCATGACTGTGACCTGACCAGCCAAACCTTGGCTGCTTGATTGAGAATTTTACTCGTACTTTTTGTCCAAGCATTAGCTTATTAACCTTCTCAAGATGAGAAATGAGTCCCACCCAATTTTCTTGCTCTCCACAGAAACCAACAGAAACAGTTCCATCCCATTCATCACCCTCATATCCTAGTCCCTGTACAACCCCTATACTGCCCGGGCCAATAGATTTCCAATTTCCAGCACCATCCTTCAATCTCACCCACTCACCAACATCAAACACTGCCTCAATCTCCAAGTCAGCAGGATCTGCTCTCCAGAGCCCTGGCAAGCCAAAAAATGCTACCCTTACTTCTCCATCAGCATGAACACTGGTAATAATGCCTCGGGATTTCGAATTGGCTCCTCTCCAGCCCCATCTTGGCTCTGTTAGTTCAGCACGGAATTTTACATACTGCCCAACCTTGAGACTTGGGATCTTCTCCATGTCCGTGTCATGAGCATGCCACTTTCCTTTACGGAAGCAACAAGCCAGCTCTAAATAACCATTATCTTGTACACTATGAACAACTGCTACACCTTCCTTTCCTATACTGCTCCAGTCATAACTTGGCCTAGCTCCCAAGATGGGTTTTGATCTCACCCAATCACCGACTTCAAAACCTGACAGACAGGCAGCATCTCCAGGAGAAACTCTCCAGAGGCTGGATCTGCCAGCTACCTTCACCTGCATTGATACAAATACTTGAGCTCCTACGATGTACAGGATTAACAAGGCCAGGAAAAAAATGCAGGCAGTTAAACAATTTGAACCGAACCGTACTTATAAATAATCATTAGCACTGTATCATGCTCACTCAATAATAATATGCTGAATACATACATGTTAAGGAAGCATAAAAGCAAAACGTATTATGACTGTCAAAGAAACTGAAAAATAATTTTATGTAAAACAGAATGCATCTTTCCGTTAACTATTATAATTTTTAATTGAATGTTTATCAAGTTGGAAGAAATTTAGAAATTTTGGCCCTATATAACATTAACAATAGCTTTGGTACAGAGAGTAGCATCACAGCAACAACAGTATTGGGTGCGCTAAATGACATATTGCTGTAGATTCCGCCAAATTCCAATAAAAGCTTCTATTATTCTTTCTTCTTTTTTTAGGCCAAAGGGGAATTCATTTTTACAAGTTCATGAAGTAATTGGATTTTCTTGAGTAACAATATCAAAAGCTTTTATTTATCTGTTTGCTAATTGCTGCAATTCAACACATTGCCGGCAAGATTTGTCATCAAATAATTAAGCAAGGCAGTGGAAGGGCTAAGAAACTGGAAAATGGTTGAAGGCAAATGGCCAATGAAAGGAGCAGCATAGGTCCTGTTCTATTTACCGAAAAGATAGTAAGCAGAAATTGTTTTACTGATCAAAACTCTAAACGCTCAATGAGCTACTTTACCATCAGCATTTATTGCCATTGGCCCACTGCCAACAAAAAGATATATATCCAATTCAAGTAAATCCTGAAAGTACAACCTCCTCTACAGCACCATCCGTTTTAATATGAGTGGGGCATGCATGCTTTCAGATCATAGTCTACTCTAAAAGCTAAACACCAAAAATCACAAATTTTAAATAAAAGAGAATCAAGTCCATGTGAAAATCAGTTTACTTCAAGGGTGTATAAAACTCCTAATTTATATACAAACTATTGTAGTCGACAAAAATAAATTAAAAGGGATGGAGAAATATTCTTACATTTAATGTTCCATCCATGTCAATTCGCACAATTTTCCCAACAGTAGCTGGAGATTCATTAGACCATCCAAGCCGAGGAACAGAAATAGATTGCATCACATGAATCTCTTGCCCAACTTCAAAAGGAGCCACCTTCTCCATATCGGTCACAGAACAAGTAAAGAGCTTGCTTCTAAAGCAAAAGGCAACACCCATGTCACCATCTTCCTCTAGGCTATGGATAACTCCAATGCTATTTCTGTTGACATCTTCCCATCCGTATTTGGGAGATGAGACTGAAGCTTTAACTCTAACCCAATCTCGTACCTGCAATTATGCAGTAAGGACTGAAACACTGGTAGATAGCTAACAAGTACATATCATCAAAAATTGAAAAGAAGTTACCTTATAATCCTCCACTTTTTCCATGTCAGCAGGATCAGCTTGCCAAGGTATTGGCCGGTTGGGAATTTCAATAATTATGAGGCCATCACTCTCTATCTCACTTATTCTTCCCACACTATGATGAGTTTCACCCCCCCAAGCATATCTTGGTTCGGCAACTGAACGTTTTACACATATCCGGTCACCAACCTAAGGAAATACAAAACAGATTAATTAACAATTGAAACAAGAAAAGGCAAAAGATAACATAAACCAATAGCTAAGAAAGATTCTACTTACCCTGAAAGGTTCAACATGCTCAACCTCTTCTGGCTCACAATGCCACGGATTTGGAAGGTAACTTATTTCCAGCAACAAACTACTATCAGGTCTAATACAATATACTATACCAATACTGCCCGGTGTTACAGCACCCAAGCCATGTTTGGCTGTGGTAAGAGATGGGCGTATACGAACCCAGTCCCCAACCTTGTATTCTTCTACTCTTTCCATCTCAGCAGGATCAGCCTTCCATCCTCTGGAGGCCCCCGGAAATCCAACCCGCAATATCCCATCATCATCAACACAAAGTACAGTTCCTATGCTGTCGCGTGAGTGGCCCCGCCAACCAAACCTAAAACATAAATTACACTTGTATTGAAAATTACAGTCAAAGAATGAGCATTTTAAGGTAATCAATGAGCAAAATTCTTGAAAATATTTGCACCCATGTATAATGTAAGAAAAATCTAACAGAAATAATACCACTATCACTAACCTTGGTTCCTTGACATCTTGTTTAAGTTTTACATGCTGTCCCCTGTCTAATGGAATTACTTTTATAACTTCATTCACCAAAACACGAGCCTCTCCAGTACAAAATGATATTATCAAGTGATCCTTGTCAGGAATACTCTGTACAAAACCAACACTCATCTGTGTTGCACCTTGCCAACCATACTTTGGAGCAGTGACACTTCTTCTAAATTTCACCCAATCACCAGCTAAATAACTACATAAAACAATTAACAGATAGATTTAACAATTAGAAGGAAAGAAAAAGATGGTCAGAATAGTGCTCTTGGAATTTACAATGCTTACATTGTAGGAGACAGTTGAACCCCCTTATCCAAAAGTGCCTCCATCAGATCTTCAGAAATCCATTCTCGAGGAAGGGCCTCTAAAAAGTCTTTTAAAGTCTTACCACTGTTATCCGTCACAAAACATGCAATACCGCATAAGTAATACTCGTAACACATATTCTTGACTAGTTCAACTTTAACCAGACTATATACTAGTCTATGAATTGACAAGGTAAAGAACATCTGGCTAAATCAATCTTTTACTATTGGCAATTAGAATCATACAGCACTAGATAAGAAAAGAAACATAAAATAGCAAGGGAGTAAAATCATAGTGATGAGATTCAACGCATTTAACACTTGCCTGTGGTTCCTCAGATCAACGGCAGCATCTGGACACTTTAGCATATGAATAATCCATTCGAGGTTTTCACGAATCATCTTAGCTGCATCAGCTGCTATGTGGAAAGCATTATCACCTTCATCATCCTGAAGATAAGGAAAATACTAATCTGATAAACATCCCAACGGACACAAGATACAAGAGAAAAAAAAAAGTCATAGACTAACAGAGATTGAGGTTGCCGAGATCAGATTCCTACAATAGATCTTAGAAAGGTTTCTCAAGATCAGGGGATAAGATCGACCCTAATGTTAATTTTAAAATAATGTTTTTGTCAAGTGACATTCACAAGACCAAAAGTCAAACCTCAAGCAAAAAACTATTTTCACGGGGAGATAGGGGAGCAAGGTGATAAAAGAGGAGATAACTGAATAAGTAAATATTTTTCGTGTGTGCGGCCAATGTGCTACACTTTAGGAAAGATAGAAAAATCACATAGTTAACTATTTCCACTAATACTGTAGCAAGACATGAGCAGAACCTGGAAATTATAGTCCGCTCCAGCCGACAGCAGGAGCCCAATGCAAGATTTTGCACCTCGAGCCAAAGCCACATGAAGAGGTACTGTGTTGTGCACATTACGGATGTTGACATCAACTCCAGCATCCAGAATGATCTGCAAAAAGATTGAAAATATGTATGAGCAAGCAATATAGTTCAGGAATGCTAAACCTTTTTTATATATCCTGCCATTGTGAAAGTATGCGAAGCACTGAAAGTATATACAGTTGATCATGCTAACTTCTGATACAATTATTTTCCATATTTAATAGTCTAAAACTGCATAAATTTAATCTTCGCAACCATTTTCAGCAAGCAACATCTACACAGTACAGAGTTTGACAGGGCTCCAAATTTGTTTTCCTCGTGACGGTTTTCCACTCCAATTTCTCATTAACAGTTGCCTAGTCAGTGAACAAGTAATAGAAGTCTAGTACCACTTTGACAAACACTAATGCCTTTCCCTGAGTTTGAAGCACATAAAAACATAAAATAAAAAAATAATAAAAACTTGTCACCTGCACCAGCTCCACATCATTAGCCATAGCAGCTGTATGCAAAGCAGTTCTCTGTTGATCATCTTGGGCTGTTGGGTCAGCTCCAGCAGCAAGTAATAGTCGCACCAATTCTCTTCCCTCTTAACAACAAATAATTTTCACAAAGGTTAGAACACCTTAAAATCCTAAGAGGATCCTCCAAAAGAATAGCAGAGTCAAGATCATACAGGGAAAAAAAATAGTTACATTTTTTTCCCTGCTTTATGCCTTTTTTAATTTTGGACGGAGAAGGGGTCTCTGGGGTGGTTCATAACAGAATAGTGAAATCTGACTAACCATGTTCGCTTTGAAGCAATCACAAATTAAGCTAAGAAAGGAGATATTATAAACATAGATTGAACTGGCGATGCCAACAAATGCAAGAAATGGAAAGACAAGGCTGGGATTCCTGGTGATTTTCATTTAATAGATGAGCAACACCAGGAAACCAAATTTTCAATGTGCAGCTAATGGGAAAATGATGAAAGATAAGTGCATATGTTGGCAGACATGTTGTGATATGGACACCAGTAGTAGGTAATAGTAACATGCAACAACAATTAAACAGAAAAAGGCTGGAATGCAGCACAATCTAATATCATGTAGATAACTGATGTAGAAAAGCATGTGATTGTGATCAGAAACATCTCGGTTTAAAAGGTCACCACCATAACCTTTTAAATAATTAATAAGATAGAGAAACACATGGATTTTCTAAATAAATTACGGGTAGAGAATACCAAAAGTGAACAAGAGACATGAAAACAGCAAAAGAAGACAGACAGCAGACAAGAAAACTCAGGTTAAAATATAGTTTCTTTCCTATGTTCTATTAGAATGCACCATAGGGGGAGGCAAAGGAAGTGGGAAAAGGTTAAGAAGGGACCCCAAAACCATGTGAATTACCAACAAAACCCAAGTAAGGAAGTTAGAAAATGTTTGTATGAATATATTGGATACTTTCAGTGTTTAAGGAGATATAGGATTTCCTAAAAGAGGTATGATGTAATATTTTTGATAACTTCCTTAAAAAGTAAATGTGCAATATTTTTGCTAAAACTTAACATAGCTAAGCAATTGGTGCAGAAAATATTAATTGATTAATAAACTAGAATTCCTAGAAATAATTAAGGATAGTTACCAAGCTTTTGAGTGGCCTGGTTCACTCCCAATTAGCAACCTACATGCTAGCAAAACATTCAACAAAATTCAAAATACCTTTCCTCAATCCTCATCACCCCCCCCCCCCTCCCCTCTTAATCTTCTCTGTTAGTAGAAATTCTTTCCAGACAAACTCCCTAACGAATATGCTACCCATAACTAACTAATAAGGAGAGTGCCTAAAATTATCTCCCCCTTCATAAGTCCATTGCATATATATAGAACAGAGGAAAAGTGGAGCAACCCACGAGCCACATAATTCCTTTAAAGTCTTATCAAGCTCACTGTTCACAAAAGCTCCACAAGGGGAAATAAAATTATTAATTTGCATTATGTAAATTGTTCCACAACAACAGCATAAAGCTAGTTAGTTCTTCAAAGGATATCTTTATTAATGGATATTTTATGAAACAGGAAAGAACGCTACTCCCTCTGTTCTTGAGAGAGGGTTACGTTTGCCATTTAAGCGTACCTCTTAAATAGTTACGTTTCAATTATTTGCTAGATCATAATAATCATTTTTTTTATACATTTTCCTCAAACATACATACATATTACATTATTATCCATGCAACTATCCCCATTTATCAAAATATTTACATACTCCCAATGCAACTACTCCTATATACAAAAATATTTACCTAATTTCAATGCAAATATTCCTATTTTCAAAGTTAAATTAACTTTGAAAATTGGAATATTTGTATAGAGAGTAGGTAAATATTTTTGTAAATAGGAATAGTTGCATTGGAAATATGTAAATATTTTGATAAATGGGGATAATTTTATGGAATATATATATATATATTTTTTTTTTTTGAGGAAAATGTGTTTTATATATATATATATATATATATATATATTAATTTAAGAATAATTGAAACGTAACCATTAAAGGGAAACACCAAAACGGGAAAATGTAACCCTCTTTTAGGAACGGAGGAAGTAACAATGTAAAACCACCAAATGTAACCTCCTTTTGGGAACGGAGAAAAAACTATTCAGATATGTAGCCAGCATAGCATGGCTGGCTATTAATAATGAGCAACACTCCATAGTAATATTTATAAAAAAAAACTCTTTCTAAGTGCACCTTTTTCATGGTATTTCTTAGCAGCTGCAGCCATACACAAGGCTGTACCAGATGAGCTTGGTATATTGATTGCATCAGCTATCTCCTCGGTAGTAGCAACTTCAACCCATCTTCTCACAACAGCTACATTCCATGTTGATACACAAAGGTGCAAGGGTCTGTGACATTACTGTGTTAGTTACAGAGAAACAATACTTAAGGAAGAATGAAATCATAGCAGCACAGGATTGAGCAAAATGTCTATATCACATATTCACATGCATACATGATGCTGCAAAAAATACTGCATCATGTTTCTAATTCCACTATTGTAATTCAATTAGAAGAAGGTGATCTATGTATCATGTTTCTAATCCCACTGTTGTAATTTAAATTTCTTACAGAATCAACAGATAGTGCAATTATCTTTAGAACTTTGTCCCACTTCCCTCTATCTATAGATTAGCATAAATGACTTAATAATATATCAGAATTCATCTAACCAAGTTAATGCAATTTAATTTAACAATATCTTCAAATTTGAAAGGCACAACTCGCTGCAACAACAATGGTTTTAAGCAACCTTTACAAATTAATTAGCTGAAAGATTAATAATTAATACCACCACGTCGTGCTACTTATATTGCCTTGGCTGATCTCTCTAATTAATTACCTTTGATTCTTTGAGTTAGTTTCAGTTACAATTTGCACAAAGGTAAAGGTGGGTGGGAGAAAGACAACGCAAGTAGGCCATGTGAAAATAGAAGTATTTGAGGTAGTCTAGTAAATGAGGTCTATGTAAAAAATTATGGAGTTTTTTAAGTGAGCGCTGTGTAAGATAAAGTAGGGAAAAGGTTCTTCACAGAATTATGAATAAAAGAGGGAATGTAACGAATTCATGAACTAGAAAAATGGAAGCAACATCACCTTTAAAATAATTGAGGAAAAAACTTATCATTTTTATAAACTATAAAAGCTAATTCATAAAAAGCAACTATCATAGAGTATATATAAAAACTACCACTAAAGAATCATAAGTCTGAAACTATAGTTTACTGTCTTATCAAGTTCATACTTTTAGACCGAGACTTTTTTGGGCTGAAGAGATAGAAAATATTTGGGGGTGTTTAGAGCCACAAGGGCGAGTGATGAGAATTGATCCCATGATCACCTAGAATTGGGAGGGAAGCTTTAACCACTTGAGCTATCCCTCACTCTCTTGATTTTGTAGTTAAAAGAGGTAAGTTTGTTGTCACTATTTAAAAATGGTGCAACCTAATCCCCCTCGAGTATAACCCATGAGTAAGCTACTTGGATATACAGACAGTGACAATATATAAAAGCAACATCGAAATCATACTAAGCCATTGTTTTCATTATATTAGCCGAAATTTTTCCTGCAAAAAGAATAGGAATATCCGAATGCTGCTCCTATTTCATACAACATCACCCCCCAAAAAAAAATAAAAAGGGGGGTTATCATTTCATTTTAAGTACCTCCCAACATTCTTTTGGAGCCCTATAGCGACCATTAAAGTTTACATTAAAACCTATACTTCATCCATGCCCAATAACCAAGGAGTTGCAAGTCAAATGAGGACTATTTTTGAAGTTTGAACACCTTAGAGACTTAGACACACATATGTGTTTCACATTCTAATTGGAAAACAAATCAAGTTATAGCCATTGCTATTTGGGAGGATAATGCAACAAGTAAAGCTTGAGAGTGGAGGTAAACAAGTGTTATAGTGCCTTCAGAATGATTTCTTTGTGTGAGCTTACGTACAAATGAAAGTCTCTATTTTACAATCACTTAATAAACGAGCTCCCTAAAGCTAGAGTTTTCAAACCTCCAAAATATGCGGGTGAGTGGGATGGGTACAAAATGGACACATAGCACACTATCAAAAAAATTACACAAGTACAAAGACCAAGTATTACAGATTTACAGGTACATTCTACAATAATCTATATCTTCTAAGAACATATTTAAATCCTAAAAGCTTGCTCTACTTAACGATGATGTACCACGCAAACTTGACCAAACTGCCTAGACCTATATCAGGTTCCTCGGGGTCATTATAGCACATTACAATTTAATGTTACAAACCCTAGTTTTAAACTAAGGCCCAAGATAACACATGATCTATTTTGAATCTCGAGTATTTAGCAAAAACACGCAAATGTTATACCAGATATAAATGCAAGTTTATGCATACCCCAAATGTTCTGATTGCACTTCCTCCAGTTTCCTGTATCCAGAAGGGCCAGAACATCCCCCCCCCCCCCCCCTCCCCCCCCCCCCCAATGCATGTTTCTGTGCTTGATATATTTCACAGGTATATTATGCCAATAAAGTATATCCCTATCCTATATTTTCGAACAACCAATTTTCCACGTACATTTCCAAGCTAGCTAGGGTTAAACCTTCAATTTAACTAAAGACAATCATGAATGAAAATTGGAGCAGCAAAGTGGAGATATACATACGTCAACTCCTTTAAATTCGGAACACTCATTGATCTAGAGCCTCCATGTTCCAATAGGATCAAAGCACAGTCTGTATATTTCTTCGCAACAGCTCTGTGCAGCACAGATTCACCTTCATCATCGACAGCATTAGGATCAGCCCCAGCTAATAATAATTCCTGCCGTAGTAAACAAATATTATATAGGAATTAGGAAGTCCCAATCAAGTTAATAACCATATATAGGAATGGAAGAACAAACAAAAGTAACTAAAAGAGGCATAACCACAAAATATCACAGAGATCATAGAAGACGTACACGCATGCAATCAGGTTGACCATGGTATGCACAAACATGAGCTACAGAAGGCCCAAAACCTTCCCTTAACCTAGATCTCACATTAGAATTTCTTTTAATAAGGGCACGAACACACTCAGGAGATCCAGCTGCCAAAGCAAAGACTAATGGAGGATCCCCATCTTTATCAAGAATATCTACATCAGCCTCTTTGTACTCCAAAATAGCCTCAACAAGTTCAGAACTCCCTCTTCTACAGGCAAGGTGGAGCGCAGTCTGCCCATCATTATTTTGTGCTTCTAGTAACGAAGACACTGCACTGCTTCCTGCCCCAGATGCAGCCTTCGCAAGAAAATTTCTGCAAATGCAGCAACAAAAATCAGACACATAGACAAGAATGCCCATTCGGCCCTCATAATCAGCAGGGCACCAACCTTACACCATTCAAATCCCCCTCAGAAACTAGTTGATGCAGTTGATTGGGGTTATATGGGTACACCTCCAAGACAGATGTTGGGGAAGGCTCAATTAAATTTGTCGAACAAGCTTCAACATCGCTGGAAATTTGCCATTACAAGTGTACATGAACAAGATAATATACCCAATTAAGGAAGAAACAAGAAAAGCACCAAAAGAAGAAATTACAGCAGAAGTGATCAATGCAGTTGCAGGTACACACACATATGAAAGGAGGGAAAGAGAAAAACAAGGTTAACAAACTTTTAAAAGAGGGGTGAATGAGACAATAAAAATATGAAATATTTACTTTTCTGGACTTGCAGGAGGGCTTCGAGGCAGTGACTGCAAATGACGAAGAAATATGGCTAGCATTGCACTGAAAGTAGGGCGCTTAGATGGTTTGAACTGGAGGCATTCCCCAATCATCTTCCACAGCTCCCTCGGTATTCCGACACCAACTACACTAGCATATTGTGGAGGCAATCTTCGAGCCTTGACAACAGTGCGATAAATTTCCTCAGCACTCAGACCTGCCCAACTGGATGCCAATAATAGGCGATACACATCAAAAGTTATTCTGTGTTCAACTAAACAAAACCAGCATGCTAATAGATAAACCATGAATATAAAGTCAATCAAAAATGGATACATGGTACATACGGAACAGTCCCAGTGCACATTTCCACCAAGGTGCATCCAAAACTCCATGCATCAGACTCTGCAGATATCCCTATAGCTTCTTCCCAAAACAAGTTCAATGATTTCCTGACCGGCTCCCATGCCTCTGGTGCCGTATAATGTGGACTAAGCATCGTGCAATCCATACAAGAATGAATTATTGACGAATCCCCTTCAGCTCGAGCTTTTCTGCATATTGGCTTTTTCAGGATTGCTGGAAGTCCATAATCAGAGACCACCGCATGACCAGTCACGTCCAAAAGAATATTAGATGGTTTTAAATTCATACAAACAACACCAGCAGCATGAAGTTCAGCAACTCCTCGGGCAATATCTGCTCCATACCTAAAATATTCAAACACGCAATTTTTTTAGATTTCAGAAATATAATTTCAACTCTAAGTCCACACAAACAAACAACACCGGAAGCATGACTACGCCTACAAGGACTGAACTGTGCAAGCCATAAGTTTCTGAATACAATATATAGTCAATAATGCCATACCTCCCGTATAGCTACAATAAATGAAATGTAGTGCTTCGTTCATAGGGAAAGGATATATATGGTGAAAGGGATGTAACCAACAAAATACTTCATAATACATAGTGGAAAGAGGGAAAGGCAAATGGGTGATTAAATATTTACAGGAAAAAAAAAAAAAAAAAAAAAAAAAAAAAAAAAAAAAAACGAAACAAAATACACAAGATAAAAAGGAGTACAACTTTATAATTCCTCCGTTATTTTTTTGTTAACATATTTTTTTATCACGTTTGCCAACGCACAAGTTCAACAACTTTATAAACGAGGGAGTGGGAGACCAAAAATGACTTGGTTGGAAGGAGTTAGGAAGAATATGAAGTTTATGGATTTGCATGAGGAGGAGGCCTTGGATCGTAAGGGATGGAGGAGGAGGATCTTTGTTGATGATTACACGGAATAATCAAATTTGGTTCATGTAGCCAACCCCACTTATGGGATTAAGGTTTTGATTGATTGAGTTTGCCAACGCACAAGTTAACAATAAATATCTCTAATTACTAACAAGTAATATAAAAAAAAGATGATATCATGTAAATATAAAATTAAGATGATTCTAACAATATCCAACATGACTACGTTTTATCATAAAGTCATACTATAAAGCCAACTAAAAAAGAATGAAGGGATTATATATTAATATCCAGCAGAAAAAGAATGTTAGAATGACTATAATCCTCAACCTATTTGTCTTTCTCTTTGTTTCCTAAGTTATTTTATTTACAAGATAAGATCCACCACTAACTCTTCAGACTTTGTTCTCTTCCATCAAAAACTGTATCAATCAATAAAAACTACAATAGTCAAATTAATAGCAAAGAAAAAAGTAACTCTTTAATAGAAAAAATACTAGTGCAACAGTAAAAATCAGTAAAATTAATATTATAGTTCAAATTCATAAAAGTGGGTAAAATCAGTTTTAATCAATAAAACTACTATAGTCTAATTAAGAAGTAAGAAAAAAGTATCACCATTAAGAAATACACAAGCGCAATAGTAAAAATTAATCAGCAAAAATCAGTAAATTTAGAATTAGCAAGTAAAATTAGTTCAAATTCATAAAATTGGATAAAGAAAACAAGGCCTAAAGTACACCCAAAACAGAGGCATGTAGTATGTCAGAAAACTTTTCAAAACAGAGGCATGGTTTATCTTAAAGCTGCGAGGGCAATAATAAAAAAGGGTTTTAGCACATCAAAGTGAACTAACATAGTAGCTATGCAATAGAAAAGAATGATTTCATGCATAATAGTGAACTGCAGTTGGTGCCCTTCAAAAAGAATATTTCTGTTAACTTTATCACAAGCCTTGTACCCAAAAAAAAAATAGCATCTTAATCATCAATCAAAGATCCAAAGGGTGAATTCATTATTCTTAAAAGAAAGAATGCAACTCAAGCACCAAAATATATTAGAGAAAGATTTCGACCGTCTTCTCTTTACTCTGAATACAGTCATAATACATACTCCGTATATTTTTCTAAAAAAATGAAACAAACACACACCATCACCACCACCACCAACAACAACAACTACTTCCCTAATTTCAAAAATCGATCTTTGTTGGTAAGTTCATGTATATCAAGATGTAGCCCTTGGTATAACAATGAAGAGAAAATTCGGAGAAGTTCTCTCTCTCTAAAGATGATGAAATCTCATCTAAAGAGGGCGAGTTCCAAAAACAACCACGCATTGATACAAAATACAGATGACAAAGTCCGAGAACAAAATTGAATTTTAAAGGAAAGTGAATTTTATTTTTGGTCAAAGCAATTACAATTATAAGAAAGTAAAACATTGACCATGCTTATTTTAACTTCTATCCAACAAGAGTGAAAATCTGTATTCTTTCCCCTTAACTCATTTCCAAATGATTCAGGGGCACTAAATTAAATATTATTTACTACACTCAACATATTCAAAGATCAAGACTTTTTATCCTTGCCATTTGAGACTATCCATGCAAAGCGACAAGGCATATGTGAAATAAATATCCAAAAACTTCCATTTGTTCCCAACCCCCAACACCCCCCCCCCCTCCCCAACACACACAGTCCTAGAACTTAACGACGTAAAAAAAGAGGAAATAGCTCAAAGTGCACAAAGACAATAGGGGCCTGAAGACAAGGTTTGACGAGCACCAAGCATGCTTGTTCGAAGCAACGAACAATTTAATTTCAAGGTTAAAACAATGTTCAAGGTTAAATTAATGCAAAACCACCACTTATTGTTGCAACATTGTGCCTTGTCAAAAACGACTAGCACATGCCCACTACATAGGCACACCTTTCCAAACATATTCTAACGTGGTTTGATCTTTTTTAGCAAGAATAAGTAATGATTTCTTAAGAAAAAGTGAGCAAAGTATAGTGTTGGGGATGCCTTGAAGATGACGCTTGAGGCAGCACTGAGTATATATTACTTCTTCCTCTTACTTCCCCATTTGCTCTCTTGAATTTGTTTCCATGTCCAGTCACAAGACAAGGTTTCCAACAACAGATTTCAAATCCAAATTGTTTCATGCAGTTATGACACAAGTATTTCTAGGTTTAAGCCATGTCCATGTAATATAATTAACCATTAGGGTTACCTCTCCTCTTCCATGTGATGGACTCAATGGGGTTGCTACCTAAGTGTAACGGGAAGCAAATGACAGCAAGACACTAATGGACAAAACTCATTTATGTTCCACTAAGGAGAAGAGCAACATGAATTGAATAGGCTGATCTTCTATTGTAAACTTGTAATAGAGACAAACTATTTTAATTGCTAGGATAACCTTAGTAGTAAGCTTGAGTATAGATAGCATTTAGCATGGCAGTAGATTTTTGTGAATTGTGAGGAACTATGTTATAGAGTAGTAACCTAAAGTTACTACGAGAGTGACAACCTAAAGTTACAAAGAGAGTGATAACCTAAAGATATCAAAGAGAGTAATAGCCTAAAGCAATCCACCCATCATTTTGTAACCCTTTTGCCATTTCAATCAAAGATTCAAGCTTTCATCATGGTTCATATGTCTCACTAATTTTGAAATATGAAGTCCGAAACCTAGTCTATTACATTCCTCCCCCTCCCCGCCCACTAAATCCTAACCCAACTCCCCACCTATAAATCCCCACCCCCAAAAAAATAAATGACTAAAACTACCAAAAGGAAACCCAAACAAAACAACTATTAAATGACTTCCATCATTTTACTTTGAAGTGCTTCTGCATAGCCATCCCAATGAGATTTTTAATTGACAATAAAGAATAAACTAGTCTAGACGATTGATCCTAATGTGGTGCAATCAAACCCATCACCCATTAGATTGCGCTGTTCATGAATAACCTGGCTACAGGGAGTATATCTATTCATTACGTTTCTCACAACTTGTACTAAGTTTTTTGTTAAGGAAATTATTGTTGTCGTGGCAGAATATAAACGAAGAGGGTTTTGGCTAGAAGCAGAGAGTGCCAGAAGATGAGAGGAGGTGCATTTCCCACAACCTGTACTAACTTTTTAAAAGGAAACTAATTAATTTTATCAGGGCAGAATATAAACGAAGAGGTTTTTGGCTAAAAGCAGCAATAGCGGTGAGAGAGTGCCAGAAGATGAGAAGAGGGGCATGATTGCATGAAACCTATAAAAAAAAAGGCCAGCTTCATTCTTATTAGAGACGAACTGCATTGTGCTGCATTCAGTGCTTCTGCTAATTGCAGTATCAAAAAATCTCCACGAATATCAACACTCAGAGATGCTTATGATACAAGTATCGGGATACCTTGGCTAACATCACTCATTAATAACCAAGTTCTTCCCCTATAACAAGACTAATCACAAATAGGTGAAGATCTTCATTTCTAGGTAATTAACATACAATACAAGAAATTAAGCAAATCATAATCTTTGACAATAAAATCACCAACCCAATTATCAAAAAACCATCAACAATCTACAATCAAAAACTGTTTCTAACCCAATCAAAATCAAAAAGAAAACAAAAGGAGTAAAAACCCGAACCTGAGAATTTGCTCAAGTGTCAACCTCCCCTCATTACGCTGCATAGCCGATTGAAGAGAACCATAACACTTATCCATTACAAGACTAAGACAACTATCAGCTCCTCTAATAACCCCATGAAAGGTACAAACATTCCTACACCAAATCGCCGCCTGCCTCAAACTCTCCAACTGACTCTGCACCCACATCACATCCATCTCCTCCGTAATCGAAACCTTCCTAACCGCAACCTTATGCCGACACCGGCCCCCCGCCCGAACCCCGCCCACCAACGTAGCACTCCACATTTCCACCCCAGCCCTCTTCCCCTCCCCAATCCTCTGCAGAAACTTCAACTCCCCATGATTCGCCAGCTCAATCGCACCCCCCACCGAACACCCCCCGGAACTCGAAGCGCTCGAGCTCCGCCTCCGATCCTCCTCGTACTCCTCAAACTCATCATTCTCCACGTCACCATCCCCATCGCTGACGTCATCATCCGAGGACGAGTTCCCCGTAGCGGTGACCGCAAGAAGCGCGAAGTTCTTCCGTAAAGCCGAGACCGAGTTCCCGACTAGGGTTACATGGCGACAACGAGGGCATGACAGAGAGTTGTCGAGCGATGAAGCGAACATTCGAGAAAGACACTCTTTGCAGAATCCATGGCCGCAATGGAGTAACAATGGAGCTCGTTCCTCGTCGTTGTACCTCGTATGACACACCGAACAACACGGAACCTTCATCCTCAATCAACAACAACAACAAATCAAAAATAAAAAATGAACAATCACAAATTTCAAAAATCAAAAACCCAACAAATTCGAATTTGAAATTGTGACAGAAAATTGGAGATCTAGAAACAGGAAATCGAGGTTTGAAGAAGTAGATCCATGGCAGAAAAATGGAGGATAATAAATAATAAAAACTGGGAAATAAAAAGTTTAGGAGAGAGAAAATAGGGATTTGGTGATACTCTACACTTTGTTGTTGTTGTTGTTGTTGTTGTTGTGTGATCAGGTAGTAGAAGTAGTGGAGAAAAATTATAAAATTTTTTGCTAACTTTGGAAAAACAATCCAGAAACAAGAGTGAGAAATTGAACAGGAGATTTTTGAGGGTGTTTTTATTTCTTTCTATTCTATGTTTTGGTCATTACGGGCCGTTACTTACGGCCCAAATGATTTTTCATGTAATTAACTGTTTATTACGGAGTACGGAGTATTTTTGTTATTGTGAATTTGTGATGGTTGGTGATCAAGGAAACTAGATTAGGGGAGAATTTTTTTTTGTTTGAAGGGATAGTAATTATCTTGGTTGGTAGAGATTATAATTTATGGGGGAAGATAAAGTATAGTTTATAATTATGGTTACTTCATCTTCTTAGATTAGGTAGGAATGTATTTACTATTTGATGTTTATTTGTATGTTTCTATTACTTAATGTGGGGCAAAGATTGTGTTAATATTCTCCTAGTGTTTTACTCCGTAACTAATTACGAGTATTGAATTAGAGCATGTTATTTCGCCGTAACTAATTACGAGTATTGAATTAGAGTATGTTGTTTCACAATGGATACATTGTTATCTGAAAAGAAATTTTCTCTCTTTTCTCATTTTACGCGATTTTCGATCGTTCGAATGATATTTTCTTTTGCAATTTTGGTTTATTTATTTATTTTTGTCGTATTCCTAAAATGGTATTTCAAAATAATGGGATTCTACATTTTTTAAACAATTTTTTTTTTGTATAATTCCCTTTAAACAAAAAAAAACGCTAAATAAATACTCATGGTAATGTGGTAACTTCCAGGTACATGACATGGACATTTTGACACCTGTGTATTGTCTTATCATAACGGTGAATAACGGAATTAGTGAGTTAGACATAACTAAAAATTGTGAGTTGGTAACCGCCGTTAGAGCATAGTTGTAATTGAATTAATTGTAGATCCATTGGATTTGGAGTTCCCCATCTCCCATGGAATATAACTATGGAAATTCGACACATGATGCTGGAGAGGCTTATATGGAGTGCTTAGTTTGAGAAATTCTTAACAACTAAGGGTCTGTTTACTTTAATTGAACTAAGCTGAACTGAACTAAACTGATTAGAGCTGAACTGAATAGATTGGAGCTGAACTGAGCTGAAATGAATATTTTATGAGAGAGGGAAATTAGGAGCTGAATTGAACTGAACTGATTGGAGCTTAACTGAACTGAACTGAAATTAAGTAAATGTGAACAGACCCTTAGTGTAGGGATGAAAGTAATACGGATTAAAACCGAAATTCAAACCGATCCAAACTGAATTAGTAATTCGGATTGGATTTTTTTTTTTTAATTCGAATTGGATTGGATTAAAAAAAAATGAAATTCGGTTTTTCGGTTTGGATTCGATTTTAGGCTTCTCAAAACCGAATTAAACCGAATTACATTACTAAAGGCTTGTTTGGCATCGTTTTTTGTTTTTAGTATTCTGTTTTTTTTTAAAATAAAAAACCAAAAACAGGAAACAAGAAAAAGGTATTTTCACTTTTCTGTTATCAGTTTTCAAAATTATCATGGTTTTAATAAATTTGACTAATTTTTTATTCATTATATAACATATATCATATGATTTTGAAAAAAAAAAAAAAAAACCAAAAAACAGAAAAACACAGTGATGCCAAACGAACCCTAATGTATATGTATCGTTTATAATTTAGGCCCAAATGTCAAGCCCATTGGTCTCCTTTAATCGGCCTCTATATATAAAAAGAAGACAAAACCTAAAATCCCTAAACCCTAAACTATCTGCCTCTCTCTATCTCTTTCCTCTAAGAATTTCTCTCTCCTCACAAAAAAATCTCAAGGACTTTATGAGTTTCTCCTCTCGAGCTCCCCTTTAATTGTCTTTCTCCATCTTTACTTGCATGTTTAATTAATCAACTAGTTATTGGCCCGGGCGATGCTCCAGGTCATTATAAATTTATTACTTTAATCGAACTATATATTTTTTGGCTTGTTTGTCATTGAGAGCTTAAGTGGTGGGTTTTTTTTTTTTTTTTTATTTAATATAATAGCTTAAGTAGTTTGTTGCTTGTATGAGTTGGTTTGATTATAAGAATAATTTTTTTACACTAAAATCATAAAAATATGATAAATCAAATCTTTATAAATTTGATGTCAAAATATATACTACTCCATAATGCACAAAAATCTTTTACTCTATGATTACAATTTTATGAGTTAATAAAAATGGAGTAATGTTTAATTTCTTACAAACTTTATTATTATATAACTATTAAGGAGTTTCAGGAAATTGTCATGCATATGAAGAGTTTATCAATTAAACTTAACATTAATACATGAAAGTTAATGCATAGAGTTTTTCAATAATTAATGCTATGGTCGTATGATTTGGCAACGACACATCATTTGCCAAATGGCAAAATTGTTGACACATGGCAAAACATCATGTCTTGCCATGAGTTTTAATATATATATTGATTGATTAGTATATTGATATTGATTGATTGATTGATTGATTATCACCTTCCCTTATTTCTTCCATGTTTCTACACACGAATTACAAGTAATGTTGTCTTTATGGATAGATTGATGACGACAAGCCCAACAATTTCAATATTTTCATCTTTTTTGGGTAAGATGAAGGATTGATAGATCTAAAGTTCTTGATAAGCAAAAAGCATTAGAGAGCGACATAATTTGAATATTTAATTCTGCTGTAATTTGTATGTCTAGATTAATTTTGTGATTATCTGTTTGAAAATTTAGGCCTTTTAACAATTGTTATAAACCCTAAATCTTGTCAGTTTAAAATTTGCAATCAAAATTGTACATGTATAAAATTGCCTGATTTATATATATATATAAAAATAGTCACGAATACTCAGTATGATTTAATAATTCGGTTTTTGGATTGGATTTTGTTTGGAGGTTTATAATTCAGTTCGGTTTGGGTTGGACCGATTCTTATTTGGATTGGATTTGGATTGAAAAATCCAAAATCGAAAATTTTCGGGGGCCATAGTCCAAACCAAACACCAAACATTCACCCCTAACTAAGTGGACTACACCTAAAAAGTGTATTAAAGTTTGTGAAACTCTCATCCCTGGACATCCGCTAATTTCCATTTGCAAGCGTCCCTCACTTCGCTATCCACTAGCTGCTACTAAGCGTCGCCATGTCCGGTACTTGAAGATTTTTCCCAGGAATATCTCTAAACTTATTCTTTCTTGGGATTGTCCTAGAAGTGATGGCAAATTTGTGACACATTTAGATGCCAGTACGGACATGAAGTGAAAATCGGGTGGCGGGATAGTGTAATACCCCGAAATTCCCTTATTTTAAATACTCTTTTTACTCTAAATAAAACTCTTTTAAGGAAATATCAAAAATATTACCGCCACCATGATAATATCAAAACTCTTTTTACTCTAAACTCGGTTCCCAGACGCTGAGACGATCGTAAACGCTTCAGCGAACAGTCTCTGGTCGAGAGGCAGAGCTGTTGCTTTTGTTGCTTTGGAAGATCTGGGTGTCGGACTCTTTGGAGAAGTGCGGGTTTTCCCTTATTTCCCGTTCAGTTATCCATGTATCCTCTTCCCATTGATCCTCCAATTCCTTGAAGGATTGGGGCTTTCCCCCCTCTTGTCCGATTCTCCTCCGCTGATGCCTGGTATGCGGAGATGGTTGATTACAAGGAGGTGGCATCATTCCAGCCTTCATGGCCTCCATGAAGACCGCTACAACCCTCGCTATTTCCTCGGTTGAAGGTCCTATCGGGGGGGTCCTTCGCTGAGTCTGGGAGCGAGAAGGAATGCTCAGAGGTGGACTACGAGCGTCAGAATGATTCTGACGTTGAGGATTCGTCCATTGAGAGTGATGAGAGGGAGAATGAGTTCTCTCTCTTGATGGCCCCCCGAGCTGGCTTCCCCTGAGGAATGCCCGCTCGGCGAGGCTTGCGGGGACGGAGAAGGCTTCTCAAGTGCCCCGTAGCTCTTCTTTGACAAAGAGGTGTCACTCCCGTCGGATTTCTTGTTCTTACGGTTCTTAGCCATTGATACTAAGATTAGAGTACAACTATTGAGATTGGATTAAAGATTTTTTCTTGAAAGCCTTCCCCACAGACGGCGCCAAATTGTTTCGGGTGAAAACAATGGGACGTTGCCGAAGGTCCTTTGAAGTGGGCTGAAGACTGGCTCGGTCCAAGTAATGCTGGGCCGAGGATTTCATGCACAACAGACACACGTAAACTAGCCTCGGGGGTGTGCCGAGGAAGGCCCCTCCGATGCCGAAGTCAATACAGTGTAGAGAGAGAAAGTGCTATATGCAAGAGTATTAATTGCTTGAGGCTATTTGTGAATGAATGCAATGTAAAAGGAGTGAAGGCTTTTATAACTTAGCACAATGAGGAGAAATGGGCTTCAAGCCAAGTGGGCTGATCACGTTGACCATACCCTTGACTTGACTTGGCATGGACTGGATAATTGGACCTTTGACTTTGGGCTTTAATTGAATCATTTATGGACTGGCCTATTTGGGCTAGATTGGACCCAAACACCTTCTACCTCCAAATAAAAGTTGAAACAAACTTTTAACCAATGAATTTGTATGGACTAAAAATGAATGTGAACAAGACCGAGATTTGAATGTCTCGTTGTATTATTTCTATCTCCAAACAAAAGTTGAAATGAATTTATGATCTATCTTAACTCTTGAGCAACCATGCAAATGATAAAAACCATAAAATGAGGATACCAAATTAAATTTTGTGGTTTGAGAAGCCATAAATTTATGCAATTTGGCTTGTCAAAAAGAAAATTAATGCAACTTGTAGTTTGAACACATATACTCGTGCATCTCTTATAATTCTATATATATAAGATTCGTTCACTTTTTTTAGGTTGAAAATTGTGAAGGCAATGATAATGTGAATGCGAAGTGGGCGAGCTTGTTGGCCATTTAGGATGCGTAGTTATCCACCTTTAACTAAGTCAAGGGCCCAAGTCGCATAAGGTGAACAATGAACTTATAAACGAAATTGTGACGACGGCCCCAAAGTCTTGATCGAGTAGAGGGTACTCAGTAATGATTACAAATGGAATCACACTCCCCATTGGCCCGTCCATCCTAAATGAGTAACTTTTATATACGTTTGATATACAGGGGTCACTTTTATCAAATTTAGGATCATTTTTTAGGTAACATCAATAAAGTATAAATACTTCGTAATTTTATTTATATCAAGGTAACTTTTATTCATATTAGGGTAACTTTTGCTCATTTTAGGATTACTTTATAACATTTATTGTACATCCGATTTATTTAAAAGTTTGTCATCCTAAATCATAGTTCGAACGCTTCTAGTGTAGGCACAAAGTTTTAGGCAACAAGCTATTGAGATTTTACTGGTATTATTTGATAGAACAGTAAATGTGATAGGAGATAATAGGGTGTTACGACCAAATGCGGTACAAGATAGTGAATTGTTATTTTACTAGAGAGAGAAAAGGCTGATATTATGTGAAATAATAATTGTGTCTTTTTCCAATAGAAAATGTTTAAACTAATATGTGATTGATAGAAAGAAAGCGTTTAAACTAATTTCGGATGAAGGGAGTATGAAACATCGTACGAAGGAAGTATGAAACACCCTACTTGTGAGGGGCAAGGTAAGGAATCTTAGCTTCTTCCCTTATAGTGTGTACAATGTCACACTCTTACCATCGCTCTCTTTCGATTTATATTCTCTATAAATTATTGAAAGATTTTTCACACAACAAATGAACCACGTTGAAATTATTCTAGGAATTACGTATTAAAAATGTGTTGGATTAGATTAGAAATTTCAAGTAACTTTAACTTTTTTCATAAGAAAAAAGTGGAAAGGCACACGAATGATAGGTTGGAGAAAGTTGGAGTTGATCACATATAGATAGGAAGCAGTTTATCAAATATTCCAATTTATTCATTCTCCCAAAAACTTCTTATAAATCCAATAAAAAAAAAAATACTCTTAACAATATACATTGCATGAAATGGATACCAACGAACACTTGAATGTAAAATGGAAACACGTGAATAGATATGAAAAATATATGAATATTATATCACTGAGTATAATTTTTATTTTGAATATTTTTCCATAATATAAAAATATTTTCAACCAATGTCCAAAAATGTACTCCTCATATATTAATCATTAAGAATACAAAGAGTATAGAGTTTGTTGTACATGTATTGATATTGCGCTAGACAAAATATAGGCTTAAAGTTTATATCAACAAACATGCACAATCAAAATGGAACATGAGAGTGAGGGATATCTCAATTGGTTAGAGCTTTCCACTCGATTTCAGGTGATATTGGGATCGATTTTCATCACCCGCCCTTCACTATAAAAATAAAAGTTTTTTAGTAACTAAGTTTGGCAACACACTTTTAAAACGTTGCTAAATAGCAACGAATCTAATTTTTTTTTTTCATTGCCAATTAAAAGCGACGACATTTTATGCTTTAGTTTTTTTAATAAGTAATGGCTACATGTTTTTTATTTGTTCTTGTTTAAAACAAATTGTCTTACTAGTTGCTATATGTCATCATATTTTTCTCTTGTTGCCATATAATAAGGCAACAAATATTATATTTTTATTGATTTAGAAACAAACAAAAGCAATGAATTTTAGAATTTTGCCATTAGAAACAAGTCGTCTAAACTATTGTTGCTAGATGATAACGTATTTTTTTATTTGTTGCCATTGAAAATAAGTTGTGTAACATTTTGTTGTTAATTTATATATAGGCCACTTTTTGCTATTATGTATAAAATTATTTGAAAACACTCTTATTATTTGTAGCTATATGACATCAAATAGAGATGGATTTCAATTTCGTTGTTAATTTATATATAGGCCACTTTTTGCTATTATGTATAAAATTATTTGAAAACACTCTTATTATTTGTAGCTATATGACATCAAATAGAGATGGATTTCAATTTCGTCTCTAATTTAGAGACGGATTTATTATTTGTTGCTATATGACATCAAATAGAGATAGATTTCAATTTCGTCTCTAATTTAGAGACGGATTTATTATTTGTTGCTATATGACATCAAATAGAGATAGATTTCAATTTCGTCTCTAATTTAGAGACAGATTTATTATTTGTTGCTATATGACATCAAATAGAGATGGATTTCAATTTCGTCTCTAATTTAGAAACTGATTTTTGATTTCGTCCCTAATTTAGAGATAAATTATTTAATTTCGTCTCTTTTATTTTGTTCACTTATTATAAATTATATGCATAAAAGTAAACAAATAGTACTTGATATAGTTGGTAAGAGATTCACCATGTGACTTTGAAGTCACAAGTTCGACTTCTACCAAGTGCGATTCTTGAGACTGGGGATTCAAAGAGCTTTACATGCAAAGTCGAGCATCATGGAAACTATATTTAAATGGATGCAATATTGCAACAAAATTGCTTTGCAACTGATTATATGCTTCCTTACGATGTTGAACTCAGCTGCAAAATTAATAGCATCAATAAAAGCAAGGTTCCTGGGCCAAACATACACTATTAGATGATTCAGACCAATAACCATTTGCTTATCTCATTTGAATAGTAGGCAGTTGCTAAAAATGATATACTCCGTATATTTTTTTAAGGTAAGGATAAGGATCGTATTGGAAAAAATGGAACATTTGGATTCCAATTTGAGGGAACTCTTAATGCATTACCTAAAATTTTTATTGTTCCTCGGCTAATTTAGCATCAAAAAAATTGAACAAAAAGATGATTAGTTTAAGGAAGGAATTGAAAAGGTCCATATATAATTAATCCTTCAAACTCGATTATTACAGCTCAGAAATCGAAAATACAATAGAAAACATCTATTAAACTTATTACCGAAAGTTAATTGGCGAAAAAGTTTATATACCAAATACTAATTATATGTACCACCTCCGTTAATTGTTATCTGCAACTTTCGAAATTTTTATATCTCTCAAATATTATTTCAAAGTTGCAGATAATAATTAACGGAGGTGGTAAATACTAAATAGAGTCCAAAATTAATTAATAAACCATCAAATATACATACATTAACAAAGCAACAGATGAAACAATAACACTACTCCGTACTTACTAACTTATTAGCATTACTAAATAAAAACTATACTCGATCACAAATAACCACCAAGTACATCTAATTGATGAAAAAACTGATCATACAAAAAACTAGTATGCTCAAAAACACCAAAATTACTATCTTGCCCCTTAACAAAAACACCATTAAACTCCTCAGATGAACATACAGAAGGGGAAGATCCATTCGTATTATCAACTATAACCGGAACAGATGTACTTTCATTAGTATTATCAGCATAATTCTTCGTTACCTCGGCCGTGTTTACGTTGATGATGTGATCTTCATTAACCATCCATGTATCATTTCCACCACTGGTCTCCATGATGTTAACAACATCCGATTCTCGCCCTGTAAGCTCTTGTACAATCGCTCTAAACTTAGAAGCGCTTGTAGTAACTTTCATAGGGGTTGAGATGTACACAACCTTCATCGCTTCGACTTTTTTGAATGATTTCTTGGTCATCCCTTTGTTTTCTGATGATTTTTTGCTTCTTTTGCCCTTTACTAGCAGTTGTTGTTGCCTTTGATGCTGAGCTAAACTATGAATATCCATTTTTTTTTTGTTTGTGGATACTAGTTAGTTAATAAAATTATTTACGAATTAACAATTTATTAGAAGAGGGGAGGGTAGGGTTTATATAGTGGTTTGCCTTGGAGATTATTTTTGTCTTTTTTAAAGAAGGTTTTGATGATGAAGTACTAGAAGACTGGTTGTTTCGTGGAAGGGTGTGTGAGAGAAAAAGGGGAGGTTATATTTGTTGGTGTGGATTGATTGAAATTAGTGAATAGGATGGGTTTAGATTAGTTATTATTATAGAAGTTTGAAGGAAGAAAAACAGAACATTCTGTTGACATATTAGTTAACTACTATGACTGGGAAGCTTATATATACTAAGCCGGTCGTATCATTTTACTTGTCCCCTTTGATGATAAAATTCGGTCAGATGTGACAAGTAGTATGTGAGAAAGGGAGTACTTTATTTACAGTTTATTAGGGAAATTTTTGGTCTTTTTAGGTGAAATGAAGTTGGATGATGTGGTTCACATAACACATTAGGGAGGTTTATTACTACTATTATACAACTTCGTTCGTGATCCAAGTGACTTAGGACCTGTTCACTTCTCTTATAAAATATTTAGTTCAGTTTAGTTCAGCTCACTTCAATAAATATGAACAAACCCTTAATATTAATTGAGACTAGAAATAAAATATCGAGATGATGTTAGAGATGAAAAGGCTTTACGTATATAGGAAAGTGTTAAAATTAAATCCCTACTCATGTACACCTTTCTGAAAAAATCACCTAGTTTTTACTTGTAGGTTTTTTACCCAATATACCTAATTATGTAAAAAAAAAAAAAAAAAATGGGTTTCTTGAATGAAACTTATATTTAATCTAATCTTATTATTTATTAAATTAGAACTTTTATTTAGTTGTAACTTGAACTTAAGTACGCTATTTCTTATGTTCTTGAACTTGTACATATATACTCCGTAATAAACTAGCTATTTTTAAATTGAACCTATTTTCTTTCCTAAAAGTTACGAATGTGGATTTGTTTTTCTTAAATTTAGTGAAAATTACTAAACAAAACCAATTCTAAAAATGGGTAGGTAACTAATGTAATTTTGTGTTTTTTTTGGTTAAAATAGGTAAATATACCCATCAAGGCTTGAAGTAGCAGCAGTTTTAGTAGCAGTAGCAGTAGCAGTTAGGGGAGCTAGGAGTCCATTTTACAGACATAGGATTCGTACATATAACATACTAATAACACTCACATCTCGGGTTCGAATACTAGAGCTATTAGGAAAGGGGTTAGCAGACAAAAGCTTTAAACAAAAGCTTCAAATCTTTTTATAACTCATCTCTCCTAACCTTTGAAATTTTTATTATCAAAAAAAAAAAAAAAGTTGACAATCGTACAGTTGATTATCAATGTTTTGCTTCATATCTAGTCGTGGTCCTTACATTTGCTCATTTATTTTGTCACAACTAATCAATATGGTTTGAGCTTTCAATTTTTTAGTCTATAGTACCTTCCTTGATTTACACCTTAGAGCAACCATAACCATGACAAAAATTGTCATGAAAAGTGGCTTTTATTTGTAGATGAAAAAAACCCATGAAAACCTACCATGACAAAATTCTAGTCATGCCATGATAAGAGTAGAAAAACGCCATGGGATGACAAAAATCCTTCATTGGGTCCATGTAATAAGTGGGCCCCACATTCTCGTGGTTATAATTTTGTTAAGTTGTATCTTGTATGTACCTCTAAATGTGTCGTTTCATAATGACTTTTATTTTGATTTGATAAGATGAGAATTTTTAAACGTATTACACCAATTTTAAATAAATTGTCATATTTTCTTTATCAATCGTTTCACAATATTTGACACACTACCATTATAAATACATATTTAGCACTCTTGATCACCATGGATCACTTTTCTTCAATCTAACATACATGCCCCTCCCTTTTTTTTTCCTAACAAACAATATACTTCATCTGTTAACAAATGTTCGACTTGTTTTTCATTTTGGAGTACTTTAATTCGTATTAGTTTAACTCACTTTTATCTTATTTTTGATAGGTTCCTTTTACTATCCACAGGGCCACACTACTTACACTACTTCACTCACACTCTTTAACTTTATCCACTTTTCATACACCCACCTACATTAAGAGTGAATATTTTTTTTTTAATTTATTAATTCGATAGTCAATAATATTGGGTAATAAATGAAATAATTTAACAACGTGGGAAGATTAATTATTATGTAAATTGTGAAGTTAATTAGGAAGTTGAAAGGAAGAAGGGATATACTTTGTGGAATGTGGAAATTAGTTTGATTTGGAATTGGAAGGTGTGTGTTGTGCTTCTAGGCGATATCAAAAGAGGCAAGTGTCAAATTTCTCTTGAGATATAATTAGCATAATTACAAATTAAACAACTGTGGAATGTTGCATGGTGGCTGCCTAATCTTAAATAAAATAAAATGATTTTTTTTTTCTTTTTTTTTTTTTGTATGGTAGAAAATGTATGTGTAGGCTTTAAAGAGTGTCAAGTTATAAGTCAATGCATGTGTTCTTTGATTTGACAATATGATAAAATATGGTCCTGTTTTTTTATTTGTTAGCTTGTGATATTTTTT
The DNA here is from genome assembly GCF_948465745.1 of Chenopodium album. Lineage (NCBI taxonomy): Eukaryota > Viridiplantae > Streptophyta > Magnoliopsida > Caryophyllales > Amaranthaceae > Chenopodium > Chenopodium album. The sequence continues at coordinate 5,438,002 of NC_137841.1, read as the reverse complement.
TTTTGGCTTTTTTATACAATTAAATATGATATGAGGCTTGGACAAATATTATGATATAAGCAATGTCACGTCATTTGTGGTGATTCACCTAGTAATTAATAATTTTGGTTATAACTTAATTTTTTTTTTTTTTTGAAGGGGTGGTTATAACTTACTTCGTATAACATAGTAACATGTCATTTTCAAAAGATATAATATCCTTACTCCTTTTCAATTTGTTTCTAAAGTTTTTATAAATACTACCTCCGTTATATATTATTTGTCACGATTTGATCTATAATAGAGAAGAAAAATGTCTAATCGTTGCAAATAATATGCAACGAAGGTAATTTTTTTTTTTTAAAAGGAAAAAATATCACTCATGTTATTAATAAATTAGATCCAATTCTGCCATTAATTCTAGTATCCCATCTTGTGATAAGATGAGTGATCGTATTGCTAGATCGCTTAAATAAAGTGCATACATTAAAAAGTAAACTCTTTTACTATATCCAAGTTTTTAATTAAACACCTCTTCTGTCTTTAAAAAAACGAAAAAGTGCAGCCACCCATAAACGAAAACTTATTCAAATTGCTAGAAAGTGATCATTGTTCAAGATAGTAACCCTTAAAGTTTTGTTCAAAAGTAAAATTTTTAAGTAATGAATGAAAAGGAAGGGAAAGACCAATATATAAGAGAATATACATATAAAAACATTACAATATAGTATTTTAATTAAGGTCTTGTGTTCCTAGCTAACATATCTTATGAATATTAAGTCTACGTTTAATATCGGTAAGTTTACTTATCGTCAAAGTTATTTAGTATTGGTCACACAAATAAATAATAAATTAAATGGGATAAACATAAAGAAATTAAACTCTGAACGGAGTGATTGTTATATACATCCAGATTGAAAGATACAGTTTTCTCAATTGGATGATTATTGTTTATTTTGTCATCAAATAGAGCAAAAACTAACTTTGAATTAGTTTGATGCACCATTCACCCGGATGTATATGTTATTTTAGATGAACTACTACAAGAGGGGGGGTGAATGGTAATAGGTTCCAATCACGGAACTTATGCGGAAATTAAAAACAAAACGTAAAGGAACTTAAAGCACACAACAAGTTTTACGAGGAAACCATCCAGTGCCTAACTGGAAGTAAAACCTCGGCCCTATTGGGACTTATAAACAAATTCCACTATAATAGGCAACTCTCCTAGTACAACCTATTACACAGACCTTTGCTTCGCAAGTTCCTCCTCGGACACTTGCTAATTGATAAGAACCTATCCTATCAGACCTAAGACACACTCAGGCACCTTTTTCGACCCAAGACACACTCAGGTTCCTTTCTCGACCTAAGACATACTCAGGTTCCTTTTTCTCACTGTGCAACCCAAGACACACTCGGGGTGACTAACTACCACTCGAATTTTACGAGATTTCAAACTCATACACTCAAACGTGAATTTAAGAGAATTCACAATCTCACCCCAAAACTTAAAACACTCAAAACCCTTTTTCCCACTACAAGATCTCATTGAATATCCCTAAATACATATCTATGAATAGAGAGATAAAACTAATATGTTGAACACTCAAGATCTGTCTGGAACTCACTAGACATACTGTAACCAAAAACCTGATAGGAACTTTGACCAGGAGGACTGACTTAGCTTCGTGGTGAAGGATAAAACCATTAAGCACGACCACTACACTTCGTCAGCCTCAACTTTGAATGAATACATATGAGCATATTTATAGTACACTCGAATTATTCATTTCATCTTGAAAAAGATAAGTTTTCTAAAAAGATAAGTTTAAAAGATATTTTCTAAAAACAAGTTTTCCGAAAATATATCTTTTTGTTAAGAATAAAAACTGTCAATAATAATAAGATAACCTTAACATAAAATCAGATTTTATTCAAAACTTATCTTTTTGTTAAAAAATACTTTTTAAACAATCTTATCTTTTTCCAAAAGGGATTTATTAGAAGATAAATATCTTTATTCAGTAAAACCAAATCCCTAAAAGATATGCACGTATAAGGTAAATATATGATATGCCTATTTTATATAGTGTTTTATACCCGTCCCTTGGTCGTTATTAGTAGTGTTTTTGGCTCTTTCGGGCCACTTTTATTACTAATTTTTGTGTTCTAGTGTTTTCGTAGTTTTAGTTGTATTTTACAGGAAATTGCACTCTTGGAGCATTTTCCCGGGCTTTATTGGATCGACTACGGAAGCTAGAAGGACACGAACACTTTTGGAGCCCAAGATCGGTGAGAGCCGGTGATTAAGGGCTCGGTAATTGGGATCACGAGGCATTTGGACCAAGTATTCGAGACCCGAGAGGAAATATGGATTGGGCCGAGAAATCTAGCCCAATCGAAGTTCAAGCCTCGAAGAAGAAGACCGGGCCCGATCGGGCGGCTGCGCGCATAAGGGCCATCAAGGAAGAGGCGCGCCCGATCGGGTGAGCTAAGCTTGATCGGGCGCGGCACATCAGTAAAGGCATTGTAAAAAAGGCGGGCTCGATCGGGCGGCCCTTCGCCCGATCGGGCGCGTGTTTTCTTAGGAGCTGATTAGTTTAGTTTTAATTCTTGTTTTAGGAGAGGTTTAAATTACGTTTTGTACGGAATTATTACTTACTTCTTTCCTTAGACTTTCTCTCTCTACTTAGTATTTTTCTCTCTCTAAAATTCTCTCTAAACTCTTGTTCTTAATACTCCCTTTAATTCCAGATTTATTTTTGGTACAATTTCTTCCCTTTTTAATTTCAGCTATTTTAATTGTTTTCTTGATTATGCTTTTAATTATTTACTTGATTAGCTTAGTTATGATGATTAGTGAGTAGTTCCATTCTAGGGTTTATGGGGATCCATAATTAATATGAAGGGATAGTTTGTTATTATTGATTTTTGATATTGCATGATAATTTCCTATTGAATTGTTTTAATTCTTTGCAATTAGATTATGAATCGAGCAGATGTAATTTGATTGTGAATGTTTAGCAATATTGAATTAATGAATCGAGCAGATGTTGATTTAATATTAAAGGCTATTTTTAATAGGAACTTAGGTCTAGTAAATTGCGAGAGCCTGTTAGATCTATGTTGATTAATAAATTGCGAGAGCCTGTTAATCATGTTATCTATGCATTGTTAATTATTAATTACTTCGTTCTATCCCGGAATATTAATTATTGGTGAACCTGTGACCCTAGGTTTCCTCATTATTGATTCTTTTCTCCCTAAACTTATTCTTCGTAGTATAGAATTCTTACCTAAAACTATTGGTTACTTAGATAATTTAGAGTATAATAATTAATTAGAATTAAAAAGACATGTTTCCCCGTGGAGCTCGACCCTACTTCCCTATCTACCTTAGTTAGTGATTTAGGTAATTATTTTTTATTAGGGGATACGACTTTACCCTGTCAAAATTTGGCGCCGTTGCCGGGGAAACGGTTTTATTTTTATTTTCTGATTATATTTTTGTAGTCTAGATTATCCCCCCTTTTTTGCCTCAGAGAACATTAGTTCTTTGAGGCAAATCTCATATTTGTCTTTAGTTCTTTGTTTATGCCCAGGTGTTCCAGATCAGGTGACATCCCTTTTGATCCTGAGATCGAGCGTTCTTTTCATAGGCAAAGGAGACTCTATAGACAAATTCTGGCGGGTTCTGAGGAGGAAACTGATCGAAGAGATCCTCCCCCTGATTCTAGTGACACAGATATTCCTTCAGATTCAGAATCAGAGATGACGGCCCAGAAGAAACTCAGTGATTATTCGCAACCGAAACTCACAGATTTCCCGCACCTTACTCCCACTCCGGCTCTAGATGGAGTTCAATTTGAGATCAAGCCCCAATTTATCACTATGATAGAGAGGAAGCAGTTCAGCGGAGCTAAGGGTGAAGATCCCAATCTTCACATCGCAGATTTCTGCCAATATTGTAACACCATTAGACAAGCCGGGGTCACGCAAGACCAAATCAGGGAGATTCTTTTTCCCTTTTCGTTATGTGGCAAAGCAAAATTATGGTTTAATGGTTTGAATAGTATTGCACTTGGTAAAACTGACTGGGAAACTCTTGCTTTGAATTTCTATAATAAATATTATCCTGCAGAGAGAACAACGGTGCTAAGGAGTGCTATTCAGAACTTCACTCAAGAGGCCGACGAAACATTATATGAGGCTTGGGAGAGGTTCAAGGATCTACAGAGAGAGTGCCCCCACCACAATCTAGCACAATGGAAATTGATCCAAGCATTTTATAATGGACTTGGAAATTCTTCTAGATCAGTACTAGATTCGGCAGCTAGTGGGAGGTTTATGAATTTAAATGTGGATGATGCAGGACAGGTTATCGAAGACATGGAAATACACAATTCCCAATATGGGAATCCGAGGGGGTTTGCAAATAAAGGAAAACATAATGTCGATTCCGTATCCTTTTTGCAAGCTCAACTAACATATATTTGTCAAAAATTAGATAATCTTACTGCTGCTCCTAACTCTGTAGCTAATGTTTTTGCTGTTGCTAACCATGAAGCTTTTTGTGAAAATTGTGGAATTGTAGGTCATTGGGAGCAAGATTGTAGGAGCTTTATGGAACAAGTTAATGCCTTTCAAACCTATAGGCAAAATAACCCCAATTCCAATTCCTACAATGCCGGTTACAAAAATCATCCTTATCTTTCATACTGGAGTACCAATGTACAAAATCCTCCACCTCCACAACAACCACAACAGCAAACACCACCACAGCAAAAATATTATCATCCTAATGCCGGCCAGAAAATCCAAGCATCACCCTCATCATCTTCCGACCCTGCCATGACAGAAATTAGAGCAATGCTTGCCAACATGCAAAAGCATATGGAGAGTAGGGATGCGCAAATTGATTCTATTCTAGCCCATAATAAAATCATGGATAATCAAATTGCACAACTTTCATCTACCCTACAATCCCGTCAGCAGGGAGCCCTACCATCACAACCTATCCATCCTACAGATCATGCTAATGCAATCACTCTAAGGAGTGGTTCACATTATGATGGACCTCCTATGCCAAAGGAAGATAGACCAGTTCCTGATCTAGATTCCTCTATACCAAACGGTAATCCTACTAGCCCTGCAGGGCTACAAATAGATACTAACCCTACATACTAATGTTTCTGTGCAGGGTAAATCGCAGGATAAGGGAGGAGATGCGCAGAGCTCAGTTATCAAGCTCCCATTCCCTAATAGACAACTGAAGAGTAAGCTTGATAAACAATTCGGTAAGTTTTTAGAGGTTGTGAAAAACCTGCAGGTAACAGTTCCTTTCACTGATTTAATCACTCAAGTACCTGCTTATGCTAAATTCATGAAAGACATTCTGACTAGGAAAAGGGCCTTTAATGAAGTAGAAACTGTAGCTTTCACAGAGGAGTGTAGCGCTTATTTGCAAAATAAATCCCCTCCTAAATTAAAGGATCCCGGTAGTTTTTCTATCCCTTTTCACATTGGGAATGTTTTTATTGATAAAGCTTTGTGTGATTTGGGTGCTAGTGTCAGTGTCATGCCATCATCTATCTGCGCTAAATTAAATATGGGAGATTTAAAAATTACTAATATAACTTTGCAAATGGCAGATCGTTCGGTAAAATACCCCTTAGGTATTTTAGAGGACGTACCTGTCAGAGTTGGTAAATTTTTCATTCCTGTTGATTTTGTTGTTTTAGCTATGGCAGAGGACACACAAATACCCATTATATTAGGTAGGCCTTTCCTCCACACTGCAGGAGCGATCATTGATGTAAAAAATGGTAAACTAACCCTTTCTGTAGGTGACGATAATGTTACCTTTAATTTAGGGAAGGTTTTGAAAGGGCCTATGTTAGAGGAAAATTGTTGCTACATTGATACAATTGATATAATGGATGATATTTGTGATGATAGCTTGCCACAGGTTCTTGCGAAGGATCCCTTAGAGGAAGTTCTCTGCGGGAATTTATCTAGCGACAATGCAAGCGTTTGGGGTAATGAGGTACAGGATATTGAAAAGGCTCTTTCCTTAGAAGAGTTAAGCCCTAAGGAAACAATGAAGGTAGTAAATTTAGTTCAGGAATCAAAACCTGCAGAGGTCAAGAAACCTGAGCTAAAACCTCTCCCTTCTCATTTAAAATATGTTTTTCTCGATGAACAGGAACTACACCCCGTGATCATCAGTACTGCACTCACTGACCTACAATCTTCCCAACTTCTAGGGGTCCTCAAAACCCATAAGAAGGCTATAGGGTACAATATTGATGATCTCAAGGGTATTAATCCTGATTTTTGCATGCACAGGATTCATCTAGAGGAAAATTACAAGCCCTGCATTCAACCCCAACGAAGATTAAATCCCAACATGCAGGAAGTAGTCAAGAAGGAGGTGATGAAATTACTTGATGCAGGTATTATCTACCCTATTTCTAACTCCAAGTGGGTAAGTCCTGTGCAGGTAGTACCGAAGAAGGGTGGGATGACTGTGATAACAAATGAAAAAAATGAATTAATTCCCACTAGAACTGTAACAGGGTGGCGTATGTGCATAGACTATCGTAGATTAAATATCGCCACTAAAAAGGATCACTTCCCTCTTCCCTTTATAGATCAAATGCTTGAGAGGTTAGCCAATCACAAATTCTTTTGCTATTTGGACAGGTATTCGGGATTTTTCCAAATTCCGATTCACCTTGAAGATCAGGAAAAGACTACCTTTACATGCCCTTATGGCACTTTTGCATATCGTAGAATGCCCTTTGGTTTATGTAATTGTAGGCGTCGTTCGAAGTGCGCCTACATAAAAGCATGTGTGAATATGCTTGGCACTCATAGGAAGTGGGAATTGACATATACGATAAGGGACACGATTAGGGACAAGGAAAGTAGGGAGCCGCCAACAAGTTTTTAAGGAACTTGTAAACCGTTCACGGATCATAAAAGGCAACCACGATAAGGGACAACGATAGGCAACAACGATTGACCCGTGAAGGTTACACCCCATTCATAATCCATGAGATTACTAACTCCATATGGTTCGGAACCACGAAAGGAGGATCGGGGATGATGGTACGAAGTGAGTCATGGAGTCACATTCGCCCGTATTGGCCTCTACTCGATTCTTATAGTGAAAAGTGATTCCTGCGATTTCAAAGGCATACAAACAAAGATTCAATTTGCTCCAATCTATTATTAGGCTAAATCGGTTGAATATTAATGCAACATATTATTCTAAAATATTGGTGATCACTTGATTTAATAACAAGATTAAAAAGGAACCTAAACCGGTTGTCCAAATTATCTTATTAGGCGTGATTTTCAATTACATATTCCCTTTAAACATGCAATATGGTGATCATAAAAATAATAATAGAATAAACATTAATATTGGAAGCAATTCAACAATAATAGCGTTAGTCAAATTAAATATAAAATAACCCTAATCATGATACTAGCAATATTAAAATAAAATAAGAGTAATTAAATTAATTAATTACTCACATTCCGCGCGTTCCTTTAAATTGCTACATCATGAATAAACTGTTAGTAACTTCAATAAAAATATAAAGTAAATGGAAATTAAATCAAATAAAAAGTAGAGTTGATTTGGTCCAAACCCTCAGTTATTTGTACCTTTCACGCCTTGGTTTAAGGACGGAACCTCGGGTTAAGTATAGACTCCTTGGAGTGCTTAGGGGAATTATTATGGAAGAATAAGGAGGCTAGAAATTAAGTTAAAGAGGGAGAAGATAATGATTTTTGGTGTAAGGTGAGAGAGAATGATTATTGGTGCCCCGAACTGCAGAAAGGAGGGGGGTATTTATAGGGAAAATGAGCAGAGGGAACACATGGAACCCTAAAAAGATTAAAACCCTAAAAAAGGCTACCGCGACACGGCAGATTCTACCGTGTCACGGGGGAAATTAGCGTGACGCGGGGAAAAATAGAGTGACGCGGGAAATATTTGACCTACGGGAGTAAAAACGCGTGAAGGGATTACGCGGAAAAGACACGGAGTTGTCCCGTGTCACAGCACTGGCACCGTGACATGGGAATTCCTAACATGACACGGCAGTAATTCCCGTGTCGCGGCACAGTTCCCCATGACGCGGGGAAGTTGTAAGCACCGTAACACGGCAGAAAACGCCGTGACGCGGCAAAGTCCACCGTGTCACGGCTTATGGCGCCGGGTCACGGTGCTTATGCCAAGTCACGGGGCACTAAAAAACATGAAAATCCCCTCCAAATTACCGTGTCACGGGAATTTCTCCCGTGCCACGTCAGATCTTGCCGCGCCGCGGCATTTTAGCTGCTGCGCGGTAATTCCAGTTTTTTACGCGTTTTTAAAATCATCATAACTTTTGATCCTTAACTCGGAATAAAGCATATAATATATCATTGGAAAGATTATCAAGTCTAATTTCTAACCCAATTAAAATCAGGTCAAAATAATTTGTATATTTTAAGATATGGCCGTTTTAGTAGAAGGATGTCGGTTTTGGGCCGAGTTTAATGTTTTGCTCATATCTTTTTCGTATAGCTCGGAATTGGGCTTATGATATATGGTTGGAAAGATTATTTAAAGGCCTATCCAAAAAAATAATAATTGGATCAAAATTTTATAGCCATAAAATCAGTTTCTCTCAGTTTTGCGATGTGGACACGAAAAGTGGAAAATAGGTTATGGTTTAGGGAAATGAGCTAGAAATTGGATTGGTTCATGAAATATATTGGATAGAACATGGATTTAAGCACTCCAAAGATTAAATACTCAACTCGACCAATAATGGCGGTGAAAGGTGTTCATCAACGGGTTTGGTTTTGGGGAGACATTTTTAGGTGTCTACAGAAGCCCCCACTTTGACTGAGTTTGTAGAAACGTCAGTTTCGAAAACGATAGTCAAAGTAGCCGATAGGGACGGAGAATGATTAAAGATGTTCTGCGATCCTAAATCATTCTGTATACGCCGATACCTGCAGAAAAACGTTAGTTCTATAGATAAAAGAGTAAAGGGATAGAATGCTTATCTAACACCAGTGTATTGGTGGCAAATGAGCTTGGTAGCTTCCTATGCTTGAAGGAATCCATCGGATGACGTCTGTTGAAACGCTTTCCATGCCTGAGGAAAGCCGACTGAGGAGTTTGGTAGTTTTCTAAGCCTGAAGAAACCTACCGGATAATACTTTTCATGCTTGAGGAAAGTCGACGTATGAATTTGGTGTCATTCTATGCTTGAAGAAATCCACCGATGATGCTTTCCATGCTTGAGGAAAGCCGACTTGGCGGTTTTCTATACTTGAAGAAAAATCCACCGATAACGCTTTCCAAGCTTGAGGAAAACCGACTTGGCGGTTTTCTATACTTGAAGAAAAATCCACCGATAACGCTTTCCAAGCCTGAGGAAAGCCGACTGATGAATATGGTGTCATTCTATGCTTGAAGAGTTCCACCGATAATGCCTTCCATGCTTGAGGAAAGCCGATTTGGCGGTTTTCTATACTTGAAGAAAAATCCACCGGATAATACTTTCCATGCTTGAGTAAAGTCGAAAGATTATGAGATTGCAAGTCTCTGTGTATCGAGAACCTTGCGTCATGAAATGATGGTGGTCCGCTTGTCCCCGGACGTGGGCTGTAGATGGTCCGCTTGTCCCCGGACGTGGGCTGTAGTTGGTTCGCTTGTCCCCGAACGTGGGTTGTAAATGGTCCGCTTGTCCCCGGACGTGGGCTGTAGATAAGACCTGCAAAATAAAATTTGCCAGGGGACTCGTATAGACTATGATTGACTTGACCAACTGACTTGACCAAGTTTGACTTGACATGACATGACATGTGTATGACTTGTGATTGTGTGTGTCTTGAGTGAGTGTGTGTACTGACACAAGCAATTAAAAATGCAAAAGCAAAAGACTTGACCAAGTTTGACTTGACATGACATGTGTATGACTTGTGAGTGTGTGTGTGTGTGTGTATATGTGTGTGTGCAGACACAAGCAAACGAAGATGCAAAAGCAAAAAATTTCCGTCAATTTTTGTCATGAGTGGAGGGTACCGATTTTCTCCCGAAAAAGAAAGATGTGAAAACTGAACTTTTATTTTCGAACTTCCTTCGATGAAAACTTGGAAAAAGTTTTTGAACTTCCCCAAAATAAAATAATGAAAAAGGAAAGAAGTTTTGAACTTCCTACTTGAGCAAGACGAAATAAATCGTATGGATTGAATTGCTTGTCCTGAAAATAATGTATGCATGATGCAAGCTCTTAGGCCAGGAGGCTAAGGAAAATTACATCATGTGACACGATAGATGAATGAACTTAAGTCATGGAGCTAAGCATCATATATGGTGTAAAGAAGCGATTTTGAACGTCACTTAGGTCTGGAAGCTAATCACGTATAGAGATGAAGTGATTATTGCATAATGAACGTTTCTTAGGTCAAGGAGCTAAGCACGATATGCTTTGTATGATTAAAAATCATTAATATATAAATGTTTCTCAGCACATTATGCGATGCATGAAACAATGAATATTGCTCAGGTCAGGAAGCTAAGCAAGTATATAATGTTTCTTCTAATGAATGTTGTCTTGAAAGATGATGAAGCATGCACAATGTTGAAACAAGATTTCATGATAAAGGGTTCTTAGAGGGAAAGATGATTGATATGGATATGGATGTGTGAGTGAAGTGTGTGAATGTGATACTAAGGCTGGCTGCAAGGGTTATGGCGATGGAAAGAGATGTGAGAAGAGTCAAAGATGATGACTCTTCAGGCTGGGTAAGCTAATGTGATATGGGTTCAAGCCCCCAAGTCTAGCTCTAAATGAGTAGGGTCATAGGGTTAAGAATTAGATATTCTTCGACTCGATCATGCATATGAATGTGGCCTCACCTCGATGTGAGGTTGCCTACGTATCCGTTAGGAATCAGGCCGAACGTAGCTCTAACCGAACTCTGCACAAGTGTATGTACACCTCAAAGAGGTCTTTCAAGGGTTGTAATGTGGTTAAGTTGATGGTTTAAGGAAGAAAGGGGTAAAAGGCTCAAGACCCGAGAGAATCCCCAAGATGTGTAATTTTGAATTTGAAAATTTTGAATTTTGCAAGTTTATTTTCAACTTTTTTTTTTGTTTTGAATTTCTTTTTTTTCTCTTTTTTTTTTTATTCTTTTGAATCAATGTAGACAATCTCAGATCATGCGGTCCATCACTCACTTAGCATTCATGTTTCTCAGGCACGGTACCAAGCACTCGATGAGAGACGTAATTTGAGACGTGTTCTTATCAAAGACATTGGAACACTTGCCTTTAGACATTGTTTTATTGTTGCTTTGCTGCTTTTTTTTTTTTTTTTTTTTTTTTTTTTGCTTGCTTTTTGAATGTTATACAATTACACATATCCCAGGGTTAAGTGAATGTGGGTTGAAGAAATGAAGGTCAAACGTTAGACGAGGCTCAAAATGGTTGATGAAGAAATGGAACGTGATTGAACGGTTAACAGGGAATGACATGGTTGCAAAGGTGCCTCAAGTCATTGGTGTACCTTGGGTTTAGTTCGGTAATTGATTTTTTTTTTTTTTTTATTTTTTTATTTATTTTTTTTTTTTTAGAATGAATGAAAAATTCTATGATCGAGATGTAAAGGAAAATTGCTCATTTTATTAATGGAAAAGGTGAACGAAACACAAGAAACATATAAAAAAAAATCAAAGTGGAAAACCTATGCTAGACATGAATGGGGGAATGGAGAAGAATGATAAAGAAAGAAATCATGAAATCTTGCACGAAGGATCTGTGTGCCTTGTATTCATTACTTCTTGCCGCCTGGAGGGACAGGAAGTTTGTTTGCATCCATCAAGTCTTGAATGACGTCCTTCAAATTCCAACATTGCTCCGTAGTGTGGCCCCTTCCTTGATGGTACTTGCAATAGGCATTGGGATTCCATTTGGCGCTCCTTTCTTCAGGTTTTGGCTCTGGAAATGGCTCAATAGGTGTGATCAAGCCTTGACTGTAAAGGCGATCAAAGGCCGCATCATAAGTCATTGCTAAAGGAGTGTAAGTTCTTTTCTTCTTGGGCAATGGAGTATCAAGAGCTAACACTTCATTGAGATCAACTTGGCTTATATTGTTGGTAGTATTTTCGTGCTTAGAAGATGAAGAAGAAGGATGGTCGTTCTTCTTGTTTTTCCAAGTGTTATTATTGTTACTATCAGCAGTCTTTATTAGCTCATCCTCGATATTGATGCCGATGTCGTATACAGCTTCGAAAGTGTTCAGTGGAAGAAATTTGAGATGTTCCCTATATTTATGAGTCAGATTTTGAATAAAGAGGCGAACCATCTCTCTTTCTTTGGGGGGATCTACCAAGAGTGAAGCTGTTTCCCTCCACCTGTTCAGGTAAGCGGTGAAGCCTTCATTCTCTTTCTGTTTGAGAATGGAGAGTTCCCGTTCAGAAGTTTTAGTTTGAATGTTACACTTGTAACGATTCATGAAACTGTCGGTGACATCTTGCCAAGTCGCAGTATGCTTGGTATCTAGGGAATAGAACCATTGTTGGCAAGCATGTTCTAAGGAGAGAGGGAACACCATAGGGAAGAGTGTTACGTCCAATCCCTTAAGAGCCATGGTTGCAGAGAACGCCTTCAAATGGAATATTGGATTGTCAGTAGGCTTGAACTTTGGAATATCAGCAGTAAAGAACTTTTCAGGGAGTCTGTCCTTCACATTCAAAGGAGTGGGATGCCGTTCCACATAAGTGAAATCCTCAGAAATCTTACTCATTTGTTCCTTCAGTTTGTCAAGGGTGGAAACAGTGACCTTGTTTTGTTCCATGGTAGTGACCCTAGTGGTAAGGGTTTGCATCATGGCAGACAGTGCCTCGATGGATTTGTTGATGTTCTCAATATCTTCTTTAGTGGCCATTTAAAGGTGATGAGTAATGGAGATGGCAAAGTTCTCTTTGAACGCCTATTGAGAGATTGTTGCGGTAATGACTCGAACCATATTAATTTATCCCTGTTCCTTGACCAAGTACTGTGAAATAAAATAATTCACTTAATTGTTTGATTCATTGCTCAAGATAGGAAAGGAAGGAAAAAATAGACATTTGAAAACAGGTGAGAAACCTCCACTCATTTTTTATTATGACGAAAAAAGGGTGCATGAACCTAATATACGATCATAAACGACCTGGTGCACGACTCGAGTCGGAACATAAAGAAAGTGTGTGGACTATACTTGACTCGTGAGTGACTAAGTGATGTCATAAGACTCGGGGTATGATCGTATGGCTAGACATGTGAACAATAACCAAAATGACTGACGCAAGGACCAAATTAACACGGAAGACTTGACTGACGCGGTTTTTTTTTTTTTTTTTTTGGAAAATCCACCGTGTCACGGTGGAAATTGCCGTGACACGGTGAACTTTCCCGTGCCACGGTACGACACACCGTCAGACGGTGCACTGTACCGTGACACAACATTTTTTTTTTTTTTGCTAATTACTAAGTGAGTACGGTCCATTGGCAATCGTTAGTCATAAAATAATCCACCATAGACAAAGAAAGATTGTTAAGGTTAGGATCAAAACGACCAAACATAAAACATGTAGGCACAATGATGCAAAGAATAGTTCGCAACCTAAGGTCAAGTTCTATGTTCGACTATGGTCAAGTTTATTTGGTGTCAATAGGGTACCATGGTTAAGAGTTTGGACGCGTTAGCAAGGCAGCCTCCCTTGAGGGTGTATGCCAACGGGCGGCTCCGCGAGTTCGTGATGAAATCGAACTCGACTCCATGGTTTGGGTGGATTTAATAACTCGGATGAACCCTTATTGCTATGAGCGTTTTTGGGTTGATAGAGCTTAAATCCCCCGGGGCTAAGACGTATGTAGAACATATACGTTTTTTTTCTTCAGAAAAGTCAAAGGAAGTTGACTGTGAGAAGAGAAAATAAGCCACTGGACTGATTTTAGGACTGCCATGACACGACAAAGATTCCCGTGCCACGGTACGGCACACCGTCAGACGGTTCACTGTACCGTGACACGACAGATTTTGCCGTGACACGGCAGTCAGAAAATCTGACTGGTGCCCTGTTTTCCTTCGTATGCAATCAAGTTATTCAATTTTTCCTACGGGGCAGACCTAGATGCGACGTTAAAACGTCTATGCATATGCAAAAATGACAAATTAATCACAGGAATATTTTTCAAGAATCTTTCAAGTCTCATCCACTCATCTTAATTAAATATCGATCACTCAAATCGATAAATAACCAAGAATCCTCCCCAGTGGAGTCGCCAAATTGTAGGCGTCGTTCGAAGTGCGCCTACATAAAAGCATGTGTGAATATGCTTGGCACTCATAGGAAGTGGGAATTGACATATACGATAAGGGACACGATTAGGGACAAGGAAAGTAGGGAGCCGCCAACAAGTTTTTAAGGAACTTGTAAACCGTTCACGGATCATAAAAGGCAACCACGATAAGGGACAACGATAGGCAACAACGATTGACCCGTGAAGGTTACACCCCATTCATAATCCATGAGATTACTAACTCCATATGGTTCGGAACCACGAAAGGAGGATCGGGGATGATGGTACGAAGTGAGTCATGGAGTCACATTCGCCCGTATTGGCCTCTACTCGATTCTTATAGTGAAAAGTGATTCCTGCGATTTCAAAGGCATACAAACAAAGATTCAATTTGCTCCAATCTATTATTAGGCTAAATCGGTTGAATATTAATGCAACATATTATTCTAAAATATTGGTGATCACTTGATTTAATAACAAGATTAAAAAGGAACCTAAACCGGTTGTCCAAATTATCTTATTAGGCGTGATTTTCAATTACATATTCCCTTTAAACATGCAATATGGTGATCATAAAATAATAATAGAATAAACATTAATATTGGAAGCAATTCAACAATAATAGCGTTAGTCAAATTAAATATAAAATAACCCTAATCATGATACTAGCAATATTAAAATAAAATAAGAGTAATTAAATTAATTAATTACTCACATTCTACGCGTTCCTTTAAATTGCTACATCATGAATAAACTGTTAGTAACTTCAATAAAAATATAAAGTAAATGGAAATTAAATCAAATAAAAAGTAGAGTTGATTTGGTCCAAACCCTCAGTTATTTGTACCTTTCACGCCTTGGTTTAAGGACGGAACCTCGGGTTAAGTATAGACTCCTTGGAGTGCTTAGGGGAATTATTATGGAAGAATAAGGAGGCTAGAAATTAAGTTAAAGAGGGAGAAGATAATGATTTTTGGTGTAAGGTGAGAGAGAATGATTATTGGTGCCCCGAACTGCAGAAAGGAGGGGGGTATTTATAGGGAAAATGAGCAGAGGGAACACACGGAACCCTAAAAAGATTAAAACCCTAAAAAAGGCTACCGCGACACGGCAGATTCTACCGTGTCACGGGGGAAATTAGCGTGACGCGGGGAAAAATAGAGTGACGCGGGAAATATTTGACCTACGGGAGTAAAAACGCGTGAAGGGATTACGCGGAAAAGACATGGAGTTGTCCCGTGTCACAGCACTGGCACCGTGACATGGGAATTCCTACCATGACACGGCAGTAATTCCCGTGTCGCGGCACAGTTCCCCATGACGCGGGGAAGTTGTAAGCACCGTAACACGGCAGAAAACGCCGTGACGCGGCAAAGTCCACCGTGTCACGGCATATGGCGCCGGGTCACGGTGCTTATGCCAAGTCACGGGGCACTAAAAAACATGAAAATCCCCTCCAAATTACCGTGTCACGGGAATTTCTCCCGTGCCACGTCAGATCTTGCCGCGCCGCGGCATTTTAGCTGCTGCGCGGTAATTCCAGGTTTTTACGCGTTTTTAAAATCATCATAACTTTTGATCCTTAACTCGGAATAAAGCATATAATATATCATTGGAAAGATTATCAAGTCTAATTTCTAACCCAATTAAAATCAGGTCAAAATAATTTGTATATTTTAAGATATGGCCGTTTTAGTAGAAGGATGTCGGTTTTGGGCCGAGTTTAATGTTTTGCTCATATCTTTTTCGTATAGCTCGGAATTGGGCTTATGATATATGGTTGGAAATATTATTTAAAGGCCTATCCAAAAAAATAATAATTGGATCAAAATTTTATAGCCATAAAATCAGTTTCTCTCAGTTTTGCGATGTGGACACGAAAAGTGGAAAATAGGTTATGGTTTAGGGAAATGAGCTAGAAATTGGATTGGTTCATGAAATATATTGGATAGAACATGGATTTAAGCACTCCAAAGATTAAATACTCAACTCGACCAATAATGGCGGTGAAAGGTGTTCATCAACGGGTTTGGTTTTGGGGAGACATTTTTAGGTGTCTACAGAAGCCCCCACTTTGACTGAGTTTGTAGAAACGTCAGTTTCGAAAACGATAGTCAAAGTAGCCGATAGGGACGGAGAATGATTAAAGATGTTCTGCGATCCTAAATCATTCTGTATACGCCGATACCTGCAGAAAAATGTTAGTTCTATAGATAAAAGAGTAAAGGGATAGAATGCTTATCTAACACCAGTGTATTGGTGGCAAATGAGCTTGGTAGCTTCCTATGCTTGAAGGAATCCATCGGATGACGTCTGTTGAAACGCTTTCCATGCCTGAGGAAAGCCGACTGAGGAGTTTGGTAGTTTTCTAAGCCTGAAGAAACCTACCGGATAATACTTTTCATGCTTGAGGAAAGTCGACGTATGAATTTGGTGTCATTCTATGCTTGAAGAAATCCACCGATGATGCTTTCCATGCTTGAGGAAAGCCGACTTGGCGGTTTTCTATACTTGAAGAAAAATCCACCGATAACGCTTTCCAAGCTTGAGGAAAACCGACTTGGCGGTTTTCTATACTTGAAGAAAAATCCACCGATAACGCTTTCCAAGCCTGAGGAAAGCCGACTGATGAATATGGTGTCATTCTATGCTTGAAGAGTTCCACCGATAATGCCTTCCATGCTTGAGGAAAGCCGATTTGGCGGTTTTCTATACTTGAAGAAAAATCCACCGGATAATACTTTCCATGCTTGAGTAAAGTCGAAAGATTATGAGATTGCAAGTCTCTGTGTATCGAGAACCTTGCGTCATGAAATGATGGTGGTCCGCTTGTCCCCGGACGTGGGCTGTAGATGGTCCGCTTGTCCCCGGACGTGGGCTGTAGTTGGTTCGCTTGTCCCCGAACGTGGGTTGTAAATGGTCCGCTTGTCCCCGGACGTGGGCTGTAGATAAGACCTGCAAAATAAAATTTGCCAGGGGACTCGTATAGACTATGATTGACTTGACCAACTGACTTGACCAAGTTTGACTTGACATGACATGACATGTGTATGACTTGTGATTGTGTGTGTCTTGAGTGAGTGTGTGTACTGACACAAGCAATTAAAAATGCAAAAGCAAAAGACTTGACCAAGTTTGACTTGACATGACATGTGTATGACTTGTGAGTGTGTGTGTGTGTGTGTATATGTGTGTGTGCAGACACAAGCAAACGAAGATGCAAAAGCAAAAAATTTCCGTCAATTTTTGTCATGAGTGGAGGGTACCGATTTTCTCCCGAAAAAGAATAGTTCGCAACCTAAGGTCAACAATAATAGGATAATAATAGAATAAACATTAATATTGGAAGCAATTCAACAATAATAGCGTTAGTCAAATTAAATATAAAATAACCCTAATCATGATACTAGCAATATTAAAATAAAATAAGAGTAATTAAATTAATTAATTACTCACATTCTGCGCGTTTCTTTAAATTGCTACATCGTGAATAAACTGTTAGTAACTTCAATAAAAATATAAAGTAAATGGAAATTAAATCAAATAAAAAGTAGAGTTGATTTGGTCCAAACCCTCAGTTATTTGTACCTTTCACGCCTTGGTTTAAGGACGGAACCTCGGGTTAAGTATAGACTCCTTGGAGTGCTTAGGGGAATTATTATGGAAGAATAAGGAGGCTAGAAATTAATTTAAAGAGGGAGAAGATAATGATTTTTGGTGTAAGGTGTGAGAAAATGATTATTGGTGCCCCGAACTGCAGAAAGGAGGGGGGTATTTATAGGGAAAATGAGCAGAGGGAACACACGGAACCCTAAAAAGATAAAAACCCTAAAAAAGGCTACTGCGACACGGAAGATTCTACCGTGTCACGGGGGAAATTAGCGTGACGCGGGGAAAAATAGAGTGACGCGGGAAATATTTGACCTACGGGAGTAAAAACGCGTGAAGGGATTACGCGGAAAAGACACGGAGTTGTCCCGTGTCACAGCACTGGCACCGTGACACGAGAATTCCTACCGTGACACGGCAGTATTTCCCGTGTCGCGGCACAGTTCCCCGTGACGCGGGGAAGTTTTAAGCACCATGACACGTCAGCAACCCACCGTGACACGGCAGAAAACGCCGTGACGCGGCAAAGTCCACCGTGTCACGGCATATGGCGCCGGGTCACGGTACTTATGCCAAGTCACGGAGCACTAAAAAACATGAAAATCCCCTCCAAATTACCGTGTCACGGGAATTTCTCCCGTGCCACGTCAGATCTTGCCGCGTCGCGGCATTTTAGCTGCTGCGCGATAATTCTAGTTTTTTATGCGTTTTTAAAATCATCATAACTTTTGATCCGTAACTCAGAAAAAAGCATATAATATATCATTGGAAATATTATCAAGTCTACTTTCCAACCCAATTAGAATCAGGTAAAAATAATTTGTAAATTTTAATATATGGCCGTTTTAGTAGAAGGATGTCGGTTTTGGGTCGAGTTTAATGTTTTGCTCATATCTTTTTCGTTATAGCTCGGATTTTGGCTTATGATATATGGTTGGAAAGCTTATTTAAAGGCCTATCCAAAAAAATAATAATTGGATCAAAATTTTATAGCCATAAAATCAGTTTCTCTCAGTTTTGCGATGTGGACACGAAAAGTGGAAAATAGGTTATGGTTTAGGGAAACGAGTTAGAAATTGGATTGGTTCATGAAATATATTGGATAGAACATGGATTTAAGCACTCCAAAGATTAAATACTCAACTCGAACAATAATGGCGGTGAAAGGTGTTCATCAACGGGTTTGGTTTTGGGGAGACATTTTTAGGTGTCTACAGTAATGCACCCGCTACCTTTCAACGTTGCATGATGAGTATTTTTTCTGATTTCATAGAGTCTATTATGGAGTTCTTTATGGATGATTTTAGCGTATATGATTCTTCATTTGATTCATGTTTAATTAATCTCGCTAAAATTTTGAAAAGATGTGAAGAGTGCAACTTGGTCCTTAATTGGGAAAAATGTCACTTTATGGTGACAGAGGGAGTAGTCCTTGGCCATATTGTATCTGATAAGGGCATACAAGTAGACAAGGCTAAAATATCAGTGATTGAGCAATTACCTCCCCCAGTCAATGTTAAGGGAGTTAGAAGCTTCTTGGGTCATGCGGGGTTTTATCGCCGCTTTATCAAAGATTTTTCTAAAATTGCTAAACCACTGACACAGCTTTTGCTCAAGGATGCCCCATTTATTTTTACTGACGAGTGTCTTGAAGCTTTTAACAGGATTAAGCAGGCTTTGATATCGGCACCCATCATATGTGCTCCCGATTGGAACCTTCCTTTCGAGATCATGTGTGATGCAAGTGACTTTGCACTAGGAGTCGTGCTCGGACAGAGGAAGGACAAGGTTTTGCATGCTATTTATTATGCTAGCAAAACCTTGGATGAAGCCCAAGTCAACTATGCCACCACAGAAAAGGAGTTTCTTGCTGTTATTTATGCTTTAGAAAAATTTAGATCATATCTAGTTGGTTCTAAAGTTATTGTTTTTACTGATCATGCAGCACTAAAATATTTGATAGCCAAGGCGGAATCAAAGCCAAGGCTACTCCGGTGGGTTCTCTTGCTCCAAGATTTCAACATAGAAATAAAAGATAAAAAGGGAGCAGAGAACGTAGTGGCAGACCACTTGTCACGTATCAGGTATGATGAGGGTAAGGATTCTTTACCTATAGATGATTCTTTCCCTGATGACAACCTGTATGCAGTTGTAGAGCATCACCCTTGGTATGCTGATTTTGCTAATTATATAGTAGGTGGTACTCTACCTCCTGACGTGTCCTACCAACAGAAAAAGAAATTCCTTTATGATGTTAAACATTACTTTTGGGATGACCCTTTTTTGTTTCGTGAGTGTGCAGATGGATTATTTCGCAGGTGTGTTCCCGAATGGGAGGTTCACGTCATCCTTACCAGTTGTCATACCTCACCCTACGGTGGACATCATGGCCCCACTAAAACGGTGGCTAAGATTAATGAGTCAGGCTTCTTTTGGCCTACTATGTTTAAAGATGCTAACACTTTTGTGCAGGCTTATGACTCTTGCCAGAAGACTGGCAACATTTCGCGGAGGCATGAGATGCCCCAAACTGGGATTCTCGAAGTTGAAATATTTGATGTTTGGGGTATCGATTATATGGGGTCGTTCCCATCTTCCAATGGGAATTGTTACATACTTGTAGCCGTAGATTATGTGTCCAAGTGGGTAGAAGTCATAGCTTCACCAACAAACGATTCTAAGGTAGTCATCAAGCTCTTCAAGAAGATCATATTTCCCAGGTTTGGTGTTCCACGAGCTATTATTAGTGATAGGGGTACCCACTTCCATGAAAAACAATTGGATAACCTCCTTAAGAAGTATGGCGTATATCACAGAAAAAAGACTTAGTTACCACCCTCAAACTAGTGGTCAAGTTGAGGTCTCTAATAGGGAAATCAAGGCGATCCTAGACAAGGTAGTAGCCAAGTCAAGGAAAGATTGGAGCATGAAGCTTGATGACACACTTTGGGCATACCGAACAACATTTAAGACACCAATTGGTACTTCACCTTATAGATTGGTTTATGGTAAGGCATGTCATTTTCCCGTAGAATTAGAGTACAAAGCCTTTTGGGCGATCAAAGAGCTTAATATGGATTCTAAGGCCGCGGGTAAGAAGAGACTTCTTCAACTCAATGAGTTAGATGAGTTTAGACTGTCGGCATATGATAGTGCGCAAATCTACAAGGAGAAGACCAAGAAGTGGCATGACAAGAGGATCTTACCAAGAGAGTTTGCACCGGGTGATAAGGTTCTTCTCTTTAATTCTAGATTGAAGATTTTCCCAGGGAAGTTGAAGTCTAGGTGGTCCGGTCCCTTCACTGTCACAAAGGTGAACAAATTTGGTTCGGTGGAGTTGGTGAATGACAAAGGTGAAGAGTTCAAGGTAAATGGCCAAAGGTTGAAAGTGTATCATGAAGGTGCTACCATTAGAGATGTGGAGGAGACTCTCCTAACTCCACTTCCAACATGAGCTTCAAGGTGGCTAGAAGGTCGTGCGGGACCTAGATAAAACAGCGCTTTGCGGGAGGCAACCCGTATTTCATGCTTTCTAGGCTAGTTTTTCTTTTCCTTATTATTTTTTTTTAGAGAGGCGAGGAGAGTGATATTTCATCAGTTTTAAGTGTTTTTGTACAGGTATGAATTTGACAGGTATAAAGACTTAGAAAAATTTGAAGAAGAAAATAAATCGGAGAAAAAGGGCTGCTCGGGCCCGATCGGGCGAGGCTCGCCCGATCGGGCGCGCAAGCAACCCAGATTTCAGCAGCAAATTTGCCCGATCGGGCGCGCAAACCATCTTGAAATCGGACCTATTTTCGTCCGATCGGGCGAAACAGCCCAATTGGGCGCGCAAGCAAGGTTGAATTCAGAGGCTATTTTCGCCCGATCGGGCGAAGCTTGCCCGATCGGGCGCTTTTTGTGGAAAATCGAGTGAGAAGGAAAAGATATGTCGGGCGAAGCTCGCCCGATCGGGCGAGCAAAGGGCGAAAATTTTCTTCGCGTTCGCGCCCGATCGGGCGGAGCTCGCCCGATCGGGCGCGCAACTTGAGTTCTGGAAAATCCCACCTTCGCCCGATCGGGCGAGGCTCGCCCGATCGGGCGAGGCTCGCCCGATCGGGCGCGCCATCAGCCCGTCCCCCTTTTACTTTCTTTTCTCTTCTTTCTTTCCTCACTTTCTCCTTATTTCATCTTCTTCATTTCACTTTCTCTCTCTAAAACCTCCATTTTCAAACCAAAAAGCTTCACTTCAATCCAAGATCTCCTCCAATTCTTCCATCCAAACTCAAAAATTCTTACATATTCCATATCCCCTCATCCTCCTCTACAATCTACACTAAATTTTCCCTATTTTCTCTCAAATTTTCTCAAACCCTAAGAGAGAGAAACCTCCAATTTTCCACTATTTTACAAGAAAATGGCCTCAAAGCGTTCAAGAAACCGAAGGGGTGAGAGCTCGAGGGCACCACAACCAACAATCAACCCGGATCTTCAAATTCCGGGATGGGAGGAGGTTGTCATTACCTCGGAGGAGCAACGGGTTAGGATGGTCAACCTCATCGATCGTCAGGTAATCTCTACCCGTTTTATTCATCATCCCACATTAGTTAGGTTAGGCCTAGATAAATATGTGGAAAAATTATTCAAAGGTATAGGCATGAGTGGTTTTTTTCAAATGTGCCATGACACATATGATTACTTAACATTGGAATTTATCTCAAGTTTTAATGTTATTAAAATGAATGCACTAATCACTCATGTACAATTCCGATTATTAAACAACGATGTGAGACTAACTCTTAAAGAATTTGGAAAGTTGTTTGATTTAAAATCGAATAAACCTATTGAGCCCTCTCAAGACCACACCGCCGTGGTCTATAAGAGGCTAAATGGGGAGGATTTAGTGAACCTCCAGCATGCCAAAGGGACGTGGATTCAACATCCCGTCCCAAAACTTTGGCAAAGATTTGCCGGCCTCACTATTTTTGGGAGGCATGAACCGGCAAATGTTAGGAGAGATGAATTGGAACTATTGGCATCCTATATAATTCCCACTGCTAAAAAATTGAACATACCCCATAGGATAGCCAATCACTTCCAAAGGGCGACCAATGCGGCCGAGGCTAGTAGGTCTAGGGCACCTATTTACTTTGGGGGGTTAGTGACCCACATTGCTAGGAAACACCTAGGTTGGAACCCGGATGGGCATAGGAAAGTTGTGGGATCGAACTTCATGGACCTACCCTATTTAGGGAGTTTGAACTGGGTGCAACCTGTGGGGAGTGATACTTGGTGGATAGTCCACCGACAATCGGGTAGGAGAGACCAAGCCTTTACCTTACCCAACCCCGCCTTGACCAAATTTGAGAGGGGGAAGCCCTCTTATACTTTCGAGATAAATGGTCAAGGTGAGGTTCAACCACCTCACCCCTCACCACAACCCCACCATTCCCCCATTCACCACTCACCACACTACCAACCACCTCCACCCTTCACCTATGGCATGCCCACTTCCTCGGTCGATTATAACGTCGACCCCAATGCCCCATATGACTTTTCGGCTTTTAGGAGCCAATTAGACCGCATCGAGACGGGGCAAGGGAGAGTTGAGGGTATGATGCAAAACCTAGACTATAGGTTAAGCACCTTAGATGGGCGGGTTGGTCATATAAAGAGGAACCTAGGGAGGGGCCTTTATCCCATGTATGATGATTACGCCCGTCGGGGGGCTATTCCTCCCGATTCTCTTACTCCCGATTGGTTCCAATACCCCCAAGGAGGGTATTCTCACCCCGGTGCGTATGGTACTTACGTGGACTACTCTTCGGTCCACGGATATGGGGGTGATGCTCCTTTTGGGGGTATGGGTGGGAATGTGGACCCTAACTACTATGCAGGTGGTTCGGGGTATGGAGGTGGTGGCTCTAGCCATGGAGGAGCCGGTTCTAGCCACGGCGGGGGCTATTCGAGGATGGATGAGGATGAGGAGTAGGCTACTCTCCCAAGTCAATGAGGGCATTGCTTGATTTGGCTTGGGGGGGTGTTCTTTCACTTGGTAATTCTCTTCCTTTTATCTCTTTATTTGCTTTCTAGTATAGTTTTTATTTGCTTTCCTAGTGTAGTTTTTATTGCTTTCTTATATATGAAAAATACAAAAAAATTGAAAAATAAAAAAAATTCAAAAATACGTTCCAATGAATTGTAAATCACGCTTCCCTGTGCCCTGTACTTGAGAAAAATTGTTTTGATTCTTGGTATTCGATGATGAATATTGTGGATTTGTTGGTCATGATTTGAAGTTTGATTGCTTGGATTCCTTAACATGCGTCAATTTTGTCCAACTACTTGTGAATATAGTGCTTGACTAGTTGATTTGGTTAGGAAATGTGTGATAGTTCCATAATTCCTGGTATGTCAATGAAATTGAGTATTGATTTGCAACTATGAGTAGTGTTTCATGTCTTATTATTATGCACAAGAGGAGGACGAAGGCGTTCATTCTTTTAGGTAGCCTTCAGAGTATTAGATACATTTGTTCCCTTCTTGTTACCCATGTTGTTGCTTATGCTCCTTTATTGTTTATTTAGCCACATTACAAGCCTATATGATCCCTATTGGTTACTAGTCCCAAGCTTGGCTTGGGGGAGCTATTAGTTGGTGAGGTGAGGGAGTTGTGGTGTGCATATTATTTGCACAATGTGGGAATAAAAGAAGAGTTATTGTTCTTTGATTTTTGATTGGAAAATATTGATGTTGTGTTTCAAAGTTGAAATTTCCAATATGAGTTAAAAAGAAAAAAACAAAAGGAGCAAAAGAAAAATTAATGCTCAAATGTTCTATTTGAAGGTTGTTCTAAAGAAAAAAAAAAAGAAAAAAAAGAATGAGTTCAAAGCTTGTTTTTCACTCAAAGTTCTACATTATCATATTCTTATGAGTGAAATTGTAAGTGTTGGGATTGTTTATTTTGTTTGGAGTATATTTGGTGGATTGTTGTTTGGAGTTGGTTATGTTGGAGATGTGTATGATCATTATTTTTTATCATGGGTTTATTAGGTTTTGGCTCCCTTAATGCATAGCTTTTCTCTCATATAATCCCAAATTTATCCTACCTTTACCCTAGCCTTACATTACAAGCTTAAAAGACCTTCCGACCTTGTGCATAGAAGTTATGTAAATGCGAAAGTGTTGTTTGTCAATGCAAGTTATGACTAGGCATATTTCGAGTCGACTAGTAGGATGAGCGTTCAATGTTTTTATACACACGAGAGTGTGAGTTGGGAGGGCATTGTTCACATTAAGGGGGTTGGTTGGAGAGCGATCGAGTACATTCTTTACTCGCCACATAAATGAGAGTTGAGTGTGTGAGCACTAGTCTTGAATTCTATATGCTCTTGTGGTTTGCTCTACTTGACAATTGTTGGGGAGGAAGGGTGATTAGATGAATAAGATTGATTGATGTTGAAGCGTGTTCACTAGTTTTCCCTTGAATCGTTGGTTTTGATTTGATTATTGGGGTGAAGTATGTTTTATATATTCATTGATGAGCTCTTTGCTTAGGGACAAGCAAAGGTTTGGCTTGGGGGAGTTTGATATGTCTATTTTATATAGTGTTTTATCCCCGTCCCTTGGTCGTTATTAGTAGTGTTTTTGGCTCTTTCGGGCCACTTTTATTACTAATTTGTGTGTTCTAGTGTTTTCGTAGTTTTAGTTGTATTTTATAGGAAATTGCATTCTTGGAGCATTTTCCCGGGCTTTATTGGATCGACTACGGAAGCTAGAAGGACACGACCCCTTTTGGAGCCCAAGATCGGTGAGAGCCGGTGATTAAGGGCTCGGTAATTGGGATCACGAGGCATTTGGACCAAGTATTCGAGACCCGAGAGGAAATATGGATTGGGCCGAGAAATCTAGCCCAATCGAAGTTCAAGCCTCGAAGAAGAAGACCGGGCCCGATCGGGCGGCTGCGCGCATAAGGGCCATCAAGGAAGAGGCGCGCCCGATCGGGTGAGCTAAGCTCGATCGGGCGCGGCACATTAGTAAAGGCATTGTAAAAAGGCGGGCCCGATCGGGCGGCCCTTCGCCCGATCGGGCGCGTGTTTTCTTAGGAGCTGATTAGTTTAGTTTTAATTCTTGTTTTAGGAGAGGTTTAAATTACGTTTTGTACGGAATTATTACTTACTTCTTTCCTTAGACTTTCTCTCTCTACTTAGTATTTTTCTCTCTCTAAAATTCTCTCTAAACTCTTGTTCTTAATACTCCCTTTAATTCCAGATTTATTTTTGGTACAATTTCTTCCCTTTTTAATTTCAGCTATTTTAATTGTTTTCTTGATTATGCTTTTAATAATTTACTTGATTAGCTTAGTTATGATGATTAGTGAGTAGTTCCATTCTAGGGTTTATGGGGATCCATAATTAATATGAAGGGATAGTTTGTTATTATTGATTTTTGATATTGCATGATAATTTCCTATTGAATTGTTTTAATTCTTTGCAATTAGATTATGAATCGAGCAGATGTAATTTGATTGTGAATGTTTAGCAATATTGAATTGATGAATCGAGCAGATATTGATTTAATATTAAAGGCTATTTTTAATAGGAACTTAGGTCTAGTAAATTGCGAGAGCCTGTTAGATCTATGTTGATTAATAAATTGCGAGAGCCTGTTAATCATGTTATCTATGCATTGTTAATTATTAATTACTTTGTTCTATCCCGGAATATTAATTATTGGTGAACCTGTGACCATAGGTTTCCTTATTATTGATTCTTTTCTCCCTAAACTTATTCTTCGTAGTATAGAATTCTTACCTAAAACTATTGGTTACTTAGATAATTTAGAGTATAATAATTAATTAGAATTAAAAAGACTTGTTTCCCTGTGGAGTTCGACCCTACTTCCCTATCTACCTTAGTTAGTGATTTAGGTAATTATTTTTTATTAGAGGATACGACTTTACCCTATCAATATATATATCATTAAAATCGACTTTTAACGTCGTGCATACTTAAGTTCCTATTAGGTTCCTGAACTCTGACAGTCTCTGAGTTCCTGACAAGTCAGCCACTCTAATTTCATTGACTGTTTGGAGTTCACCTTGGTTCTATATAGACTTGTTCCAGACCGACTTTTATGTCCAACATACTTACATGAATCCTAGAGCAATATACTTCTATTTCTCTGTCTTCATGTTGCTTCTCTGAAACTCTTGTTTTGGAATCCTATAGTCTTGATATATTCTGGATCTTAGGGTTTGCCCCAGCATTACACCGGAACCAGGTCGTTACAACCCGTTTCGAAGTTCCTGTTAAGAAACTTCTGGAAGTTCCATTTCTGGAACTCTTCTTCTAACTTTACTTGTATCCTCATGGATCTTCTAAAGTTCCTCTGTTTCAGTTCCTACTTCAGCCCTCAACGCTTACTGAACCTGCAAACATCACAACACTAGAAAATCCTTATTAGGTGGAAGTTTGATCAATTCTTAACATCATCATCAAAACCTCATAAGGGTCAACAAGTTGCCCCTTTTTAATGATGACAAACTGAGCAAACTTCTGAGGATAACAAAGTAACTCAGAAGGTTAGTTTTTTCATTTATAAAAACAGTAAAGAAAACTAAACTAAATTAAAATACTCCTACACATACATGACCTATATATGTATAGGATACTTACCTTATGAAGCTAACATATGCAAACACATTTTTACACATTTACCTTCATGGTTCCTTAGCCATCATCATGCTTATCAACCATAACACTTATCGTTGTTCTTGTTCCTCTATTGCTTATCCTATATTGCTCAAGTTCCTTACATATATACCTGTCATTACTCAGGTTCCTTGTATCCTGTTCCAAGCATAACTTGCTCTTTCTATGCACAACTTAACATACACGTTAGATACATAATCATCATTAGTTTATAATCATCAAAACCTAATTGCTCAACAATTTCCCCCTTTTTGATGATGACAAACTAATGATGCTCATCACATATTAAAGGATAATCGTTGTACATTTATTCCCCCTTAGTTTTTCAAGGAAATAACATTTAAACAAGTTAAGAACATACACAAGAACTTAATAGTTAGGAACTTAGCAATACACATCATTTATCAATATATAAATACTTTCAACAATCATGATGTAATAACTTTAGACTTAATTACTGCATACCATAAGCATCATACATATTCTTCCCCCTTTTGTCATTATCAAAAAGGGTATTGTTCCACACATTTGTTTTTCGTAAATTATACGCACTTAAAGTCATATGTCACACCTACCACCATATAATAAGTAAGTATATATTGGTTAAACACTTGTTATTCCTAAAAGCCTCAAGGTACGCACTTTTCAAACACGGATACCATTTCCACACTAATTTCCAACTCACAATCCAAAGGCCCAACTTCAAAACCCTTAATTGAACTTGGCAAATAAGAAGTTAAAATTCAAGTAAATATCAGAGCTAAAAAGTTAGAAATGGATTGCATGAATAGACAAATGAAAGCGCAAGCTTAAAGGATATATAAAGAAGCATATGGAACAAAATAAGTAGAGGGAACATGAAGTGGAATTTGTGTTCTTCGTTTAGCCCTTTTGAGATGAGGACCGCCACATTGTACTTCACCTCAAACTCTTGAATCTCGTGTTGAACACAACACATATTCATCTTGCCAATTGATAACCAAGTTCCCTTACTTCAACCGCCAACTTTTTGAGAAACATTCTGCATACTGGAACTTAAATAGATTTCAGTTTCATCATAGTCAAGTTCCTTCAACGTTTGTCGTTGATCCTTCACTAGCTCACCAAGTATACGAGTACTCCACATCAAATTCAATATTCTTCATCTTTAGATATCCAGGAAATTAAATATTTGATCACCCTTTTCTTTTTCTTTTTTTTTTTTCTTTTTTTTAAAGGGTGTCATTATACAAATTTTGCATGCTTTCCTAGAATACCACATTTTAAATCAATGAAGATATTACTTACTCATACACTTGAGTTCCACAACCAGATTTGAACCATTTTGATTTCTTGGTTCCTACCTTATTCCCCCTGAGTCCCTTACCATTCTTCTTCCTTTTCAAGTACTTACTTGTTTCTTTATCTTCAACTTCCCCCTCAACATATAATCACCATTTTTCATGTTTCATCAAATCATAAAAAGATGATCAACAAACTTAGAGCACATGGGAATCAAGAATAAGAAGTAAAAGTGTGTGAACGAAAAGAGGGAATTGAATTGGGTGAATAAGAATCTTCAATTTTCTGAATATGGGACAATTAAAGTATGTGCAACACGGACACACAACTTAGAGTTGTAGAATAATGTTGCGATCGAAGATGTATGGCGTGGATGCTTGAAAGTTGGCTAAAAGATAGGTTAGTTCCCTCTGAAATTTAAACAAGTGAGTTACAAACGGTCTGGGAACTTACCTGTCTTGTTCCATCAAAGTTTCTTCCATTGTTCCTTTGGCAACTTAGGAACTTCGTGTTTGACAGCACCCATAGTTCTATTATGAGACCTCTAATACTCTTAGGCAAGTGAGTATGTCTTTTACAACACAAGAACTAAGTGTGACACATAAACAATAAGCGCATATTCTTTACTTTAAGTATAACATGCATAGGAACCCCAGCTTGACATAACTTATGGGAAAAATACTTTATACTCATGTTATGTTTCATCAAGTCTTGTTCCATTAAGCAATAAACAAGAATATGACAAGTCAAGACAAAACCATAAGAGAATCAATTCACAAATTCACATATTGCATTCATACCAAAAATATATCAATTCAATTCATCTAATGCCGACATGTGAAAGGGAAATTATATCTTATGTAGTCTCTTACCAGTAAAAATATAACTTTAAAGCATTGGTAGAGTATGATGGCTTACCTTGGAGTTCTTGAAGTGGCTATTATGTTCCTTGATGATCTCGAATCTAATATGAACTTCCACTTCTAACTCAAGTTCCATTGTCAGTGGTTAATGCTTACAAATATATTTTCTTATCATAAATTAGCAAAAACCAATTCACAATGGCTTGTTAGTAGTACCAGAGATATATCAATGTAAACAAGTACTACTAATAACTCAGTTCATCTTGAAAACAAAAATTGATACTTTTAAAACTCAACTTTCAAGAAGGAACTTGGATAGCATTCTATCCTAGAGTATGTTCCACATAGACGTCTACAAAAATTCATATCAAGACATACAGGACATCCATGTGGTACAACTCTAATCCCATATAAACAGCAAGAACAAATATTATTCAATTTGCTTCAAGTCTAGCTACACACGCAACAAGTTCCTTAAAGACAATACATACCTTTGTATTGGTTGTTTCTTTTAAGAACCAACCTGGCCTTGTTCCATTCACGTGCCTTACTCAACAAGCTTTTTCCAGAACACCTTTTTTAATCTCCGACCCTTTTTAGGTGTTCTAGTAATAGGTTCAAGATGTGACATGCATCTTCTTCCTTTTAAGCTTATTAAGTTCCTGCTGCACATCTAACCTGATAACAACCAATTACATGTTTACATCAACCTTAAAAACAGACTTATCTTTTATACAACTATGAGTTATGAAGTCCATCCTTTTCGATTGATATCTCGGTCTCTTCTCTGATCCTTGGTTGTTGAGGTTTTCCCTTTGGTTATATATATGCATGAAAGACACTTTAGTTCCATAGTTTGTTGAGATATTGCTGGTCGGAACAAATATTATCTCAGCTCTGGAACTTCGTTGGAACTTGCTTTCTTGTATTGAGTTCATTGACCTTTGCTGCATGAGTTTGAACTTAACATCTCAAAGTTCCTCAACATATGTAGCTAGCCCTTGCTGTTATCCTTAGTGACATATTTCTTTACTAGGAACTCCGTTAGTTCTACAAGAACATGAAAGTTCATCTTTTATAACCTGTTTGATGGGAACAAACCTGTTAGTCTCAAAATATGTTCACTTATTGCACATTAAACAAGATAGGGTAAACTCTTTATGTTTTACTATTCTCGGCGTTTATGGATAAATAGCCTTGTCACTTCTATCATCAAACATCCCTAAGTGGAACATAGGGTGTCTTGTTAATCAAAGATCTATTGCTTCAGTCTTGATGATGTAGCAAGAGGCATTGAAACTATTCCAAAGAACCTGCAAAGACCATTAGTATATAACTTTGTTTTCTTCGTGTCTTTCATGATTCAAAGTTGGAAACTTGTTGTCAATCCTGTGTTCCTGCAACAAACATCAACTATTATTGAAACTAGGTTCCATTGTTAGATCTATACCTTCATAAATGATGAACACTTAGCCACATACCCTGTGATAGAAAAGACTTTCAACAAACAGTTCATCATCTCTTCTATTAAGAAAAGTAACCAAGTATTCATTTGCTTTCATTACTTATAAACAAGACATCTCTTTCAATTAGTCTCTACATATCACATGGTAAACATATCCATATCACTAAGATCCAATGGATTAGTGTTGCTTACCATCTACAATGTAACATGTGTTTGATTCTCATGCTTCTCGATCTTAACCTGTTTGGAACTTACATATACCTATTATCGAGTTCCTACTAGGTTTATCAAGCATGAAAAGATTTACATGTTCACAGTTTGAAGCATAGAACTATCTCATCTTCAATAAAACCTAGAAATGTCAGGTTGTTGTTAGGAATCACCTTGAGATCCACAAATGATGTGTTCCCTTTTTTATTCCCTTCATATGTGACATTTCCACTCTTTATTGATGATGTCATATTGAAGCCATGAAACAACTAGAGTTACAAGCAATTGAAAACCAGAATGTGCATTAAAAACTCGACAAGAAAAATATTCACAATGGGATAGGAACTTGACTTACTAACTTCCTGTTCTGTAGAAATTTTACCTTTCGTGTTAGTATTATAAGTCAAAGTTCTTCCATTGTAGGTTTATAGCAAGAGATACCTTGATTTGGCTATCATCATCTCTTTTGGAACCTCGATGTCGAGATAATGCGAGTTCCCTCCTATTATAAACCTTCGACTCTTCCATGTTCCTTTTGACATAAAGTTGGAACATGTCCTTCTGGTCCTTTAGACCATTGTATCTTGGGTAGAGGAACGTGTTGATTTAATCTCAAATTCTTCAACACCTTGTCAAAGTCCCTCATATTATCATTCAAAAGATATAACCTGAAAGTTCACAACCAAAGAGATTCCTTTGTGCCTTTAAAATGTCAGTAGGTTAGTCAAAAGAGGTAGATAAAACCCAAAGCATAAAAGTGTTAAAACATAAAGTTCCTGTAAGAATACTCCCTTTTAGATGTCGTTCCATCAACGAAATGATGAATCTCCAACACGAAGTCAAAGATAATCATCTTAACTCATCATCCTTCATAAGAGTCTGCTACAGGAATTAATGCTTTGTTCCAAGGAACTTTGAATAATAAGAACTTAACTGGAACTTGAACAAGAATCTTTACAGGAACGTATACGCTAACTCCTATAGCACCTTGATATAGAAGCTTTGTTATTCCTGTATCCCTAATTCGTTTTATCATTCCAAGTTCACCAAGTTCCAACCAATTTAAGCACTGAGCTCCTAATGGAACAAACTTTTACGCACCAATTTGTCTCAATGGACAAACCTACAAAACAATCATTAATAACTTGCACAAAGCTAGAAGAGAAGTTAGTTTTTCATAATATACATTATAAACATCCAAACAACTTCTCTTTTCATCCATTCACAAATAACCTTCATAAGATTAGGGAATTGAATTTCAATCGGAATTTGTGAAGGATTAATACATACCAAAAGCACATGACCAATATTTACAGAGAGATGTATAGGCGACTTACACACTTATCCATGTTGTCGCTTCACCTACTACAAACCTCTTATAAAGG
The DNA here is from genome assembly GCF_948465745.1 of Chenopodium album. Classification (NCBI taxonomy): domain Eukaryota; kingdom Viridiplantae; phylum Streptophyta; class Magnoliopsida; order Caryophyllales; family Amaranthaceae; genus Chenopodium; species Chenopodium album. The sequence continues at coordinate 5,405,153 of NC_137841.1, read as the reverse complement.
CTTTCTAGTGAGAGGAATTTGCACATAATTTCTTATATACAAACAACCAAAGACCATCATTATTAATAAGTTGTCCCCACTCACTTAGCCTGCAAAATCAGTCATCTTTTGGCTTTGGTTACCCAATTTATATTGGGTACCTTCATGTTAGTAATAGACATCAATAATCCATAATTACAACAACTACGGTTAAACCAACTATCTTTACTAACAATAAACATCATGTGTCTACATAATAAATATTCAGAAAAACACATACACATGATAAGGTCATTCTTTGGCAAATATTCAAAATATACGTTCATTACCTTGCCCAAAGAATTAAGTTTCCATACAGGGGTAATCTAGGTTCCAAGAGACCAAATATGCATAATTCTACACAATACGTTCCTTGAACTATTTTTAGTAAACCGATTCTTTAAAAATAAATCAATTCGTAAATCTGAAAAATACTTTTCACTCTATAAATCAGATTTGAGGTTACACAAAATGGATTTGCAAGCTTTCAAAACAAAATCCAAAATTTAACTAGAAATACTACGAGGAACTTGTACACATAATGTCATGCATATAATCAAGACTTCAAAGACGAGACACTTACCTCAAACATGATCATCTTTGAATCACATCTGCTTCACAAGCAGACTTTGGTCTTCACGTGGTATTGGGAACGTTCTAGGGTTGAGTTCCATTCGCTGCATTCCTTGTAGATATCCAACCTAGCCTGGAACTTGCTCCTCGGGGTTGCCCGGTTTATCAAGAGCACCTGGTCTGATACCAATTGTTATTTTAGATGAACTACTACAAGAGGGGGGGTGAATGGTAGTAGATTCCAATCACGGAACTTATGCAGAAATTAAAAACAAAACGTAAAGGAACTTAAAGCACACAGCAAGTTTTACGAGGAAACCATCCAGTGCCTAACTGGAAGTAAAACCTCGGCCCTATTGGGACTTATAAACAAATTCCACTATAATAGGCAACTCTCCTAGTACAACCTATTACACAGACCTTTGCTTCGCAAGTTCCTCCTCGGACACTTGCTAATTGATAAGAACCTATCCTATCAGACCTAAGACACACTCAGGCACCTTTTTCGACCCAAGACACACTCAGGTTCCTTTCTCGACCTAAGACACACTCAGGTTCCTTTTTCTCACTGTGCAACCCAAGACACACTCGGGGTGACTAACTACCACTCGAATTTTACGAGATTTCAAACTCATACACTCAAACGTGAATTTAAGAGAATTCACAATCTCGCCCCAAAACTTAAAACACTCAAAACCCTTTTTCCCACTACAAGATCTCATTGAATATCCCTAAATACATATCTATGAATAGAGAGATAAAACTAATATGTTGAACACTCAAGATCTGTCTGGAACTCACTAGCCATACTGTAACCAAAAACCTGATAGGAACTTTGACCAGGAGGACTGACTTAGCTTCGTGGTGAAGGATAAAACCATTAAGCACGACCACTACACTTCGTCAGCCTCAACTTTGAATGAATACATATGAGCATATTTATAGTACACTCGAATTATTCATTTCATCTTGAAAAAGATAAGTTTTCTAAAAAGATAAGTTTAAAAGATATTTTCTAAAAACAAGTTTTCCGAAAATATATTTTTTTGTTAAGAACAAAAACTGTTAATAATAATAAGATAACCTTAACATAAAATCAGATTTTATTCAAAACTTATCTTTTTGTTTAAAAATACTTTTTAAACAATCTTATCTTTTTCCAAAAGGGATTTATTAGAAGATAAATATCTTTATTCAGTAAAACCAAATCCCTAAAAGATATACACGTATAAGGTAAATATATATATCATTAAAACCGACTTTTAACGTCGTGCATACTTAAGTTCCTATTAGGTTCCTGAACTCTGACAGTCTCTGAGTTCCTGACAAGTCAGACACTCTAATTTCATTGACTGTTTGGAGTTCACCTTGGTTCTATATAGACTTGTTCCAGACCGACTTTTATGTCCAACATACTTACATGAATCCTAGAGCAATATACTTCTATTTCTCTGTCTTCATGTTGCTTCTCTGAAACTCTTGTTCTGGAATCCTATAGTCTTGATATATTCTGGATCTTAGGGTTTGCCCCAGCATTACACCGGAACCAGGTCGTTACAACCCGTTTTGAAGTTCCTGTTAGAAAACTTCTGGAAGTTCCATTTCTGGAACTCTTCTTCTAACTTTACTTGTATCCTCATGGATCTTCTAAAGTTCCTCTATTTCAGTTCCTACTTCAGCCCTCAACGCTTACTGAACCTGCAAACATCACAACACTAGAAAATCCTTATTAGATGGAAGTTTGCTCAATTCTTAACATCATCATCAAAACCTCATAAGGGTCAACAAGTTGCCCCTTTTTAATGATGACAAACTGAGCAAACTTCTGAGGATAACAAAGTAACTCAGAAGGTTAGTTTTTTCATTTATAAAAACAGTAAAGAAAACTAAACTAAATTAAAATACTCCTACACATACATGACCTATATATGTATAGGATACTTACCTTATGAAGCTAACATATGCAAACACATTTTTACACATTTACCTTCATGGTTCCTTAGCCATCATCATGCTTATCAACCATAACACTTATCGTTGTTCTTGTTCCTCTATTGCTTATCCTATATTGCTCAAGTTCCTTACATATATACCTGTCATTACTCAGGTTCCTTGTATCCTGTTCCAAGCATAACTTGCTCTTTCTATGCACAACTTAACATACACGTTAGATAGATAATCATCATTAGTTTATAATCATCAAAACCTAATTGCTCAACAGTATATAAAAAGTCTCACTCCAAATGTAGCATGACGCCGCCTTTGGAGTTTTTACAAAACTAATCTTCCCCGACTATTTTGGAAAGTTGTGATAATGTGAATAATGTAGTAGATCAAATGTCTCTAAAGAAAAATCTTCTAAATTCATGTATTGTCAATAAGCTTCGATGTGTTGTCAAGCTCACAAACAAAATTCTTGTTCAACATTTTTGTTGAAGTCTTTGAGATAGAATTAATCCCTCTATATGCAATAAGAGATGAGAAATAAACGCAAAATTCTTTTCTTATTGGTCCAAAATGATGCGCTTAATAGGGCCCAATTAGTATCTTTCCAAATCTATTCTATTCTGTTATTTATAATTGTTACAATATCATAGCGTTGAAGACATATGAACATGATTGACAAAATCAACCGATAATTAGTGTGGAATATGTTATGTGGATGCTAATATTTTCCCATTGTTTTTTAATTGCAATATTAGGTTGAAGTAACGACATTAATTATATACTTAAAATGACACAAGATTACTATTCAAAACCAAAAATAAAAAAAAAATATAAAAAATATAAATAAACTCCGTAGCTACTTATTACATGTTCCAACTTAAATTTATTTACATTACTTATTTACATTTTTTTAAAAGAGCTAAAATTTATTTATATGGATACCAAAAAAAAAAAAAAAAAAAAAAAAAAAAAAAAAAAAAAAACGAAAGTTATTACTCATTAGTTGGTTTAGATGGGTTTTTTTAAACATGTTAAATTAGTCTATACTTCATATACTACCTCAGTTAATTATTATCTGCAACTTTGAAATTTTTTATATCTCACAAATAATATCCCATAGTTGTATATAATAATTAACAAAGGTAGTATTAAAGGTGAGCGTAGGAGGGTACCCTAGGACCCGAAACTGGAACTTGTTGCAACAGGTTCCTAAAAATAGGAATCGGAACCTATTCTGGTTCTGGGACAGGGTATCCTGCCTTTTAAAATAAGCTTAACAGATACTTGATTGTATAGAATATTTAATACAAAATTATAAATACTCGTATATATATATACCATTAAATAAACCATTAAGAGTAAGATGAAAAATGAATAAGAGGAGTGAGAGAGGTAGGTGACGACCTTTATACAATTTTGATATAAAGCTTTTATATTTGGGCTTGAATGATAGGTTCCGGTTTTATATACCCTATAGGGAACCTATACTACGGAGTAACAGGGTACCCTATGGGTTCTGGGTTCAAAATTTTATTACCCGAAACCGGAACCTGTTGCAACAAGTTTCCATTTTTATTACCCTGATCTACAGGTTCCGAGCAGGTTCTGATTCCTTGTTAGGGTACCCTGAATATTTGCTCACCCCTAGGTAGTATGTATATGCCTATATGGGTAATGTTATATGTAGCCCTTAGGACTGTAAATCAGCATTTACAGTAATACTTTTCTTTATGTGGTATTAATTTAGGAATTTATGACAAAATCACGCGCAAAAAAAAAAAACACCTTTATTTATTTTATAGGCGAAAATAATACGAGTACTTGTAACATAATTACAATTAGGTGTGTTTCTCTTCTCTTCTTTATATCCTTACAAAAATTAGGAGGTTGCTCTTATGAATAGTGCACGGACTATTATACCCCTCAAAATGCTTGTTGACCTTCATAACATTATGTGTAATTTTGTAATTTTTCTCAAGACCCATCAATTAAATATAAATTAAATGGAGAATGGAATAATAAAATTTAAAATTTTATATATTTAATGGGGGTTATGGTTTAATTATGCGACAACATTAGTCACTGGACAACGAAATGTTGTTGCTTGCACAACTATACAATATTCAACACATTTATTGCCTATATGCAAATATTTTGATAAAATATTATACATAAATTAGCATAGAATATAAAAAACATTGATAATAATTCTTCTCAAACGACTACCTATATCATCATGATTGGAAATTTGGAATCCCTAGTGATTGAAAAAAGTGTAAGGATGAGTGAACTTTTCAGGAAGTTTTCCTTGAACAATAAACTGTTCATGATTGGGCTCCAAATAGATTGCAATTACAAATTCTTTGAACCTGGCCTTTTGATAGCCGCAGGTATTCTAATGCTTGTCGACAGAAACAAAATTTCCCCTTATTTTCTCCTTAAAGTCCAGTCAAGACACTTTTTCCCCATTTGATCTAACTTAATATTGTGTAATGTTTTACACTTGTATAGAAAAGGTAGAATTTATTATATACACCTAGGTGTACAGTACACCCGGAGTCATTTGCTCATTTAATCAACAAATGATCAAATAATATTTTACTTATTTGTTGATTGAATGAGTAAATGATCCTCGAATGTACGGTACACTCGGGTGTACATAATAGACTCTCTAGAAAAAGTGTGATTCATAATCAAACTGGTGAGTGGCTTGAGCAATATTCCGAATGGTTGCATACATGCATGCCTACATTTAGGGCTTGTTCATATTTACTTAATTTCAGTTTAGTTCAAGTTCAATCAGTTCAGTTCAGCTCCAATCAGTTCAGTTAAACTCAGTTCAGTAAATGTAAATAGACCCTTAATGAGTATTGAACCCCCCAAAGGTACTTGTAAATATTTTGATATTACGGATTTATTTGTTTGTCATCTATTTTCAATTATGATTAGGATTTTAAATTCAATATTATTTCTTTTTCCAAATAAAATAAGTCCAAATAAAATACAGTACGAAGTAGTTAAATTAAACAAACAATGCCGTAAGTAATTGAGACTAAGAGAATATTATAATATTTTAGATACTGTAGGATTAGATGCTCCAAAGTTTGTTACTGTAACAAAATTTCATTGAAGCTCTAGAATTAGAATTATTTTCCAAAGATTTTATGATTGCATCCCTTAGCTCATCCTTTACGTCAGCATTATAAAGAATTAATCAAAAGAGATTTATTCAATTGTCAGCTGAATATGAAACTAAAATTTGCAAGGAATAATTGATGCATTACACATTTACACGCTCCTTAGCTTGTACCACAGGAAGTGTACATGTCAGCCGTCATAAAAATGACTTTGCGACTGCCTTTTCAAAGCGACTCTTTTGAGAGCGCGTGGCGTTTGGATAGGTTGATGAGAACCCGTCACGCCATTAGACTGTATATTATATACTTCCTCCGTTCCACAAATACTCATATCACAGCATGAGGTGATAAACTTAAGACCCATGTAGCATATGCAAATAGAGAAACGTTGCTATAGATATATATTCATAAACATTAAACATTGCAATATTTATGAAACATTGAAAGTACGGAGTACTATATGTATTTGAAACTCTAATGCTGTCCATGTTGATGTTATGGACTTATGGTTGCATCTTGTACAATAATGAATTAATGATACTTGAGCAGATTACGACTTTTGTATGCACTACTGTGTGTCTGTGTATAGCTTTGCAAAGTAATACTCCTCCGTCCCTTAATTAGATTTCTACTTCTCCTTATTTTCACTAACCAGAATACAAGTGAGATCTTTGTGATTTTATTACTTTATTTAAAATATAACAACTATATTGAAAGATTATTCCAACAATTTTTAACTGCGTATTAATGAAAATAATATGACATATATTATAAAACTACTCCGTATAAATTGACACTTGGACACTTGATATTACATCATGTCGTTTCAGGGTACTAGCAATAGCAAGAGAGTGTGTGAGTAAGGTTACATGGACTCTTCATTTCACCTCAATTACCCATGTCAGATCCTCGACACTCAGACATGAGTATGACACTTAGACACTTCATTTTGGTTCAAACCCATTGATTTTTTCTCAAAAAAACCGAGTCGCACACTTGGACACATACCCATATCGGACATGGGTACCTGAATCCATGTAACATAGTGTGCGACACAATTTCTTCCTCGCTTAACATGAGACCAACAAACAAAATTAAAACTAGAGCCCATGAAAAGAAATATTCCCTAAAAGTGTCTAAATCAGCTGAGTGCTTTGATCCCTTGGACAACTTATCAATCAGCAATTTGCAATCAGATTCAAAGATTATGTTTGCCAAACCAAATCTCTTGCCTATCTTCAGCGCCAGCAGGATTGCTTTGGTCGCAGCTATCTACCAAACAGCACTGCACTCATGTGGCCTCTGCAGACCACACCAAGGCCAGCCCAGCCTTCATCTGCCAAGGAAGCAAGCGCCTACGTTCAGCTTTAACACATTCATAGGAGGGGCATTCCACTTGCTTGGGCAGTTGGGCTGTTAAGATCGCGTATACCAGGGGTGTATGCTCCTTGACATACTTGGTGACACGTTCAGCTAGCACAAAATTGGACGTGTGCTTATTCTCAAGGTGCCAGAAGATATGCCTCACTTTGGGTGATACTTTGGCTTTCCAAATTTCCACCCAAGCTTGGTCGAAGTTATCTAAGATGCACCCTTTCCCAAGAATATACGACAATTTGACCAAGTATTCGCCTCCTTTAGAGTAAGGCCAAATTAATTCATCTTCTATGCCACGAAAAATGAGGCAGTATACTATGAAACAAGGAATTGAACTATTAGAATTGATAAATTGGACCAAAAATTATCAACTCACTATTATTTGCCTTTTTCCCTCCGCATATTGCGCAGGGAGGAGGAGAATTAGGTAACACTGGTCTGCTTAAACTACATTGACAGAAAGCAGACCAGTAACAGGCTGCTCCAAGCACTTCTCCGAAAATGGGACACTATGATCCTACTGAAAAACACATCCAGGAAGGACCGTGAAATCAACAATTACATGCAGCATTGACTATTCTTCAATGTGGCTATGTATGAGCTCGGTTGCTTGGGCATATATTGACAAGTGTATTGTGATATAGAACAAGTAAATCTTGGGAAATCAAAATTTTCATACAAGAAATATGATACAAAGTAGATGAATTGCTGCTGCTGCTTTCATACTGGTAAATAATTTTCTTTTATAACTAGTGAAGATGTAATGTTTTGACGAGCCTACACAAACATTTCCTTAAAATGTACAAACTTGTACGCATTGTATAAAATAAAGAATGCAAAATATTATGAACAAAATTATTAGCAAAAGAATGCAAGATGGAAACTGTGTATAGAATGCAATGGATATGTATCGATCCCAACCAATTCGAGTATTTGAAAGAGCTCATTTCTGCTTTTCTCTGCCTTTGCTCTTCGCTACATGAGGGAACACAGTCTGAATATTATGCGCCCTCAAATCTTGCCTTGTTAAGATTCCGATTACAGGATATATCTGCACAATAGTAAGCACATTTGATTAGATATTTTGATGGGTTTCAGAAAGATGATAAACTAAATTATACTCTTTTAACATATTGAAACTTACCCCAGCTCCTTGGTACTTTGGTACAATGAGCAAATGGCGAAGAGCAACCTGCCTGAATAATACCATTGCCTTTGCTACCGACATGTCCTCTACCACGGTATAAGGAGTTTTGTTAGTGAAAGGATTGAGATCAACATACATCTCCATTTCATTCTTTGATATGGCTACTTGTTCAAAGTTGAGGTCTCTTTCAGCTAACTCAACCCATGTAAATCTCTGTCTCACTTCCCATTCCTCTGTTCTTCTTGGTTGCTCCAAAAACCACTTTTTCTTTAGCACGGCTACAAGGTGAGCTCTTAAAATTAGCCCATGTAGCTCCCTTGCCTTTGTCCCTCCGGCTTCACTTGATGGGACTGTTACATCATCATCTATGACAGGGAAACCATTGTGTGTAGTGTTTCTCAGGACTTCTACAATGCGAGATACCTTTTCAATTCCTCGAAGACTAATTAATGGAGGCTTCACATCAGCAAGCTCTGCCACAGTGATATTCCTCATCCATGGTTCAGGGTTTGCATCTAAGAAAGGTAAGCCTTTTAACTCTAGTATGATCTCATAGATACTCAGATTGAAGCAGTCTCCCACTGACTTTGCAATGAGAAGTACAAGCATTGTTACCGGGAGTAACAATAGGTTGTTGGTGAGTTCAAGGAAAATTACACAAAGCGAGACTGTCATCCTCATCGAGCCAGCCATGAGAGATGCTGCACCTAATACTGCATATAGCCCACAATCAATCTTTGTGTAACTTCCCATAGCAATGCCAAGTAAACGCCCATATGCTGAACCGATGAGAATGATAGGTAAGAAGAGTCCAGAAGGAACAGCAATGCCAAAGGTAAAGAGTCCCAGGATACAGTATAGTACAAAGTAAATTATGAGCGAGGATGGGTGAAATTCTCCTGGAGTATTTGTAGAGAAGATGTTTCGAACAGCATCATCATTGGTGGAAAAGAGTAAGCTGGCAAGGTCATTGTAATAGCCTTCTGGGCAGTTGAATCTCTTGAAGTTCCCTGTTCTTCCAGTAGTAGAACACTGAAAATTTGATATAGATGTATCGCATTTTGTGCAACCCACAAGAAAGGGCAGTCCATACATGCACACAGAGGTAAAAACTGAGACTGTAAGACTTAGAAGAATCTTTGCTAGCTTTCCCCTCCTGCAGAATGACAAAGAAATTCAGAAACACTGATAAAATCTCAGAAGTATCTTATTGTATCTTTAGCCCAACATTGGATACGTGTTTGTTGTGTCAATTATGGTTCAGCAAGTTTAATCTGGAAATTAACCTAAACTCCTTCAATATAAGTAATAAATCAAGGAAATGGCACATAATAGCAATGAAATTCACATTAGATTATAAAATAGAATATTCCATGTTGAAAATCCGAAGAAATGGATCTTCATTAAAAAGGTATAGATGATAATGAGAATTTGTGAAGGATAAAAAAGGTATTTGAGGAGGGACTAGCCATTACCATGGGTATAGGCATGGAATTTTCTTCACAAACTTACTTAGAAAATCATTACCACTATTTATTACTAATTACCAAGCGGCCATTAGCATATGTTAACTAGAAATAGATAGAAAAATACTTCTTATTTGTTTGTAGGATTTTGGAAAGGAAAGTATTCAGGCGACAACAGTACAGTTGTTTGCAGTCCTAGTCTTTTTTGCAGACCTGTGTGATTAAAAATTTGTAGGATATTGCAAATAGTGGATAAATCTCACAACTACAGAAAAATTGTTAAGAGTCTAGAGGGAAGGAATCTGAGTGAGAGAGACTATGGCCCAAGGGATTCCTTCTTGATTAATCTATAGATGGTAAAAGGTTTATTGAAGGTGATCTCAGTACTGAATTATGTGAAGTAAAGCCAAAATTATACAGATAATTCTGGAGACTTTCTATGCAAAAATCACACGTGGAAGTTTCAGAATTCAAGTTACTTGGGAACAAGTCTTTAAAAGTGATTATGCTTTATGCAGAGTAATTCGCCAATTTGAGAAGAAATCACAAAGTATTTGACAACTCTATAATTTTATTAGAGCTGGATGTTTTAAATTTATCATACTTATTACTCTGGAATCTAGTAGCATTGTTTGTAGTTTATTTCTCAAACATTAATTCATTATGCATATTGCATACCAAACCAACGGAAAACGCTGAATACTGTAGTATGAAAAAAGTGGAATCATAGTGTCATCCTAAAATCAGGATCTATGAAGCAGATATTAGTTCAAATTACTGGAATGGGATTATAGTGCTTACTCATTAATGAGACTGTAAAGTCTGAGAACTTTGTGCAGGGCATAGTTGTAAAGACTTCCAAGAACACCGCCAATGAGTCCTATGAGGGCGATAGGGATGATATCCATCATGTGGTAGCGCACAGTAACATTGCTCACATCAAACATGATGAGTCCACCATTGCCAAACAGCCCACATTGTCCGGAACTGCAGAATTCAATGAAAGTCCTGAGCACTACAACCACAACTGCTGTGCTAAAGAAAGTTCTCCAAAGGATAGCACTTCTCCACCATGTGGCCACTTCTTCCAGAGCGAACAGAACCCCTCCCACTGGGGACCTAAAAGCTGCACAAACTCCTGAAGAAGCACCACAGGTGATCAGGTCTCTCCGATCCCTGTCATTGTTCATGATACGATACCACCTCCATTTGACACGATGCTTATCAGTTCCGCCCTGGCCAAGTAAGGATGCAATGCATGCTCCAATGTGCACTAAAGGCCCTTCTTTACCGAGGTCTAACCCAGCAGAGACTGCACCAATGCTCCCAATAATCTGACATAAGATAAGTAAAGTCTTAAGCGATTGTCCACATGGTGAAAAATTCACTCCTTGAGCCCATATGATCATAAATTACAATTTTAGCTTGCTAATCCAAATGGAGCCTTTTTTCCCCCATAACTTACATCTATGACATAGATAGTTGATTTACACATGCAATTGTATCTAGACAGCTAGACTGTACTTATTTCAATACGGTGAAGGACCTAGAATGGAATTCGATGATTTTGTCTTTTGGAACTAAATTGACGATTAGTTACATCCTAGAAGTCCAATTACGGGGATCAAAAGTCAAATACCATCCAAAGTCAGATTCATATTCTGACCCTATTAACTTAAACAAGCAGCATGCAAAGTGGAAGCTTTAATGGAATGATGAGTATTAATCTCAGAAAGATACATGTACATGAAAATTGCAAACAAACTAACCTTGACAAACAAGGTTGCTGCTCCGTACATGTTGGGAGTATCAATACCATTAAGGTAAGCTTTGATTTCAGGTATACCAGGCCCAGCAGCAGTAGGGGCAAAGAAAACAACTAACACTGTTGCAATTAGTGTCAATAAGAAGTTAGCCCCTGTCAAGGCAAACAACCCCGTAATATACCTGCACCACAATGTTATTTCCTCGTGAGTTCGTGTATATGATTTTAGGCTTGTTCATGACTTACTGGCCATATAAAGGAGAAAGAAACAACAGTAAATTCGTAGGAATACCTCTTTTCCTGAACATATCCAGATACAAGAAGCAATTTGTATCCAGCAATATTCTCAACAGCAAGATTAATGACTGTAGCAATAAGACCGGTTAGCAGTCCCACCAGAAATGCAAGTTTCCATTTCAAAAATACATATTGTAATACTTGAACTTTTGACCGGCTTCTCCAATCCTGCTTGAACAAGTCATTTTCATTGATTCTGCAATAGCATCAAAAGAATCTCCTAAAAACAACAATACTTGAAGACAGCAAAAGATGGAAGGGTAAAAGACAGGAAGCATACTCGTAATCAAGGCTCTCAATATGGGAAACCTTTGCTCCCACCATAGCTAAGTGGCTAGCAGAGAGCGTTCTGTTTCTCCTTAATAAGGGTTGTTGTAAGCTTTCTAGGTCTGCTTCTCCATTTGTGGCTGCTTCTGCTTCCCTATTTAGTGCAGTGGCTAGCTCACTCGCGCAAGTTGAATCATCTATTGAATTTGAGCTGGCATTATCTGATGGAGGTTCTCCAGTTGCTTCCATGATTATTCTACTTTTGATGAGAATAAGACTTCAGTTTTAAACTGCCTCTTCCTTTACATCAAACTTCTACTGATACAAATAAAATAGCTCCTTTTAGTAACTTTCAGATATTCACACATTATGTATGTAATTACTAATTAGTTAAATGTCATATAAAGTTGCATTGCTAATGGAAAGTGGAGTTTTGACATTTTATTGGTATAACATAAAACAGACTATAATATCGTCGTATTAATATTATAAAGTGATATTCTATACAACAGTGTACATTAGACTTACTTCTAATTTGGATCAGAAGCAAAGTAGGCAATTAGCTAAAATTGCTACCATTGGTAGTGCTAAGACGGAAGTACTTCATACTGTGTGATATGGCTTACATAGTTACATCCTACTTTGATGATTGCTTGAATAAACTGCATTTCTATCACTTCATCGTTGATAGACTCAAAGACTAGTACACAATTTTCAATTTCCGGTGACACCCTACGTTGATGATCACAGAAAGGGACGCGTATACAAGGAAAAACATACTTGATGAAGATTATAAAATGCAAAGTAGATGTGAGCAAAATGAATGCTCCGTATTATACTAATACTGCTTGTGAATTTTAAATCTTTGAAAAAACTATGTGTATTATTATACTTGATGAAGACTGCTTGAAACAGAACATGCTTATAATAGAGAAATTTGTGAAATTTTCAACAAATATTTGCAAAATTAACATAACATTAAAAATGTGAGTACAATGAAAATTATAAAATGTGACAACAGACTTGGTCGGTAGTCTAAAAGCTAAACCCAAAGTCAAACTTAGCAATCAAAAACAAAAATTGTGAAAAACTGAAAACGGTGAGTCAAAACACATCTACTGTATTTGAATATTAATAATAAATATAATACACCATGAAATTAACATTTTAAAAAAAAAAAAAAAACTTAATAATTCTGATTTTATTTTACTACTTGAATTCAGCAATACAACTACCTTACCTATATTCATGCATATATCCGCAAAAAGATCATCAAAGTTTACCATAACACTCTTTTCAAGAAACTGTAGCCTCTAGGGATCCATTTTGTACTCGGATACGGGTATCTAATAAAACAAGACTTTACTCACTTGATAAGACGTACAAATACTAGGCTTACAGATTTTGAATCAAGGATGGTTGAAGGGGGCGATCCCTTACCCTTTTAATAATGAATCAAAATAATCACCACGAGGGGCTCCAGTATTTTCCTTGATTAAAAAAAACAGTAATTTTCACCAATTTATCCATTTTACAATTATTCCTTAAACTGTGAATTTAGCACACTTTTTGAGATAGATTCGAACATGAATCCTAAAACAACCTGCCATTTCACTTTATTTTAAAATCACAAATCAACAAAATTATCCTAAATCCATAATTCAACCTAGTAAGAGTAGTAACACTAAAATTTAATATAACAGTCACAGAAATTACAAAAATCGATCCAAAACAATTGCAACAACACTCTTGATCATAATAGTAATCTCAAATCTCCATTACACAGTTACGACAATCTATCTTGTACCCGAGTACACCTTATAAGCCGTAATACAAAATCAAAGCAATACGAAACTGACCTTTTACGGTGATGAGCACAAAATCGTAACGAGAAATGAGATGGAGATGGATCTAGAAAGAAAAAAGATGTTTGTTATCGAAGACAGCTCGTTGTCGAATTTCCGCAATTAGCGTCACTTCACTAATCAAAGATAAATACAAGTAGATAGAGAGGTGACTAGATCAGAGAAGATCAGACTATCATATGAGAGAAGAAGGGGGACTGCTCTTTTTTTTTTTTTTGGGTTGCGTACTTGCGTGGGTGGCGAACCGACCACGTCGTATATTTATGTTTCATTTCTGTTTTTATTTTTAAATTCAATAATAAATAGCCGTATACAAATTTTAAAACAAATTAATTAGATTTGACTGATAGAAGAAATTAAATAAACATACACAAGATTTTTTTTCATTATGAATGATTGAATAAAAAAGAAAAAAATGGGACATATAAAATGTGTTTTTTTAAAAAAATAAATGTGCGACTTTTATTTCATAAATTCTTATGTGTGGTTTGATGCATCGTTAATTAATGGTATGAGTCGTATGATAACTTTATATGTTGTATAAGCCACATTATGGTTCATGGTGAGTTGATGATAATAAAATTATAATTTTCAAAAAATTAATGTTACTTGTGTAATGAACTAGGGTAATTCTTATAGACAAAACATGGCTACTGATTGGTTTAGTTAATCTATCACATCCCTCACATGATAGTCCATTGAGATTTAAATGTTGATGCTACTTGGTCCCATACCATACACGAAATAAGTTTCACTTCAAAGAAGTGGCTGATGAAATTCGAACCCGTGATCTCTTTGTTACGTTGGCACGTGTTGTTAGAGGATCAGACTTAAATTAATGATTGAATATCAAGATCGGTTTTATACTTTGACACATACCATGTGAAATTGTGAGTATGTGTGACGACTCTAATAAGTGCAATAACTATCCATACCTACTAAAATCTCCGGTCATTACTAATCTTTTCCCCAAATATATGTATCACTTGCATAAGTACGGATAGTAACTACAAAGTAGTATTTATGCAAAATTGATTTCAACACCCTAATATTATAACTTAGGTACACCTAGCACCTTGAATTTTGACTAGCCATTGGCATACCGCCAATTACTGATTAAGGTACAATGCACATCATTAATTTCTATTTAATAACCAAACATGTCTAATTTTGAGTGCTAAAAAACATATAGAACCTACTAATTATATTGCATGTATTGCATCCTCAATCAATAGTTGGTGGTGTGCCAATATCAGGACGTTGAGTGCTCCCAAGCTATAATAGTTTTGAGTATTGAGACCAATTTTACTAATACTTTCTTCAGTTTTTTTTAGGTGACACACATTCCTTTTTAGGAAGTTTATTTTTCGTTGATACGTTTTCTTTTTAGATAAGTTTTCTACCTTACTTTTTAAGTATACCTCACTTGCTTTATAATTTCTCTCATATTCTCTACTCTCCTTAATATGTGTGCGTAAATTGAACGTGTCAACTAAGGACCTGTTCACTTCAACTTAATTTCAGTTTAGTTTAGTTTAGTTCAGCTCAGCTCCAATCAGTTCAGTTCAGCTCCAATCAGTTTAGTTCAGTTTCTAAATTCCTACTCTTATAAAATATTCAGTTTAGTTCAAATCTAATTAATTCAGTTCAGTTTAGCTCCAATCAGTTCAGTGCAGTTTAGCTTAGTTCAGTTTTTAATAAATGTGAACATATCCTAAATAAAAACGGAGGAAGTAATATTTATGAAGTATTAAATTTGGAATAACAAATTTTTGAGCATTTCTTTTAGGTGGTTAGTGGGTAAGTGACACGTGGAAAATCAAGGGATCTAGATTTAAAGCCACCCACATGGAAGACACTTGTAGATGCTTGGAGCTAAGCACATGAAATTAGATGGAGATTGGCTAATATTATGTGAATTCTCTCTCTGCCAGATAAGCACAATTAATACTCGAATGAGACAAATGTTCAAATCTGAATGGATGAGGAAATTAAATCTACGGTGGGAATTTAATATGGCTCTTCAGATTATTCAAGAGGTGAATTACTTATTTTATCCACTATGATTGATCACAAGGATAGTCCTATTTGATGGGGAAATCATGATTTTCTTCCTTTATACATCAGCTTTTTAATTGTTTTTCTTTTTTGGTTTGTAATAATAGAATTTTATAGTTTGGTAATCATGTTTGTTATTGTTTCTTTTTGCCGACAAGTAAGAGAGGACGGTTGATTTCGAAAATATAAAATCTTAGGAATACGATTTGATATGAACAAAATTGTTTTTCTTTTAGTGTGTAATGATTGAATTTTATAGTTTGGTAATAATTTTTTAATTGTATTTAAGCTGAGAGATAAGAGAGGACGGTTGATTTTGAAAATATAGAAGCTTAGGAATACGATTTGATCTAATGACTTAAAATATACAAAGTATAATTACAATTTTTTTGAAAGAATAATTACAATTTTTTAAATTGGACAATGTTATCATCATAACGCTCATAAGACCATCTTGTACATGTACCCAAAAAAAAAAAAAAAAAAAAAAAAAAAAAAACCTTGTAGATCATAAGAAGTGAGAAATTGAGATAGAGTCTCATGTTGGATTATAAAATTAAATGATGACACGATAGAAAGTTATATTTGATAGGAAACCAATGAGGATATATCATATATGAAAAGGAGGAGCGATAGATATACTACATACTTGTATGTAATTTATGATTTATTGGAAAATAAATTGACAAAATTAGGCTTCGTTTGGTTGCTATGGGAATTTACTTCCCATAGGAATTTGTATTTCATGTGAATTAAATTCCTACATCAAATTCATGAGAATTGCTTAAAATTATTTGGTTGACATGTGGGAAGTTGCAAATCATGGGAATTTTGACTTACCTAGGGGGGTTGGGTAATCAACTTCCCATGTTTTGTGGGAAGTCACAATTCTCATGAATTTGCAATTCCCTCATTTTCACTTTTTAGTGTCAACCAAACAACTCACCCATTTTCAAATTCCCATGATTTTTGACTTCCTCCATTTTTTGTGTAACCAAACAACCCCTTAGATTAGTTGATTAGATACTTACGAGTATTTTAGTGTGTGAGTCCATTTGATAAAATAAAAAAATTAAAATTTTTTTTTTACTAATCCTCGATCGAACAAAATTTAAACTACGATAACACACACGGAGTAGTTGAGATTATTACAGGAACACCAATTATAATTTACCTAATTTTAAAGCTACCAAATTATGGGGTAGTTATCAACTCAAATGATGCCTGAGATTATTACAGGAATACCAGTTATAATTTACCTGATTTTAAAGCTATCACATTATGGCGTAGTTGTCAACTCAAATGATGCCTTGAGTAATTGTTAAGTCACTTAAAACATATAGAGGGTTGTTCCAAAATCTTGTTTTCCATTTACAAAATTGCAATTGCTTGTGTGTCCTTTGTTGGGTACTTGGGTGGGTTGAGCGAGTAGACTCAGCTGTCGCTTTTAAGTTGGAGTTGTACTTCGTAAGTGAGGTGGCTTAGATCCATAAGTTTATTAAAAAGTTGCGTTTTTTTTTTTTTTCTTACTTCACATTTCAAGATTCGTGTGTCCATTTTAGGGATAGAAACTGGTAGAGGACGTTGTTGTAGACTTGTAGACTTGTAGGTCCATTTTGTAATCGATCATTTTCTACGTATATTTGTTTTCTTAGTATTTGTCAATGTAAGATTTTGACTACTTCCCCATGTTTTTTTAAGTGTTACATTTTGACCGGCACATAATTTTAGGCAAGTTAATTGACTTAAATAAAATAAGAGGTAAGTGGGGTAGTTGGAGTATTAAAAAATTGTAAAAGAAAGATAGTGGGGTTAATAGTTTATTGAAAAGTAATGAATGTAAGAGGAAAGATATAATAAAAAAGTAGTACGGAGTATTGAGTTTGGGTGGGGACCATGTGAGGAGAGATATATAATATTTTAATGTATCTTTTTGCCAAAAAAAGAAGTGTAACACTTAAAAAAACACGGTCGAAAATGAAAAATGTAATCAATAACTTAGTACCGTCATGTGAAAAATTAATAAGATGTATAGTGTATATATAAGATGCCTTACTCAAAGTGTATGTCTGAACAATGTTACTCAAAGTTAAGGTGTGTCAAAAAAAAAATTTAAAAAAAAAACATATTTATATCAAAGCTAAAAGCTGACGAGTACTCCCGGGGTGTTAAATAAGAGAACTAAATGTGGAAATTATACTCCCTCTATCCCCAAAACTTCGCCCCTTTTGGCCTAATTTTAGGGTATGTTCTCATTTACCGAACTCAGCTGAATTGAATTGAATTGAACTGAATTGAATGGAACTGAACTGAACGGAGCTGAACTGAACTGAGTTGAGCTGAACTGAACTGAACTGAACTGAGTTGAGCTGAACTGAACTGAACTGAACTGAAATGAAATGAATATTTTATAAGAGAAGGAAATTAGGAGTTGAACTGAACTGAGCTGAGCTGAACTGAACTGAACTGAATTTCAATGTAAGAGAACAGGCCCTTAGTCTCAAAATAATCGACCCATTTGCATTAAAATACCCACCAATTTACAATAATATTTGTGCAAAATTAGCTTCCCCAGGCCATATAAAATTTTGCTTTTTTTTTTTTAATGTATTTTTAATATTTTATCTCTCTACTTTTTTACAAACCCCATGTAAATTTATCTTTTCAGTATGTTTTTATTTCTTTTTATTTAAGTTTCTTAATAACCGCGAAATCAACACAAAAGGGTCGAAGTTTTGGGGACAGAGGGAGTGATAAAATTAACATTAATTACACCGATCGACGTGTGATTTTGTTATGCATTCCACTAGTAGAAAAATAGCAATAGGCAGCCCCCATATGGCATCGGTTCAGGCCAAACCGGTGGCCAAAACCGGTCTAGAAATGGGCGGGATTTTAGAACATGAGAAAAGGCACCGTTTGGCCTAAACCGGTGCCAAAAATAAAAAAGGCACCGGTTTGAACCGGTGCCAATTGAACCGGTGCCCTTGTTAGATTTAAATAAAAAAAAAAAAAAAAAAAAACCGGTCAAGCTTCTTTATATTCCTAACTGATGTGTCCATTTTATATAGTATTTTACCCCCGTCCCTTGGTCATAATTAGTAGTGTTTTTGGCTCTTTAGAGCCACTTTTATTACTAATTTGTGTGTTCTAGTGTTTTCATAGTTTTAGTTATATTTTACAAGAAATTGCACTCTTGGAGCATTTTCCCGGGCCTTATTGGATCAACTACGGAAGCTAGAAGAACACGACCACTTTTGGAGCCCAAGACCGGTGATTAAGGGCTCGGTAATCGGGATATCGAGGTTTGGACCGAGTATTCAAGACCCGAAGAGGAGATCCGGATTGGGCCGAGGAGTCGAGCCCAATCGGAAGTCCAAAGCCTCGAGGAGCCACAAGGGCCCGATCGGGCAAGTTTAGCTCGATCGGGCAAGATGCGTGCTGGTGCGTGGCCCAAGGCGCGCCCGATCGTGCGAGGCTTAGCACGATCGGGCAGTGCTGTGAGAAGACCTGTGCGAGAAAAAGGCGGGCCCGATTGGGCGGCCTCTAGCCCGATCGGGCGCGTGTTTCTGGAAGGGTCTTTTGACGAGCAATTAGTTTCTAATTAGGAGTTGTTTTAGTTTTGTTTTAAGTATGTTTTTAGGACGATTATTAGGGATCATCTTCTCTTCCTCTTCTCTGAATCTCCTTCTCTCTTAGATTTTCTCTCTCTACTTAGTTTTCTCTCTCTTAATCTCTCCCTAAACCTTTGTTCTTAATTCTTTCATTAATTCCATATTTATTTTTGGTAACGATTTCTCTTCCCTTAATCTTAGTTATTTATTTTATTCCTCTCATTATGATTTATTTTATTACTTTGATTAGTTTAGTTTTTAATATGTGTGAGTAGTTTAATTTCTAGGGTTTATGGGGATCTAATAAATGATATGAAGGGGTAAATTATTGTTGTTAATTATCAATGCTAGATTAATTTCCTATTGATTGATTTAATGCTCTGTGACTAGATTAGGCCTATCTTTTATGCATGAGTTTGGCAACATTGATTCAAGAATCGAGAGATGAGAATTAATGTTTAGGTCTAGTTTCAATAGGCAAGTTAATTTATAAATGGTTAAGTCAAGATTCGAGAGATGAGATTTAATACCGGTAAATTAATTGTGTGATTGTGATACGTAGCGAGAGCCCTTTACAATCTGGTTAATTGATGCATTGATGATTGACTATTATTGATTATTGGTATTGCATGATAATTTCTTATAAGATTGTTTTAATATTTTACAATTGCGGCTTGTAAAAGTATAGCAATATTAAATTGATGAATCGAGCAGATGTTAATTTGATATTAAAGGCTATTTTCAATAAGAACTTAGATCTAGTAAATTGCGAGAGCCTGTTAGATCTATGTTGATTAATAAATTGCGAGAGCCTGTTAATCATGTTATTTATGCCATGTCAATGATTGATTACTGTGTTTTACCCTGGAATATTATTTATTGGTGAACCTATGCCCTAGATCCTTTCATATATTGTTTTCTTCCTATTCTCAACCTTAGTAGTTTAGTTTCTTATTCAATTATAAATATTGGTTACTTAAATAATTTAGATTATAATAATTAATTAGGAGTAAAAAGACTTGTTTCCCTGTGGAGATCGACCCTACTTCCCTATCTACTTTAGTTAGAGGACTTAGGTATTTACTTTTGATTAGGGGATACGACTTTACCCTGTCACTAACCCTAAATGAGAACTCAGCTTCATTCTCCTTATTATTAGCTGCCTCTCTCTTCTCTCTCCTCTCTTCTCTATCATCCTTCCTTCTCGATCTCTCCGACCACAACGCGCGAAACCTCAGATCTCTTCTCTATTGTCCTCCTTCTCTGTCCGATATCGCTCTCCTCTTCTTTCCCCCCTCTTCTCCGACCTTTCTTCTCCCTTCTGTCTTTTTCCCACCACCGCTACTAACCACCGCCGCCACCTACATGTTTTTGGGTTTATTATTCGAGGTAAGGGTTTACTAACCACCGCCGCCACCTGCATGTTTCTGGGTTTAATATTCGAGGTAAGGGTTTCTGGGTTTGATTATTTTTGGTAAATGCGTTGATTTTTTTTTGGTTTGCTTGTTGTAATATTGTTCGAAATTGATGGGTTTAATTGATTTTTGAATTTTCTGGGATGATTTTGAATTTTTTTTGCGTTTAATTGATTTTCGAAATTGATTTTTCTGGGTTCTGAGTTTAATTGATTTCGAAAATTTTGGGAATAATTTTAATTGATTTTTCTGGGTTCTGAGTTTAATTGATTTTGAATTTTTTTTGCGTTTAATTGATTTTCGAAATTGATTTTTTGGGTTCTGAGTTTAATTGATTTCGAAAATTTTGCATTTAATTGATTTTTCAGGGTTATGAGTTTAATTGATTTCAAAAATTTTGGGAATAATTGATTTCGAAAT
Source organism: Chenopodium album (assembly GCF_948465745.1). Taxonomy (NCBI): domain Eukaryota; kingdom Viridiplantae; phylum Streptophyta; class Magnoliopsida; order Caryophyllales; family Amaranthaceae; genus Chenopodium; species Chenopodium album. The sequence goes on along the minus strand of NC_137841.1, from coordinate 5,383,787 downwards.
TTTTGGGGTTAATTGATCTTCGAAAACCTTGGGGTTTAATTGCTTTTCAAAATTTTGGGGTTAATTGATCTTCGAAAATTTTAGGATCTAAAACACATTCAAAAATTTTGTGGTTAATTGTGTTTCGATTTTTTTGGGTTTTTTTTTTGTTATTTATTTATTAAATTATTTTGATTTTTGAGTTTGTACATGATTCATGAGTTTTCTGGGTTTTTTTTTTTGCATTTTTTTTGTGAGTTTTATTGATTTCTGGGTTTTAATTGATGCAGGTGTTAATTGATGCACAAGGATTCAAGACTTTGATTTTGGAATATTGTTTTTGATGTTGTAATTTTTATTTGTATTTTTCAATATCAATTTAACGTTGAATTTTATTGTATGATTATAATTCATTGTTTTTTTTTTTTTGTTTTTTTTTTGTATTGTACAATAACAGTTTAATATATTGATATATTTCATTGTCTTTTGCACTTGTTCTAATTTATATTTTGATGTTCTAATTTATTTTAGTTGATTTAAAGGCAAAAAAAAAAAAGAAAAAAAAAATTTAGGCAGTTTTGGCACCGGTTAACCGATGCCAAAACCAATGAAATAAATATTTTGCTTCTTTTTTGGCACCGGTTAACCGGTGCCTAACTGGATGTATGGCACCGGTTTTGAACCGGTGCTAAAAAGGGGGTATTTGGCACCCCCCACATAGGCAGCGGTTCAAACCGGTGCCTTAGACCGGGTTTGAACCGCTGCCAAAACACTTTTTTCACCTAGTGTTCCAAACTTAATACGGAGTACTATTTTAAGTAATATATTAATCCCTTATCTAACGTCTGAGGCACTTGTTAGCCATATTCTTAATAAAATGTCTTTTCCTCAACTCACACAAAAGATATAGGAGCCATCCGTTTCGTTATAATCGCAACATTTTGATTTTTGCACTATTCATATGTTTACTTTAACTCTATTTTTATCAATTTATAAAACTATATATTGCTATGTAATTAATTTTTGAATTAATCTCTATGTATATTTTCATTATATTAAGTTTTTATACTTCCTAATAATACATTATATAATTACGTATATTAATGGTCAAAATTGTGCTTCATCATGTATGTCTGTCAAAGTGCTCCTCAAATTAGTCCCATGAGATTTAATCCCTACACCTTAGGAATACGAGGTGAGAGCGATATCACTACTCCATCACCTCAAACCTCAACCTCAACCTCAACCTCAACCTCATAAGATTATAAACCATTGCTTCTATGGTGAATCGTTCAAAACAAATGTACCACTTATTAAAGTTGTTTCAAATGATACACATAACCGAATGGAATGAGAATATGTCTACGGTGGTCGGTGGATATGTAAGTGGGCTTTGCGCGGAGATGTGCATGTACAGATTTTGTGAACTGGGCTTTGCACGTTGGCCTCTTGGGTTGTATTAGTAGAATACAACTAGAAGCTATGGATCTTATGGTTAATAATTGTGGCTTTTGAGTTCATACTTCTGGACTTATGACATCTTTCAAAGTATTTTATAATTAAAATTTTTAATACTACCTCTGTTTTTTTAGTTGCAACAAAATACCAAGTAATATTATTATGTGTCACAACTTACAAATAATATCCCTTTGTTATATTAACAAAAATCGGAGGAGTATTATATTTTTTATTTTTTAGTTAGCTATTGGTTTATTGGTTAATTTGGTTTTTCTGGTTATGCTATGTATTGTAAATTTGTAAGTTGTAACGGAATCATATTTTGGTTATTGGTCATGATTTTAGGATTATTTGTTATAATTATTGATTTATAATTATGGATTAATTTGCATTAAAAAAATAATTATGGTTTATTAAGGGGTTTTTTTTTTTTTTTTTTTTTTTTTTTTTTTTGTGAATAGATGGAATAGTTATATCTTTTGGACTAATAGCTATAAGCCTATAATGAGTCTTTAAGTTATGATTTTAGTTCCCTCAAAAAAAAAAAAAAAAAAAAAGTTATGATTTTAGTTCCCTCAAAAAAAAAAAAAAAAAAAAGTTATGATTTTAGTCTCAATAGTTTAGCCTTATTAGGGATAAAAATAATGAAGCTAGCATGCTATGACGTCTAACAAAAACTTGTATATTTCAGATGGTCCGACACAAAACCTGCTAATTTTTTTTTAAAAAACAAAAAATCCCTTTATTTAATGATAGAATATACGATAGATATTCTAGTTATTCTGTTATAGTAGGAGATATATTTTGTGAATATTTGTAAATATCTTTTGAGTTTCCTAAAGTGATTAGGACTCATGTTTGTAACCCTATATATATTGATTAATGGAAAACACTCCAATCTAAGGAGTTTACAGTATCTAACATGGTATCACAGCTTTAGGTTACGATCTAGCTTCCGCAAATTTAATTCTATTTTTTTTTTTTTTCGTCGCCATCTTTGTCATCTTTCCACGGATTTTTCCTCAAATTAGTGCTTCTGCAGGCTTTTTCCCACCATCATTAATTGTTTACCTAATCAATTAATTCCTTTTATCTTGTTTACGTTTGGTGCGCCTAATCCCTCACTGCCACTAATACCATGACCAAAGACGACGAAACACCCTCTTCCTCTTCTTCTTCTGATTATCACCCTGCTTTAGGTGTTAATAACATCAAGAATGTATTTCCTCTTATACTTGATCGAGAGAAAGTTCAGTATTCCAATTGGGTTGAATTATTTGAGTGTCATACACACGCGTATAATGTTCTTGATCATATTGACCCTAAAACTACTAAACCGACGGATATATCGGATGAGATGTGGAAGCGACTTGACTCCATTGTCAAGAACTGGATTTATAGCACAATCTCCAAGGATTTGCTTGAAACAGTTATAGAAAAAGGAGCTACGGCTCAACAGATTTGGGACAAGCTCAAGGCAATTTTTCAAGACAATAAAACTACTAGAGCCGTCTATCTTGAAAATCAGTTCAATGCCTTACATCTCTCAAATTTTTCAGATATTTCTTCATATTGCCGTGAATTGAAGAACATAAAAGATCAATTAGCCAATGTTGATCAACCGGTGTCGGAGCAAAAGATGGTTATTCGATTGGTTTCGGGGCTCGTTAACAATGATTTTGATACGGTTGCTGCAATGATACAACAAACGGACCCTCTTCCCTCCTTCGAAATTGCACGTTCTCGGTTGTTACTTGAAGAATCAAGGCGTGCTAATGACACCACTGCTCAAGCCTCTTCCTTCGTGGCTCAGACCACCAATTCGAACACGTCTGGATCAACCACCGCACCCCCGGCCCAGCAGAACTCTACAGCCGGCAGGGGTAGCGGCGCCGGTGGCCGGAGCAAGGGCCGCGGCCGTGGCCGGGGAACGGCACAACAGCAGCAGCAACCCCAGCCACAGCAGCAGCAACATGCTCCGTCGTGGGGTGCTCCTGCGTGGGCCGGTACTAACCAGGCCCAGCCTCAAGCTCCACAATGGGGCTTTGCTCCCTGCCCTTACCCGCAGCAGTGGGCTCCTCCAAGGCCTGGGTTTACGGCCCAGCAGCAAAGCAGACCCCCACATGCCTATTTCTCTGGGCCATATCCGCAACAGCAGCATCAATTTCAGCCACAAGGGTCGGAGTACGGGTCCGCAATGACTCCTACCGAGCTTGGAAATTCTTTTGCAACAATGAGCCTTCAAAACTATGATCCGTCTTGGTACATGGACTCCGGGGCCACTTCCCACATGACTAACAATGCCGATAATCTCTTACCCCTTTTTAATTTAAGCACTAATAATTTTATTCAAGTGGGAAATGGTCAACGCATTCCAATTACGGGTTATGGTCACTCTAGCATTGCAAATAAATCCCTATCCCTTCGTGATGTTTATTTAGCTCCCCAAATTATTAAAAACTTAATTTCCGTTCGAAAATTTACTTCTGATAATTCTGTGTCTATAGAATTTGACCCTAGTGGTTTTTCTGTGAAGGATCTACGAACGGGGAGACTAATAACCAGATGCAATAGTGCGGGGGACCTTTATCCAGTCACAAAAACACCATCAACTTGTCTAGCTACTTCACTCACAGCTTTATCCCCTTCCACATGGCATAACCGCTTAGGACATCCTGGAGCACCAACTTTGAGCTTTCTTAGGAATAATAATTTTATTGATTGTAATAAGGAGCAAGACTCCACTACTTGTGTAGGTTGTCAGTTGGGAAAACATACTCGCTTGCCTTTTTATGATTCTAATAGTACTACTTATTCTGCTTTTGAGATTATTCATGCTGATTTGTGGACTTCTCCTATTCGTAGTGAAAAAGGACATAAATATTATTTAGTTCTATTAGATGATTTCACTCATTATGTGTGGACTATTCCTCTTGTTTATAAATCTCAAGCTTTTCAAACCTTCCTTAATTTTCGACAATATGTGCTTACCCAATTTGAGCGTCCCATTAAGTCATTCCAAAGCGACCATGGTCGCGAATTTGATAATGATCCGTTCAAACTTTTCTGTGTCAAAAATGGATTGGTTTTTCGCTTTTCTTGTCCACACACATCATCACAAAATGGCAAAGCTGAACGCATGATTCGTACGATTAATAATATTAAACGTACACTTCTCTTTCATGCCTCTCTCCCACCTTCTTTTTGGAGTCATGCCCTTGAAACGGCTACTTATTTGTTGAACCTCATGCCTACCAAAACACTCAATAAAATTACTCCTGCTCAAGCTTTATTTGGCATTGTCCCATCATACATTCACCTTCGAGTTTTCGGGTGTCTCTGTTTTCCTAACCTCTCCGCCACGGCCAAACACAAGTTAGCACCTCGATCCACACCTTGTGTCTTTCTTGGGTATCCTTCCGAACATAGGGGTTACAAATGCTTAGATATCTCAACCAATAAAATTATAATCTCGCGTCATGTCACTTTTGATGAGCATATTTTTCCATTTCGGAACATCATACAATTTCGCACTTCAGATTATGATTTTTTAGTTGATTGTGAGCCATCCCCCTTATTTCACCTTCATAATTTGTTACAGCAACCCAATAGGCAGCCTAGTCCACAAGGGACCTGCGGCCCAACCCCTTTTGCCACACCCGGGCTGCGGCCTACACTGCCTTCCCACAACCCAGCTTCTGCTAGCTTACCTACAGCCCAGCAAGAGCAGCGAGCCCATTCCCCACCAGCGCATGCTGGTTCTCCTTCGGCCCAGCCGGATTCTCGGCCCAACTCACCCCTTCAACCTTCTCCTCCTTCATCTACAAGCCCAAATACTTACACTCCTCCTCCCCTTAGAGGCCTCACGCCAATTACACCAACTAGACCACCTCCAAATTCCCCACAAATGCAAACTAGATCCAAACATGGGATTTTCAAACCCAATCCAAAATATGGCTTAACCATTTCCCCTCCTAGCACCACCTTACACCGTTCTCCTTTACCTAAAAATCACAAACAGGCTCTTTCTGACCCTAATTGGAATGCAGCGATGCGTGATGAATATGGTGCTTTAATTGAAACGGGGACATGGGAATTGGTTCCTAGGCCAACAGGGGTGAATGTTGTCAATTGTATGTGGTTATTTCGACATAAATTGAATGCTAATGGTGATCTTGAAAGACACAAAGCTCGTCTAGTTTGTGATGGCAGGTCACAGGTTGAAGGAGTTGACTGTGATGAAACTTTTAGCCCGGTTGTTAAACCGGCCACTATTCGTACAGTGTTGAGTTTAGCTATGGCTCGTAAGTGGTCTATTCACCAACTTGATGTGAAAAATGCCTTTTTACATGGTGATTTGAATGAGTGTGTTTACATGCATCAACCCCCCGGGTTTGTTGACAAGCGTTTTCCAGATTATGTTTGCAGACTTCGCAAGGCTCTTTATGGTCTAAAACAAGCTCCACGAGCTTGGTATCGGCGATTTGCTAACTATCTTTTGCAGATGGGGTTTGTCATTGCTAAAAGTGATAATTCTTTATTCACTTTCCGGCACGGAAGTGATGTGGCATATTTGCTACTATATGTTGATGATATTGTGTTGGTTACTTCCTCTGATCGGCTTCGTGAGAACATTATTTCTCACCTACGGAATGAGTTTCCGATGACTGACTTAGGTCCTTTGAATTATTTCCTGGGTATAGCTGTTACTCGTACTCCTTCATATTTATTTCTTTCTCAGCAAAAATATGCACAGGAAATTGTAGAGCGCGCAGGTATGGCTAGTTGTAAACCTGCGGCAACCCCAGTGGATACTCAATCCAAACTCAGTGCAGATTCTGGCCCTCAGTTTCATGATCCAACACTCTATCGCAGTCTTGCAGGTGCTTTACAGTACCTTACTTTTACTCGCCCTGATATTACATATGCAGTTCAGCAAGTTTGTCTATTCATGCATGATCCTAGACAAGCTCATTTTGATGCTTTGAAACGCATCATAAGATATATTCAGGGTACCATTGATCACGGGTTACACTTATATCCTTCATCTCCTACAAACTTGATTACTTATACTGATGCTGATTGGGGCGGGTGCCCGGACACTCGTCGCTCGACCTCGGGTTATTGTTGTTTTCTTGGGGACAATCTTATTTCCTGGTCTTCGAAGCGTCAGCCTACTCTTTCTAAATCAAGTGCAGAGGCAGAATACAGGGGTGTCGCAAATGTTGTTGCCGAGGCTTGCTGGCTTCGTAATCTTCTTTTGGAGTTACATTGCCCACTCCGACATGCTACTGTTGTTTATTGTGATAATGTCAGTGCAATATATTTATCTCATAATCCCGTACAGCACCAACGCACCAAGCACGTCGAAATGGACATTCATTTCGTTCGAGAAAAGGTGGCGTTGGGGCAAGTACGGGTGCTGCATGTTCCTTCTCGTTATTAGTTTGCTGACATTTTCACGAAAGGCCTCCCTCGACAACTATTTCTGGAGTTCAAATCCAGTCTCAGCGTACGACCTCCTCCCGCTATGACTGCGGGGGTGTGATAGAATATACGATAGATATTCTAGTTATTCTGTTATAGTAGGAGATATATTTTGTGAATATTTGTAAATATCTTTTGAGTTTCCTAAAGTGATTAGGACTCATGTTTGTAACCCTATATATATTGATTAATGGAAAACACTCCAATCTAAGGAGTTTACAGTATCTAACATTTAAAGTAAAATTGATATTCAAATAAACTAAGTTAACTAACACGATACTACAGTAAAAAAAAAAAAAAAAAAAAAAAAAAAAAAAAAAAAAAGCAAAAACAAAAGTCAATGAAATTACAACCCTTTAATTTTCTTTAGACATACATTATTATGAAAGATATGATAAGACACAAGAAACATAAACAGAAAATAAGGCAGCCATACAATAAAGGGCGTACCAACCAGTTTAGAAGTTTAATGTACTGAACGCTATTTGGATAAACATCAGTGTATGTATCACCTATGTTTACGAGGGCTACCAAATACTCCATAAATGCCGGCTTTAGCTAAACCAAAAGCACCATCAAAAATACTTCTATGAGAATTTTGTTTTGCTGGTTGTTTGGACGCAAAATGAACAACATCATCATCAACATCAACATCGTCGTCTAAAGTATTAACTATAGGAGTAAAAGGACGGGTTGCTGAGACGACAAATGCCATAGCAAGCATTGTGATGGCAATGAGTATAACCATACATTTCGTTGCTTGATTCATTTTGGGTTGTGGTTGATGATATTAGCACAATTGGATCATGCAACTATATATGTAGGACATTTTCAGTTAATGGGCTCTCACGTATAATTTATTAGCTGTACCCAGTTGTTAGTTGTATAAATGATCCCATTATTAATCAAGACGTGATTTTTAGTTTCATTTGATGAATTGAACATTCATTATTGAAATCCTAAATTTTTATTAAACACCATTAGATTGAGTCATTGAGACATTTTGGACAATTGATTATCCCATGAAATTTTTGCTTGTTACATAAAAACTTTTGACTACAAAAATAAACAATTATAAAAATGTAATTATAGAAAAGTTATGCCTTTTAGGCTGATATTCCTTCCGTTATTTTTCTACAGTTACATTTAGTTTTTATGTGGATATTAAGAAAAAGATTTAGGAATATGTAAAATGATCGAGAATATTTGTTTTGGGAGTCGATAAATATTGGGTAAGTCTTGTATGTGGCTAGCCACACGGTGTGACCACATTAATTTATAATAGTAATCTTTATTTATAAGTATGAGTAACCTCATGTAATCCTTAAAAGTAACCCAATTCACCATACGAGTGAAATAAATTAATTTAGAAATAAGTAACACCATTTGTTCATTCGAGTAACCCATATTCTTATGTTTTTAAAAATAAAAGAATAATTCCAATTACTCCGTATTTAAGAAAGTAACCCCTTTTTCTCATTTAAGTAACCTACATATGTTAATCTAACCCCATTTACTCATCAACGTAACCCCCTATTACTTAATTAATTGTCTTATATGTGATTATGTAAAATGGTCACACCATGTGGCTAGCCACATATAAGACTTTGTGATAAATATTTTGGTGAATAGCTTGGAATAAATGTTTTAGAAGTATAGTAATATATTAATGGAAAATGATATACATAGCCCTTAGGGCTACATATAAGCATTAAATTTACTCTTGGAAATTGTAAAAAGTTGAGAAATCACGAAAATATAAACACTAATTACACTGATTTACGTGTGTTTTTGTCATGAATTCCTAATTTTATACAATTTTCAAGAGTATATTTAATGCTTATATATAACCCTTATAACATTACCCTGTTTTAATTAATGGAAGTAGTTGTTGTTTGGGAATAGGTAAATTAAATATTTTGGTGTTTAAAAAAAAATGGTATAAAAATCCTACTCCCTTCGTCCCCTTTTGATAGTCCATTATGGGCATTTTTCACGGGAATTGATAAATACAAATAAGAATAGTTAAAATACATTAAAAAAGCAAAAACTTTTGTATACATCCGGTTTACACTAATATTAGTGTACATCGAGCAGTATAAGGGTAACTTTTAGCTAATTTTAGGGTAACTTTTTGCCTTTCTTTGGGTAACTTTAAACATAATACAATTTTTATATAAATAGATAACAAGAAAAGTTTTATAGAGATAATTTAATTACATTCAATTACTAATAATTGATTTTTAGTCAATAAAGTGTGATTCTTTACTAATAAAGCGTATATAATTTTTATTTGAATTGAGTTACTTTTATGCATATTGGGGTAACTTTTATTCATTTAAGGGATAACTTTTAATCATTTTATGCTATCTTTATAATGAATGTACAATAATTATTGTACACCCGATTTTTTTAAAATTTTGTGTTAAAAAAATAAATTGACATTGGGTATGCAAAAAAGTAGAGAGAGAAAGTAATAAAAGTACATGGGAAAACAAAATTTACATGGGAAAGTTAAATTTGCATGAAAATTGTTGTAAATTGGAGAGAAAAAAATTAATATTAATGGTTGTTGGAAAAAGCAAATGGGGTGAACATTTTAGGACTAAAATTTGTCCATAAGGGACTACTAAAAGGGGACGGAGGGAGTATTATTTTTGTTGCAATTTATACAACATCATCAAATAAATAAGCACAATTATAATCAATGGCATGCATTATAAGACTTTGATTTTCTTTAGACATTTACCACATAAATAACAAATTACATAGTACATCATTCTTATAAACAACTACTAAGGCATAAGAAACAAGTATTACATTAAAAATATAAATGTAATTAAGGTTGCAAATTAAACAAAAGATAAGGCAGCCATACAATCAATTCAAAGTCGTCTAACCAGCGTATGTGTTTAGTGAACTCCAAGAATAACCCAACCCACTTAACCACTTTAGCTACACTAAAAGCATGCACGAACCATTATGAATATCCGGTTTGATAGTTGTTCGGGCGCTAAAGTTGGAGGTTGAGACTGTAGAATTGTGTAATTCTCCTTAATTGGAGTGTTTCTCATTAATCAATATATATAGGTATTTACAACCTAATTATGAGAGGCTAATTACACACGATATATCTTTACAGAATATTAACAAGATAATATATAAATCTATTATCTAACACACCCCCGCAGTCGAAGCGGGAGGAGGACGAACGCTAAGACTGTCTCTGAAATCTAAGAACAGTTGGCGAGGTAGACCTTTTGTGAAAATATCTGCGTACTGTGAAGAAGAAGGAACGTGTAAGACCTTGACCTCACCAAGTGCAACCTTATCACGTACAAAATGAATGTCGATCTCAATGTGCTTGGTACGATGGTGTTGTACCGGGTTGCAAGACAAGTAAACAGCAGAAATATTATCACAATAAACCAAGGATGCCCGTCGAACGGGGCAATGTAACTCGAGAAGGAGATTCCGGAGCCAACATAATTCAGAAACAACATTAGCAACACCTCTATATTCTGTTTCGGCACTTGATTTAGACAATGTAGCTTGTCTTTTTGCGGACCAGGAGACCATATTATCACCCAAATAAACACAATACCCTGAAGTAGAGCGTCGAGTGTCCGGGCAGCCTGCCCAATCGGCATCTGTGTAAGAAGTAAGTCTCGTAGGCGCGGAACGGTACAAATGTAGGCCATGATCATAAGTGCCTTTGATATATCTGATAATACGCTTAAGAGCGTTAAAATGAGGTTCCCTAAGAGCATGCATAAACAGACAGACCTGCTGAACAACATAAGCAATGTCAGGTCTCGTGAAAGTTAGGTACTGAAGGGCACCTGCGAGGCTCCTGTAGAGAGAGGGATCCTGCATTGGCTCACCATCGTGAGCACTGAGCTTCGATTTAGTGTCGACTGGAGTTACAACCGGTTTGCAATTATCCATCTTAGCCCTGTGAATAATATCCTCTGCATACTTACTCTGACAAAGAATCATGGAGTCCTTTGTGCGGGTGACAGAAATTCCCAAAAAATAACTCAACTTCCCTAAATCAGTCATGGAGAATTCGGACTTGAGAAGAGCAATTATATCACTCTTCAGTTTGTCTGAGGAAGCCGTGAGTACAATGTCATCAACATAGAGTAAGAGATACGCAACATTAGCACCATGTCGCAAAATAAAGAGAGAATTATCACTTTTGCTGCATACAAAACCAATCTGCAAGAGAAAATTAGCAAACCATTGGTACCACGCCCTTGGGGCTTGTTTAAGACCATATAGAGACCTATTAAGTCGACACACATGAATCGGAGCATCGGGATTAACAAACCCCGGAGGTTGATGCATATAAACCGTTTCTTTGAGATCACCATGAAGAAACGCGTTTTTCACATCTAGCTGATGAATGGACCAATCTCTACCCAAAGCTATACTCAAAACCGTGCGAATAGTCGTCGGTTTTACCACCGGACTGAAAGTCTCATCACAATCAACCCCAACCTGTTGGGACTTCCCATTGACAACAAGCCTTGCCTCATGTCTCTCCAATTCACCATTTTCTTTGTACTTGTGTTTAAACAACCACATACAACGAATTACATTCGCCCCTTCCGGTCGGGGAACAAGGTCCCAAGTGTGCTGTTTAGTTAGAGCATCAAATTCCTCATTCATGGCACAATTCCAATTATGGTCAAGCATGGCTAATTTTAGGTTTTGGGGCAAAGGGGAAATAGCATGAACCGTAATATTTGCTTGAAATTTGGGGTTCGACTTGAATATTCCACTTTGAGCACGAGTGACCATAGTGTGTTTAGGTTGGAGAGTGTGCATGGAAGGGGATTGGATTGGAGCAAGTGAAGGCAACGATCCAAATTGGATCGAATTTGGAGAAGCTGGGCTTGTAGGTGAAATGGGAGGAGTGGGCAGGGGGGTCCGCAACTGTGTTGTGGGAATTTGGGCTAAGCCGCGGCCCAGTTGCGGAGTTGTCTGTGAGGAGGGAGTTGTGGGAGGTGAGTGTGGCGGGGTAGAGAGAGGAGTTGGGCTTGCGGGCTGATTGGGTTGGAGTGTGTTTGGGCCAGCATTGGTGAGTTGTTGCAAGGTCATTGTGTCAAAATCAGAATGTGTGGCTGACTCCAAAAAATCATAATCGGTTTTCCTAAATTGTTGAAGGTTAGAGAATGGGAAAAGGTCTTCAACAAAAAAGACATGCCGAGAAATTATAATTTTATTGTTGGAAAGATCATAACACAAATATCCTCTATGATTTGACGGAAATCCCAAGAAAACACACGGAGTAGACCTAGGGGCAAGCTTATGAGGTGCCGTGGCACTCAAATTTGGGTAGCATAGACAACCGAAAATACGTAGATGGTCATATGTTGGAGTTCTACGAAAAAGGATTTCGGTTGGGGTTCGATTTTGAATGGTTGTGGAGGGAAGAATGTTGAGAATGTAAGCAACCATGTGTATCGAATAAACCCAAAAGGAAGGAGGGAGAGAGGCATGAAAGAGCATAGTTCGAGACATGTTATTTATTGTGCGAATAATTCGTTCGGCTTTTCCATTTTGGGATGAAGTGTTTGGGCAAGAAAAGCGAAAGACCATGCCATTAGTAGCACAAAATTTGTGAAATGGGGAGTTATCAAATTCGCGACCATTGTCACTTTGAAAGGTTTTAATGTCCCTTTCAAATTGAGTTTTAACATATGCTCGGAAATTTAGCAAAAAATCAAAGACTTGAGATTTGAATTTTAGAGGAAACACCCAAAGATAATGAGAGAAATCATCAAGCAACACAAGATAGTATTTATGACCCAATTTGCTAGAAATAGGAGATGTCCATAAATCCATATGAATAATATCAAAAGGAGCAAAAGTAACAGTATTTGATGACTTAAAAGGAAGCCGTACATGTTTACCCAAAGGACAAGAATAGCAAAAATGAGAATTATTTCTCTTATTACAACGAATTAAATTTTTGTTTCTAAGAAGATCAAAAACTGGTTCGCCGGGGTGTCCAAGTCTATGATGCCAAATTGAAGGAGAGATTGCAGCTAGAGAAAGATGACTATTGCCATATGGAGCGGAAGAAGTTGAGAATGGATATAGGTCCCCCACACTATTGCACCGAGCTAGAGTTGTCCCCGAATGAAGGTCCTTCACAGAAAAACCGAGAGGATCAAACTCTACAGAGACAGAATTGTCACAAGAAAATTTTCTAACAGATATTAAATTTTTAATAATGTTAGGAACATATAGGACATTCTAACAGATATTAATATTTTAATAGATTTATATATTATCTTGTTAATATTCTGTAAAGATATATCGTGCGTAATTCTCCGTAATTGGAGTGTTTCTCATTAATCAATATATATAGGTATTTACAACCTAATTATGAGAGGCTAATTACACACGATATATCTTTACAGAATATTAACAAGATAATATATAAATCTATTATCTAACAGAGACAAATGACCATAAGAAGTAAGACCATAAAATAGTTCACTTGTAAACGGTCCATTCCACCGGTCTCAAATTGAACATCAGTGCCTAAAGAACGGGCGGCTGAGACGACGGAGGTCATCACGAGCATTGCCATGGCTATGAACACCACCTTACAGTTTGTGAATGGACTCATTTTTGGTTATGTTCACGAGCATTGCCATGGCTATGAACACCACCTTAATTAACGAGATAGCTGTACTTAGTTGACAGTTGTTAGAAGATACATTATACATACGTAATTACATAGTACATACAGTATTTATACTCTATGTTAGTTAGACGTGATTTCCACTTTCACTTAATAATATAAGATAATATATTTCATTGTTTTAAAATTTAAAGTCATAATGAATATGGCTAGGGCTGTTCATCGGTCCAAGACCGGACTGGATTGGACCGAAGGCCGAAAATTAGAATTTTAATTTAAGAACCGAAGACCGGATCGATTAAGCTAGGACCGAACCCGGACCCGACCGAAAGAATCGGTCCAAAATCCGGACCGGACCGCTTTGGACCGATTTAATTTTTTTAAAAAAAAGAATACTAAATTTTTTTATAAAATTTAGGAAAACACAAAAAAAGTATTAGAAAAACTATATTGTAAGGTCATTTTTACGTCTTTTTTTGTATGTTTAGTGCAAAAAAGCTTATAAAGTTAAAGTTTTCTAAGCTTATTAAGGATAATTTTAACAATTATTTAAGGTTTCACACATATTTTTAATAAAAAATTCGGTCCGGTCCAAAATCGGTTTTTATAGGGTTTTGGACCGGACAAAAGACAAAAAAATGAATTTCAAGACCCGAAGACCGGATCGATTAATTCGGTCCGGTCCGGGGTGGTCCGGTCTATTTTTTCGATCCGGACCGATTTATGAACACCCCTAAATATGGCTCATATCAAGTCAATTCTTGTAAACATAAGTGAGCTGAGAGATATACTCGATGAGTAATTATTTACAATTTTACATAGTGCAAATTAATATGTTATATAATTATAAAATGTATATAATGGATAATCATAAGGTCTGATTATTTGAAAGAAAAAAAAAAACCTTAAATATCAAATACATATAATCACAAGGAATAATTAAAGTAGCAACCTGTTGCAACGCCCGTGCTATACACTAGTTAACTTTTATAACTTAGTACTCCGTATATTTGAACGTGTTTGGGTGACTTTAATTTAAAACTCTAAACTCTATAGTGGACATGTATGCAACACATTTTATATACATTCAGGTGTACATGAGAGTGGATGGACCCAAAAAAAATAATAAAAAATTGAGGGACAAAAATAATTATTTACTCATTTAATACGGAGTAATGTTTAATGTTTTACTTATTTTAAACGAAAACTTTTGTATACACCCGGTTTTCAGTATTTTACTGAATATCGGGTACACTTTTGTCAGATTTAGTGTCACTTTTGTCAAATTTAGTGTCACTTTTGTCAAATTTATCAATGAAGCATAAATAACTCTTATATATGTTAGGGTAACTTTTGTGCGTTTTAGTGTAACTTTTGCACATTTTATTGTCACTTTATAACGGATGTTCAGTAATTTACTGAACATCCGTTTTATTTAAAAGTTTTAAAATGATCAAAATATTAATTATTATAGGTATACCCAGACAGAGATAAACATTTTTCTTGTCAAAAAAAAAATAGATAAACATTTTTGGCTTTGCGAGGAAATGTGTTGGCTGGGCTTTGGCTGGAAGTTGAAGAGATTCCAAACTTCATGGGTTTGCAATTTGCAAGTTGGGCTGCTTTTAAGCCATTTTATTCCTTGTTGATTTTATGGGCCAGACTATCCTAAAACTTTTAAAGTTGTGGTCATTCTAGTATGAATACTAATACTCCATCTCATCAGTTTATTTTTGCTCCATTATCATTTTTTAGGTCAAATTTTATAAATTTTAACTGTAAATTACCGTTAATGTATAAGAGATAGTATAGTCATGAGTAATCTTGTTGAATTTGGCTCATTGCATATTTTATTAATGTCACTTTTTTTTATTATTATTTTTACGTGTATAGAAATGAAGATATGTATGTTATAAGACGTGTCTTGGAGACCGTGAAAAGTCAAACGAGGCAAAAAAAATAGGACAGAGAGAGTACTAGGTTAATCCTGTGTGATTCACGGTTTGAATAATAAAAACTAGTGTGTGACCCGGGCTTTGCGCCTAGTGATACTTTGAATAACTTCATTTTTATATATTACGCTTTAAAAGACTTATAGAATTTTTTAACGTGGGTAATTATAATACAGTGACAACAATAATTTATTCTACCTCCTAATACATGTATGTAATTTATATATAAAATTGGATTAATAAAGCATGAATTAATTCTAGCTAAGATGGTAATACATGTGGTTTACATTCAATGAGGTTTGGGGGTTCAAATCTCTTTGCATGCATTTTTAATTATCATCATTGGATGATGATGTGACATGAACTTAAAGGTTGTTGGATGATATGACATACACAATTTTATGAGCGCCTTTTAATTTACTTGTATGTATGTAATACAAATATTTTAAGCAAAACATAGAAAACATAATTAATCGTGATTAATTCCTCTCATTAGATTAATTAAGCTGAAAAAATATTCTAATCAACTTCATATTTATAATAAATTTTTTAAAATGTTAGCATTTGTTTTTCATTCATTATAGAAAATTTGAAGAATTAATAAAGAGGGGAAATAATCCAAACTCTACTATCACTAATAAAAAGCTTGAAATAGTTTCAAATATATATATATATATATATATATATATATATATATATATATATATATATATATATATATATATATAAGGAAAAAACGAATATGAGAGAGTTTAATAGCCAATTATTTATACTCCATAAAAAATTATGTAATTAGTCAATTTAGTCATAAATGCTTTTAGAAAATGTGTAATTAATCAATCATTTTCAAACATTAGCTTTACCTTAAAAAGAAAAAAAAAAAACAAATGATGTCATAAATAGTTTAGGATGGAATTTTTTTTTATAAGAACGCCCCATATGGGTCCTGATGATATCGCCGGTGATCTATAGTTATAAACTAAATTAGCCACGTGCGATGCACAACATAAAAAATTTCAAACCATTAATTGCAATGGTATTTAGATCAAAGTAATTTTGAAGATAGTAAAAATTTAACCAAATTATGCAATACAGAATACTCTTAAATCGGGAGTAATTATATTTGGAAACCAGATAATTTCTTTTAAAAATCCATAATAATGTTAAAAAAAATACATAAATTAACATACTTCATAATATAATAATTGTCTTCAAAAAGAATATACTCCGTATATATTTTAATAATTTAAGGAAAAAAATTAGAAGGTTTAAAAAAAAAGTAAAAATAAAAATTAGAATATGATGTCAGCAATTGATTTAGGCAGGAAATTTTTTTACCACAACTTGACATTTGTACAATTTAAATAGGAGATGATGTCAGATGTCAGCAATTGTTACTTTAGTTATATTTATTTATCGATTAGTTATAGACTTAGGTTAATCCCGTGCGATGCACGATTTAAACAATATGAGTAGGGTTTTTTTTTTTTGCTTAATTGTGTTTGATGCATATATACTCGTAATTAACTTAAGCAAAATTTAATAAATTGATTAATTAATAAAGTGGAATCTCAAATTCATACAATGATACAATCACTACAAAATTAAAAATGGACGTAGTGGGGAGGAAAGATACAATTTATAGGAAAATGAAATACGGAGCAATCTAACCACCAATTTTTATTTGGAAAATGCTACGCATGTATAGCTCTTAGGGCTACATGTAAGCATTAAATTTACACTTGAAAATTGTAAAAAGTTAAGAAATTATAAAAATATAAATACTAATTAGTAATTACACTAATTTACGCGTGTTTTTGTCATGAATTTCTAATTTTATACAATTTTCAAAGGTTATTTAATGCTTATATATAACCCTTAGGGCTACATATAGCATTACCCTTTTTATTTTACTACTCGTATTAATTTATCATTACAAACCTTTATTTATCTTGAAAAATAAAATAATGAGGTTGCTAATAGATTTGGCGGGATTTTTTTTTTAATGAGAATTAAACACATGGTCATCAATGATGTCAGTGGTAATTACTTTAGTTATAGTTATAGATTATAGATTGTTGACATTAATGGATACATGCTAACTAGTTCCTATGGTTCCATGTATATGTTTCAAAAGTTTGTGATAACTTCTTCCTTTTTTTTTTTTTTTTTTTTAGTAACTTATTTAATAGTGTTTGAACAATTTTTATGCTCTAAAATATTTAATTACTTATTTTTCATCACTAAGCTAATTCTTAAGAATAGTCACGAACATTTATACCTTAAAAAATCACGAAGCTAATTCCTTAAGAATAGTCACGAACATTTTTCATCACAAGGGGGAGGTAGCCTACACCTTATTTTGGATGATATATATCATGTGAGCAGTTTGCTAGAGTATGTGTCAGTGGAGTTTTGTTCGTAGGGAGGGAAATAAAGTGATCATGAGCTTGCTCATTGCTTGCCACAGGACTCTAGTTATCGTATTTGGTTTTCGAATTTTCCTAGTTGTATTATTCCTATTATAGAGCACGAGCTCCCTATGAATGAAAGCTAATTGCCTTCGGGCTTTGATTCAAAAAAAAAAAAAAGAATAGTCACGAACATTTATACCTTAAAAATATTTGTTTACATATTAATTTTGCATATTTTATACAAATATTATGAACTTTGCATATAAACATAACACAATGATATAAAGTAATACTACCTCTATTTTTAAAGTTGTAATTCTACTCACTACTTCCTCTATCCCAAAATAACTGACACAGTTCCCATTTTGTCCGTCCCATAATAATTGACAGGTTACCAAATATACCATGATTCCACTTATTAAAAACTATTTTCCTATACTCTTCCATGGCTCATTGTTTTTTGAGAAACAATTTTAGCCACATAGAAAATCAAAAGGAATTTTTTAGAATAAACAAATGTATCATTGTCCCGTTCACCGTATTTTCACTTATTAACTTATTTCAAGTCTAATAAGTTCAAAAAAGTTAAATTAAGTTTTGATAAGTTTAGTTCAGGAAAAATAAGTTTTGATAAGGGTTGCCTAAGTTCAAATTACAATTAAAATAAGTTCTAATAAGTTTAGATAAGTTCTGGTAAGTTCAGATAAGATCAAATAAGTAAAAATCAGGTGAATAGAACACACCGGTGTCACCCAAAGTTCTCTTAAACTATTCATCCCAAGATTCATTCCCAACTTCCTAAATAATACTTCCTCTGTTTTTTTTACTTGACCTGTTTCTTTTATCGCGCTTGCCAATGCAAAACTTTAACGATCAATAACTTAAATTCTCCATACTTGAAAATTATAAAAGTTATATATTATGATAGTACTTATTGAGACAAATCCAAAAAGATCATACATGAATATATTTTTCCTTGCATATTATTCACAAAAGACGGTCAAAAGAGGGATGGTGAATAGTATAAAAGTCAAAGCGGGTCAAGTAATAAAGAACGGAGGAAGTATGGGATAGAGGGAGTATTATTTTTAACTTATTCTTGTCGTGACAACTTTTATTACTTCGTATTTGTTTTTTAACATCCGCAAACCTTACTTTGTGAGACCAAATCTCATTTAAATTTTTATTCCTTTTTTTTTAATGCAAAAGCGCATGGTGTCCATTTTCACTTTTCCTTAGTTTAGAATTGAATAGAGCTACGAAAGCCTGCTTTGTGTTAGAGACAGACAATCTCAAGCTTTTTCATCACTTGAGGAAGGGACTTACGCCCCCAAATGAGTTTGACTTGGCGGTCAAGGACATTCTAAAGCTCTCGAAGGAATGTAGAACAGTATCTTTTTCTTTTGTGAAGAGAGCGGGTACTGAAGTAGCGCATTGTTTAGCAAAATTAAGTTGCAATTTTAGTGAGTATCGGGTGTGGCTCGAAGAGTACCCTCTTGAATTACAAGGGGTCATTTGTAACGATATTGCAAACTTGATGCCTTAATAAAATTTGCGCTTCCGGTTTGTGTCAAAAAAAAAAAGAAAAAAGAATTGAATAGAGCTTAGGAAAACGAAGGGAGGGTCACTAATACTCCGTATTATATTAGGTGGTATGTTATCACCTTATTTAAACTATATCTAAACTTACAATAATTTAATACTCGCTTACTCGGTAGATCTTATTCGAACTTATTTTAAGACCACGTTTCTCTTACTCGATTTGGTATTCTGATATGATTTGACCAAATTTGAATTATTCTTTTTTAGGAAAAAAAAATCTATCAAATGTGATATTGTTGGACTTAATGATTTTGATGATGACACAACCTCACTTACTTACAAACTAATAAGTGCTTGATTGTTTAAGTGTGTACTCAGTTACAAAGACTAGGAGAATGAAGTATCTTGTAAAAATACCATGAGGAACAAGAAGGCCAGAAGCAGAGCTATCCATATGGAAGAGTTCCCTCACAGGAACTGGCGCTTCAGAAATGAAGACTGGAGAAGAGAAGGTTCCCTCAGGGAATAGAAGCTTCAGAGAAGAAGCCTCATCAGAGAAGAGAAGTTTCTCCCAAGGAACAGAAGCCTCGGAGTAGAAGCTTCATCAGAGAACATGAAGACTAAATATATTTTTATATTTTAGGATTTATGTAAGTATAAGATATTAATTGACACTCGAAAAATCTGTGTGGAATTGGTCTAAAAGATGAAATATGTGTATGCTACTTTTTAGGAAAACTGTTATCATTTTTAAACGTTTATCTTTTTCTCAAATTAAAAAGATTTTATTTTATTCCTTAATTCTGATTTTCTAAAAATATCTTCTGCAAATAAAATCTCCCACGTTTTCTAAAAACTTGCGGCCTACTCCTCCATGATTTTCTTCAAGTCATGGTCTTGTATATTGAGGAGTTCATGTTTCCTTGATTTTAGGAACATGATCTTCTTAGTGGGTTGGAGTAGTGGCGTAATGGAATTGCTGCACAAAGAGGATTTTCCAAAGCGTTTATTGATCTATAAATAGCCATTAATTTCTGTTGGAAAAACTCACCCTTGCTCACATAAGTTTTCAAGCTTCAAATCGAGTCAAGTGTCAATTCCACACAAGTTCATTAGAGTGTTCTTAATGTTCTTATACTAGAGTTTGTTTTCTTTCGAGTTGTAATTTGGGGAATGGGGAAGTTCGAGTGAACGTTTGTGTATGAGAAAGAGAAGTGAGGAAGTGAAGAGAAAGAGAAGAGAAAGAGAAGAGAAAGAGAAGAGAGAACAGAGAAGTGAGAAGAGAGAAAGAGAAGAGAAGAGCAACAAGTTGGGTGACTTGTTCCTCAGGGTCTCAAGTTCGTAGAGGAACTTGAGTTTGAGTCTTTAGCTTGTAATAGGATCATTTGCCCTATTATAGTGAAGATTCTTTTCCCAAAATCCCAAGTGGTCGTGGTTTTTCTCCTTGTTAGGACCAAGGAGTTTTCCACGTAAAATCTCTCTTGCATTCTTTAGTTCCTTTAGTTAATCTTTCAGTTCCTTTAGCTAACTTAATTTTAATTCCGCAAAAAGTTTGGCTAAATTCTCATACTACAATTCAACCCCCCTTCTTGTAGTATTCTTTAAAACAACAGATATCTTATATTCTCATTAATGCATAATTTCCTAACGTGAAGTATTATTGTATAAACCACAGATTAGATATTAGCGACGAACAAATTCTAGTGAAAAAGGACGATCTAATCATTTTAAAAGTAAATAAATATTCACTTAGATAATAAATAGGTACTTAATAAAATGTAATAAATTTAACTACTTAGCCAAATAGTCGAACAAATAAGTTAATAAGTTCGAACAAGATAAGTCGAATCCAACATCAAAACACATGTTGAAAGTGTACTTTAAACATGAGTAACGACTAACGAGTCCTTGAAATGTGGATGTTAGGCACTAGAAGACGCATTGAGATTAGAAGGATCCAAACGTTTCCAACTCTCCCTTCCTCTTCTTCACCTCTTCTCTCAACTTAATCCAACAAATATAGTAAAGTATCAGAATCCCAGGTGTGGGTTGCGTTAAGCTTAGCTGTATTCACAGATTTTGCTTGGTGGAAATATAATTTATTTTCTTCATTTTGGGTTTTATTTTTGTTTTTTTGTTTTATTTTTTTTTACAATTTTACATAAAAGTCAAAGCAGAAGACTGTGAGTTTCTCCTAGTCTTCTTGCCTCTTGCGTCACTTGGGCAGCTCTAATTTTTTTCATCTTTCTTCCCTTTTCTTCTTCTGGGTTTACTTTTGGAATAGTTTAAGCTTCTGGGTTTTGCTCAAATTTCAATTTTACTGAATTCCACCTTCAGATTTTGGGTGTTCTTGGGTAAAATTGTGTTGGGTTTTGTTCGAAATTGTTGGTGGTAATTCTCAATAAATTTTGAATCTTTATACTTAATCTCTCTTTTATTGCTGTTTTCTGAATTGGGTTTTAAGTATTTTCTCTTAAAATTGCTTAATTGTAAGTTGTTTCAGACCAAAACTTAAGCTTCCTGTGGTTTTTGATCTGATTGTATTGATAAATTAGGGTTTTTTGCTTGTTATAAATTGTGGGTTTGGGATTTAGGAACTGGGTTTATTAGTTTTTTGGGATTTTGATTGATTCTAGTTTGATTTTGGGGGTGATCACGTTATCTTCTTCATTTGGGCAGTTTTTGGTTCATTTCTGGATTGTTGGGCGCTAAAGATTGTCTCATTTCAAAGGAGTTGTACTATTTATTTGGTTATTTGGAGGTTACTATTCCTGAATTGATAAAGAGGTTGTGGAGGTGGTGATGATGGTTGTTCATGGGGAGCCAAACAGTGAGGGTTGGAGTGCAAGCTGAAAAGGCGGCTTCAAACGGGATGCCGAGTTTTGATCCTCCGACACCAATATCTAATACACTGTAAATTCATTCATCATCCTTACCTCCTTGATTATTAGCACTTTTTAGTATTGATTTTATTACCCGCTCTTTGCTTTAAATACAAGTCTTGTGTGAAATTATTTGTTGCTCTTGTATGGTTGGAGGAAATCTCAATTCTAATTGGGAAACTTATGATTTACACATTGCCGAAAGTGGCATTCATGGCTCATGATTGGCTTGTCCTTTGTACTTAATTGGCAGTGTCTACACTGCTACTCCTATATTTTTTCGTCGTATATGAGTTGACTATCACGGAGTTGCTATGCTATATCTTTGTTCCATAAATATGAGTGATTCATTGGCTTCGCAGGGTGGTTTAGTAGTGTATCTTGCTTGTTTTACAGTTCTGTTTCATGTTATGGTGTAAGCTGTTAGATGATTAACTAGATTATGTAGGACGTTTATTTTTCAATAGTTTCTTGTGAGAAAAATATGGAATATTTCCTTCCATGTAAGTGTTATCATGACTATAGACTCTTGAGAGATTCAATAATTTTGTTTGACAGCAACAAAATTCATTATATTCAAGGCAAATGATGATCAAACTTGTGTCCTGTTCAACTCGTCAAAACATAGCTCAAACTTATTTTGTGGACATTCATAATTGTATCTATTTGCTATCCTTGATTTTCGTGGATCAAGATTTTTGACAGCATTCCTGCTTCATTCAATCTTTCAGTTATTACCATCATTAAGTTGTGGTAGTTGCAAAAGTTTATTGTTTTGTTTTCTGGTTGGTACAAAGGCTTCCATTCAAGTATACAATTTCATATAATGGCTGCCTGAATCGGTCATAGTATGGAGAGAGCTAGCCCTAGTGGTGATGAGCTAAAACCATCCTCAACATGGTTCTTTGACACCTAGTATCAAGGACGATATCTCTTGCTTATATCATTGAGTTATTTTTGAGATAATTAATCTAACTTGCCTGTTGACTTCAATGTGTGTTTGTTGTTGATCTAATTGGTAACTTGAAGCTCCCTCCCAAAAATATTAAAATAAAAAATAGAATGGTAACATGTAGTTTTCACTTCTATTTCTAAAATCGACTAATTTCATCATTGTGACTACAGTGAAGCAAGCTCTATTTCCTGTCGAGTTTCTGATTTTGGACTTTTGGAGCAAACAAATGGGTTCCTGGTGGAAAATACTGTAGGTCTTAGAAGTAAGCTGTTACCTTCCTTACTCTATCGATTAACCACTTTAAACTTGCATGTCTAAGTTAGAATTATAGGGTTCATTGTTTTGAAAGCCTTTCTAGGATACAAGATGTGGTTAACTATCTATCTTGCTCTTTTCTAGTCAAATGAGAAGCCAATCAGATGTTCATATTCATACTTTATTTATTCAGAAAAGGAAGCCACATGTTCGATTTTTACCTCCTACTCGTGCCACATAAATTTTTTGGGCAGCATTTATTGTGTTAACTATTTCCAGGAAGTACTAACACTCTATAAGTCAAATTGTGTTTGGTAAAAATAACCTTCTTTGTTTGCCCCGTTTGTTTTGTTTTGAGTTGCTAGTTGTTTTCTCTCTGCTGAGAAGAAATGGAAAAGTACTGTACTTGAGTACATCAATGGATTGTTCATGTTGAAACTAACTGATGAGGGGCAGGATCAATGGACTAGTTGGTGGTATACCTTGTAACCTATATTTTTTCTTGCTGATACTGTCCACTCTCATATTTGAAACTATCAGTGTATGATCTCGAAGTTATGCTGTATAATAATATTATCTTATTACCTCACTGTTTTATGTTTACATAATGGCGACCTTTGGTGTGATTTTATCTTTTTTTTTTTCCCCTTTTGTCTTTCCTTGAAGCACTTGTGAACTAATATTCTATTCTGAATCATAGTTTCATTTGCTTTGTCATGTTTGGTACATTGTAAGTCACATTCGAAATTTGACATCATATAATATACACACAAATATATGCCCTTTTGTTTTGAGTATAGGATTCTTCATGGAAATCTTAGTCACAATAATGGATAAGATCCACAGAAGAACAACCCTATGATAATTGCTTGAGAATTGAAAATTTTGTTGCTCACTTTTTCATTCAGTGAACGTGCTTTGTTGCAGACTCTGTGATTAGTTCAACCATATCAGTTGGGGGTCAAGTTGTTCCATCTGATCCTTTTCATAGCATCTCTATTAAGAAGGTGAATTTGTGCATATACTGATTGCTCTTAGCCTTTTTTCCTCTTTTCAAGTAATGCGTGTCCGAGCATCGGAAAGTGTTCTGCATTGCCCATGTATTTTATTCTGATACACTGTCAGAACTCTGTTGATAAATTTTCAGTATTTATGCATCCCTGTGCTTATTTTGTAGCTTAAAATATGTGTCTTTAGTCTTTGTTTAAATAAAATATTCTCTATCCTACAGGCATCACCAGGTTTACTATATATAAATCCATCTGCTACGCAATCGCAATCCAGTCTACAAAAGAATCTGGTTTCTTTTTCTAGTGGTAGTTTGGAAAATTGGGGAGAGTCTAACATGGCAGACGGTAGTCCAAGAACAGATATTTCAACGGATGCAGACACAGATGAAAGAAACAAGAGGGTAATTTTTCATATTCCTTCTGATATAGAGAATCCCGTTGCTAGAGGCCTTATGGGTTTATAAGCTTTCTTCTAATAACTTTAATTTAGTTTGGGGAAGTTCAAGTTTCTATGTGATGATCAGACTCATCATTGGATAGCTATATATATTGATGTAACTCATGGCATGTGGCTTAACGCTGTGGTTGCTAACTATGCAGTTTGATATAGTTACATCGGCTCATGCAGCTTCTGATTCGAGTGACAGATCCAAGGAGACTAAAGATCAGAAGGTAAAAAGCTGACCACTACTCTTTTTCCATGCAATCTAACTTCACATGCCTTTATTTTTGTGACACCTTTTTAAAATTACATTTGTAGACTCTACGAAGGCTTGCTCAGAATCGTGAGGCAGCAAGGAAAAGTCGGCTGAGAAAAAAAGTAAGCTATCTATTTATTGTTGCTTATGTGCTTTGAGGCTTGTTAAATCTTGAACTTTTTCTTACTTTTAAGCTTTTACTGTTAGAGAAGGATTCCATGTGTAAACAAGAGTCACAAAGCTGATACAAAATTTTAGCTCAGTGTCATTTTATTTTTTTGACCTTTTTCTCACGTTCTTTTATAATTTTTTCTCTCCTCCCTCTCTTTTTTCTTTGTTGGAAGTAGGCATATGTGCAACAGCTGGAGAGTAGCAGATTAAAGCTTACTCAACTCGAGCAGGAGCTCCAACGAGCACGACAACAGGTTAGATCTGGTTGTCTACTTTATTTCTCTTTGATGCTGAAATCTTCACACTAGTTGACAGTAGCTCATATCTTTTTCTTATAGATACTGAAAAACTCCCCTCTTTTTTTTTTGGTTGTGCTTCCTTTGCATTTTTAGGGAATTTTTATCTCAAGCTCAGGGGATCAAGCCCATTCAAGTGGTGGAAATGGTAAAGTTCATCTCTCTTAATATATGTTCTTGTTTCAGCCTCTCTGGAGGGTGTTCCCTGGATTAGTGTCAAAATGTTATGCTTCAATAAAATGACTGGTGCCACAACTCTTTCAGTTTTATCAGTCATCCTCACATGATATCTGATTTGGCAAATTACCAGGCAGGCCCTCCAATTTTGGGTGTGATGTCTCGTATGTATTAATCCCTTTAAACTTTTGCCTTAACTTAGTCCGAAAAAGTAGAGCTATTTCAGTATAAGTAGGTAAAACACCAAAAGTTATATAATGATCACAACACGCTCAACTAGTTGATGTAGAATGAATTTATTCTAATGAGTTATGCATTATTGTTGCATTGCAATTATTAATTTATGGAAATGTATCATGAATCTCTATGGTTCAAATCCCAATTTGGGTCTCAACTTCTCGCAGGATTTGTTGCAGGAAGTATTTTTCTTGGATGAGTTGTCCCTATTGGAAAAGTTTGAACCACACTTATTAATGCCTTATTAATCATCAATGCGTTCTTTCTATCTACTATATCTGTAAACAATTAGTGACTATTTAGTGGATCATTGTAGAAAGCCAATGTAATACCCACTCATGTGCGAAATGCTAGAAGATTCTGATTAAGTGCATAGAAATACACTTTATTTTTTATTATTTTAGCATAGAAGTATATTGCCAGCTCAATCACTCTAGAGTAACATAGGGGACCTTGTCTGGGTGAGTGACTCCCTGGCAGTTGAACCATAACATATCAGTGTATGATTCATTATCTTTCTTCAGCTTGCGTAATGATGTTCTTTCTACCTGTGTGGAAGCCTTAGGATCCATATTACATTATTCTTTTTCATCTATTTCCCATGGTGCGTGTTAAAATAAAACCGGAAAATAAGCTGTTTATTTTGTATTTCTTTTTTTACTTGATAGAAGGGATCTCAGAGATTCATGGTCATATTCACTATAAAAACAACTGACCTTGTCAATGTCTGTCATCAGCTGGAGCAATGGCCTTTGATGTAGAATATGCTCGCTGGCTGGAAGAGCAAAACCGTCAGATCAATGAATTAAGAGCAGCAGTTAATGCTCATGCTGGTGATGCTGAACTTCGTGTCATTGTTGATAGTGTCGTGGCACATTATGATGATATTTTTAGGCTCAAGTCCAATGCTGCCAAGAATGATGTTTTTCATCTTTTGTCGGGTATGTGGAAAACACCTGCGGAGAGGTGCTTTCTGTGGCTAGGGGGCTTCCGTTCATCTGAGCTTCTTAAGGTGAGGCATCCTCGGGAATTGTATCTATATTAATTGTAGCTAAGAGGGACATCCAGAGAATTATAGATCGACATCTAACTTCATTTTATGAACATGTTTTTGGTCACTGATTCAAAGTATGTAGTATATTGTGTGATTTGTATCTTCAGTTAAGCTGTTCCTTGATTCTTATCATTTAGTAGTCAAAGTAGCAGAAAATTGTCAAAGCATGATCTTAGAGGCTCTGAGCAAACTGTTGCTAATTATTATTGTCATTAATTTTGGAGCCTTTTGCACTACTACTTTGGTCCCATTGATTCTCTTATTGTGTTGCTGATTTCAGATGTCCCATTCATTCTCTTATCGTGAGGATGAAGTTTTGGATCGTAAGGGATGGAGGAGAAAGATTTATGTTGATGACTACACGGAATAATCATATTTGGTTCATGTTAGCCGACCTCACTTTTGGGATTAAGGCTTTGATTGATTGATTGATTGATTGATGAATTGTCTTAGTTTCAATTTGATACATAGGTGGACTGTATTGTACATTTTGCTACAGATGCTGTGATCTGCTTGATTACAATTTTATGATATTACATATTTAATTGAAGCTCTACTCTGCAGCTTCTTGTAAACCAGCTGGAACCTCTGACCGAACAACAAGTAATTAACATTCAGAACTTGCAGCAGTCTTCACAACAGGCTGAAGATGCATTGTCTCAGGGAATGGAGGCCCTGCAGCAGTCACTGGCAGAAACTTTGTCGAGTGGTAATCTTGGTTCATCAGGTTCATCTGGAAATGTTGCAAATTATATGGGTCAAATGGCCATGGCTATGGGAAAACTTGGTACCCTTGAAGGATTTATTCGCCAGGTAACTTCTTCTTCAAGTTGGAACTATAAGTTTTGCTTGTACTCAGTACAGAAAGAACCTGTCTATTTCAACCTTTTCCCCCTTCTGGTGTGGTGTGGTGCATGTACTCCATATGTTGGATGCAGGGTGGGGTGATGGGAGACAAAAGAGGGGGGGGGGGGGGGGTGTTAGAAAAGAGCTATAAAATTTCTATTAGGTTCAGATAAAACTTGTTTTGTCTCTGTTATGTCAACTGTTGTTAGAAAAGAAAACAAAAAAAAAAAAAAAACAAAAAAAACTGAGGGTTGACTCAAACACAAAGCTTGCTGGTCCAAGCAATTGTTATGCCTGAACCCAAGCTGTATCTTCTAGCTGACCATAGTTTACAACACATCCTCAAATTAAAGGGAAACATTTTTTTTTTTGTTTTTGTCATTCTCACTTGCATTCCTTTGATGATTTCTCAACTTAACTATGGCTTTGTTTGCCTGATTGGCATGAAACTTTAGCCGGCATACATTATTAGGTAGCTGAATTTTCAGCTAAATTAAGCAGGCTTAACTTAAATTAAGCAGGCTAATAAAGCTGGACAAAGGTGCTTAACTTAATTTTTTTTTTTTTTTTTTTTTTTTTTTTTTTTTTGAAGAAAAGGTGCTGAACTTAAATTAAGCAGGCTAAAGCTGGACAAAACGTCAAACTACTGCCTCTAACTTCAAGTAAATTTCAGATTTGTCAAAAAAATTTCTCCCCTTTTCCCGTGGTTTCTATTGCTAAGACTGGCTAGTGATACAAGTAAAAATAATCATTACTGAATGTTGTCTAGCAATTTTCAGTTCGTTCAACAGCAAGTTTTACCAAACATATCCTTGCATTTATCAGCTTTTAGCTTACAGCTAGTTAGCAATTCTTATCAGCTTCTAGCTCTCTGCTACCTTTCCAGCATTTATCCGATTTTTTGACTAATTATACCAAGTCTATGTACAATTCTTTGATTCTTAGCTACAGCATATGATCCTTGAATCTTGTGTCAGTATTCCTGTTGTAGTCGCTTGGTAACTTACATGGTAACATACTCCCTAAACATATGATTTTTCTGTTTTCTGGCAGGCTGATAACTTACGCCAACAAACACTACAACAAATGCACCGTATATTGACGACACGACAGTCAGCTCGTGCACTTTTAGCAATTCATGATTATTTCTCCAGGCTGCGTGCTTTGAGTTCCCTTTGGCTTGCCCGTCCAAGAGAATGACAACATTTTAACTCGTTAATCAGGAGTAGCTTTGTTAAATGGCTGGCGCGGGTTTATTTGAGAGATCAGCATGCCAACCCCATTCGTTCATCGGCCCACAAGTCATTGCCTGTGTATTATCAACACCATGACCAACACTGTTGTACCATATTTACTGATTAGAGAGTTGTGAGTTTCTATCATTGTTTTCCGCTTCAAGGAGATCAGTGATGGAATATTTAAAATTGGCTTGTAGTTCTGTTGATGTATTGATTATCATGGGTAAATTATTTGAGAAAATGAAAGTGTTCACACCAAATTTGATATACTAAATTTTATGTGATGCATTTGTAGTTTGGCCGTGTTAAAAAACGTTTTCAGAGTGTATCCAAAGTTGCGTTCATATTTGCTCAGCCAAAACAAAAAAATTGTCAAATTGACAAAATAATTTTGAACTTTTACTTGTCTGCTTATGTTTGAAATTACATTTTAGATGACCCATATGTAGGATTGTTAAAGAATTTTGCTTAGATTGGTTTGTCAATTCATTGAGTAAATTGTGGCAATTTACAACTTACTTCAGTCCCTCTTCTTCTTACCTTCACGTCGTTGCCTGATTTTATCAGCAACCACTACAACCCCGTCCCTCTTCGCCTTGATTGACCTCCTCTTCAAAGTTCAAACCATAGCGCCAGTTTGTTTGACATAAAAATGCATAGGAAGTGAACTTTTTTATGAAGTGGAACTCTCAGAAGCATAATTTTTTGGTTGACAAAATCAAAGAAAATTGGAAATTATAGGAACTTCTACTATATAGGTAAATGAAACTTTTCAAAAAGTTAAAACTTTAACTTTCTATGGTCAACTAAACAACTTGATACATTGGTATGAAATATGAAGTGATTGTGAATATTCCTTATGTTCCAACGATCATGTACTTAGTAGTATTTCTTTCATATGTTCTGAATACTTTCATATTATTAGTCTAGTCTATGTAACCAACTTTCCTATAAGATCAACTTATTATATCAATTCCTTTTAAGTTGAAACCCATCACGAAAAGGCAATAAATTTGTGTCCTACGATTTTATGTCTTCTCCGTATTTCATTTATGTTGACACATTTATTTACATACGAGCATTATGTTTGCCAATGCATAAACTGACTACTAACCTATTGCTATCTTTAATCACTGATGAGACAAAATTAGAAAATTTTGATAATTTAAAATAATTATATATTCTGATAAATCCAACTAGTACCCACACCCACATAAAAATATTTTCTGATGAAGAGTCAATGAGAAGAGTCCCTCCATTCCCCCACCCAACAAAGTGATGGGAGTTCGATTCCTCACAGCCCCCTTTCCTGTGATAGGGTAGAGGACCCTCCCCATAGTTTACCATTTATTAAAAAATAAAAATATTTTCTTTTACATATAAATTATATTATATGATCAAAGTGTATTGTGTATAAGACCAAAACATATCAACTAAAAGAAATGGAGGTGGTATGAAAATGCTCTGTCAATCATGAGGTATAATTATTTGCACCACGCACTAACTTCTGTCTTACACTCTGTGATACTTTTTAGGTGCTTGATTTTTATCCAGAATCCAAGGTTTCAAAGAAAAAGGGGTAAAACAAAAATAATTGGCAAAAAATTACACTTTCTTTCTTGTAATATCGATGCCATGATCATTTGAAGAAAAGCAACTGAGATCAAGCATCTAATGCATAATACAAGGAGAGCCAAAAACAGAATTCATATTCTCAGCAGTAACAAATTTTACTACAACATTGTTCTTATTTGGAATGTCCACAACTGGATGCATTCTTTAATGAGCAACGACGAAAATGGCTCAGAAGTAGTTACTTTTGTAGAAATTCTTAAGGAATGGGGAGAAACCTTGCTCTTTGGTACCCAATTCCTGAACAAGTCCATGGTGTCCCACAACATATTGGCCAATCATGTGATGACGCTGCTTTGAATGTTCAACAATGTTTTCCAGTTCCTCCATCCCTTTAAAGATTAACATGTCGATCACCTGCAGATATATGAAACTTGTAAGGGAGACAAAGCAGGTTTAAAACATGAAAGATATTTATCAGCCTTTCCATATAATACAGCTTGGGGTTTATTAGAAATACCCGTATGACTTTTAGCCAGCTTTTTGTTGGTCTTTGGCTTTTAGCTTGTTAATTTGGTCAAATAAAAAAAATTAAGCTGGTAAGTGGCTTTTTCGATGGGTCAATCAGCTACAATGAAACTCTGACTGGAGCAACTAATTCTCTTTGGATTTTAGTTGTTTGACATTTTTCAAAGTATATTGGAACAACTTATTCTTTGGTTTCATGTTGCTAGACCTATTTCACACGATGTATACTACATTTACTATTTTGCCCCAAAACTAGACATTTTTTATACTAATAGCTAACCACAGAAAAAAAATGGAAATTTGAACCAGCTCTAACAAAAGTCTACTACAGTTCATACAACCAAATTCTCCAGGGTAAAACATAGACTTCCAAGCCACATACTGCATATCGACAACTGGTTTTATCATAAATCTTTAGCGACAAGTCACTACTAGTTGACTGAAAAAACTAATAATACTAATTGGTCAAACAAGACAAAAATGCTTCCATTGTTGACATCCAAGGTATTCATGATTTTCTTCACTCACATTCAATGCTTCACTTTTATGACAAATCAGCAACAAAGCAGTACCCTCATCTGTTTGGCATATCTGTTGCCCAATCATCAAAAGCCATGCATCAATCTTCCTCATAACATGTAAACTCTTTCTCTCCCCCTCATTCATAAAAAGCCATCAATCTAATCCAATGGTGTGATCAGACTGACAACACGTAAACTCTTTCTCTCCCACTCATACATAAAAAGCCATCAATCTCATCACTCTATCGCTCTAACTGAAAATATGACACAAGCGTGACCACATCCATATACTTGAGCGGTTGAGCCTATGTTCAATACCATTCTGATTCTATTCAAAAGCTTTACACCAGTGACCTAACTTAAATCTTTCAACTTTTTCAAGAGCACGGTGGATGTC
Source organism: Chenopodium album (assembly GCF_948465745.1). NCBI lineage: Eukaryota > Viridiplantae > Streptophyta > Magnoliopsida > Caryophyllales > Amaranthaceae > Chenopodium > Chenopodium album. The sequence goes on along the minus strand of NC_137841.1, from coordinate 5,351,457 downwards.
AAGACAGAAACGGAAATGGCTGATACTTTGGGAAAATGATAGAGTAAGTACTGAGAATGACATTAACGAAGGTTGAGTAAGATTAAAAATTATCACAAAAAATTAATTGGAAGCTATGGCTGTGACAAAATCTTCAAGGTCTAGGTGAAAACCTGTAGAGGAAAGTTACTGTAGACAGGTTCAAGAGGCTTCCATAGTGAACAAGCACAAAGTGGTATTTTGTCATTGTTCCAAATTCCAATCATGCAAGACTTTCAACTTAGGACTTTAGGAGAATATGCACTAGTAACAGTCTAAAAGATATAAATACTAATATCAGGTCAAATATGATAATGACATGGAGCTAAGTATCCAAGACTACAAAAACCAGGCAATGCAAACTTTCTTACTCAAGAAAAAATTTAATATGAGGATGACCAACTCTAGGTATTGATTGCATATGAAAATAAACTGACTATGGATGATATCGAGGAAAGGCCCCTTTTTCTGTTTTGGCCTAAAAAACCAGTGCCACTAGATTTTCTAAAATGTGACAGAACTTCTAACAAGGTTACCAATGTTGCCATTGAACTCAAATCAAAGCAATTACCACTGATGAAGTACTTTGTGATGTAAGCCCCTTTCAAAGCCTCAATTCACTAAAACAATAGATTTGCCGGTTTGCTTACCAAATGGAGAGAAAATGCTGTCATATGCTTTAACACAAATCTTCATGCGCTTTAAATTCCTAATGGAAAACACACGTGTTTTCGAACACCTTGTCTAAACTCAGATATAACACATAATCCTTTCTCCTTTTTTCCTCGGGAAATCCATATTGAGGTCATCCACTTGTACTAACCATAAGTGAACACAAGAATAGCCAGACCCTCAGCTCTTTAGATATTATCAGATATTTTACTGCATCATAGCAAAGGTTCAAAATTCATTTTTCTTCAGCCTTAGAGAGAGCAACTTCACCTTACTAACCTTAAACTATGCAAATCTTGCCATACAAGCCAATGTGTTTGGGCCCCCACTTACATTGTGTATCACCTCAATGAAATCTCCTGAATTTATATTGTCAATTGTTCCCTTAAATAGACCCTAAATCCAGAAAGGCAGGAAATGACCTTAAATTATAACTCAACCTAACCCATCTCAAAGTCCTTAAAATTACCTATTCGAAATTGGGATAATTCCACTCAAGTAGTGTCAGAGTCACTCAAATCACACAACCATCAAGTTGTGACGCTTCCAAGGATAACACCCCCTCTAGATCATTAACATTCCTCCTCAATTAGTAACAAAGTTGGCCATGAAGAAACAAAGCATCTAACCACGAGATAAGGGCGTTGGTCCGTTATAGGAATTAAGTTCCTCAAAGTTTAGCTTCAAAAGTTCAATGATATGACTTCCCAGTCGGCCAGTCCCCATGCCAAAGTTCTTAGAAAGCAATCTATTATATGTATTTGGTAGAGTAGTTGCTAATATCAACAATCCCCATATCACAGTAATTCTCTATAGTTGCATTAAGAAAAAAAATATATAAATAGAGAAAAGGGCTACAAAAGCACTAGGTTCACAAATAAAAAAAAATTACAATACAAGTGTCCTGTCACCTGATGCTTAAGAGTTGTAGGCCTGAATCACCTGAGAAATTGCTATTTCAAAAGGCTAAAAGCAAAAGAGAAGGAAATTCTAAATTCTAATCATTAAGGTGGAAACACTATATGCACCTCTAAACACTACTTTTGAGGAGTATATATTGATGTAGTTCCCTAAATTAAGTTTTTCAGATTAGCATTGTTGAAAACCCGGGGAAAAAAAAAAAAAAAAAAAAAAAAAAAGCTTAAATTGACCTCAATTCCCATTGCCTTAAAGTGTTTGAATGGAAGGAAAAAAGTTTATTTTCATTAAAGCCTAACAAGCGACAACTAAGGGGGCGTTTGGTTCAAACAATGGTATGGGTTTGGAATGAGGAATGAAACCTGGGTGGTATGGGGTTAGAACTTGATACTTGATTTCATGTGTTTGGTTTTTATCTAGGAATGACAATTTCTTTTTAATTTTAAACTAAAGGTATGGGTTTGAGCCATACCCACCTCCCTCCTTGGGTTTCAAAAACCCATACCTTGAGGGTTTGAAGTATGGGTTTGAAAAATGAAATTTCTAGAAACAAACACAATGTATGGGTTTTGGCCATTACAAACCCATACCTTATACCTAATATGCTTGAACCAAACACCCCCTAACTTCGACGTTCTCTATTTCCAAAAGCTATTTGGTTATACAATCATCCCTAATAGCTAACAAACAATCTTCAACACTAGAAATCATAACTTATAAGCATTTGCAAAAGATGAAACTGCCAACATTTTGCAGCAAAACACTATATCCAAAAGATGGCAAAACACAAGCCTCTAATTGGTTAATTTCAATCCCTAAAAACATACGAATATTTAAAAAGACGTATACTTCAGGCAATCATTCAATCTTCCAACATCTTAAGAGCATTCCAACCCCATTAACTAATCACATTTGATCATACTCAATCCCTAAAATTGAAATCACTAGCTGTTACCAATGTCAATTCTTTAACAAACCCTAAACCCCTAAAAACACGAGAATCTTCAAACAATCAAACAAAACAGCACAATCAATGTAACAAACGATACAATAACATCAAAATAAACCCTAATTACACAAAAACGAAGATGAAAATCAAATAATTGAAAAATAACCTTAGGATCTTTAACATGAGAATTCTTTCGGATCTGAGAAGCAATGGTGGAGCGAAGCTGAGAGATGGTGGCGACATCGTCGAGATTGTAGATATCCATGACAGTAGGAAGTGCTCGGCAGGCTAATTTGAAGAAGTCGAACACTCTTTTACGAGCTTCTTCGAGATTGGCTGAGTTTGGGGGTACCTTTGCTCTCCAAATCGCCGCCATTTTTGGAGCTCGAAAACAACAATGTCGGAGGAGAGAGAATGAGAGAGAAGAAGAAGAATGGTGGGAGGGGTACGGGGTTAGATTGACTCAGAGTTTCAGATTCTAGTCTCTCTTTTCCTATTTCCTGTAGTCTTCTATTCAGAAGAATACGACGTCGTTTGGCTATTAATTTCATGGGTACGACGTCGTTTGGTTCAGAATGGATTTTTTTTTATTTTTTAATTATAAATTTGGGAGAATTTCTAAATTTGTCTATAAATTTAGACTAATCACATTTTTTATCTTTCAGAATAATTCAATTAAAATGAAATTTGTTGTAAATTGAAATGCATAAAATGGATATACCTTTGTCGTCATTCAATACCTTGATTCCATCGCAAAATAATTGACACATTTGAACTTTAACCATCTTTTATTATTATATTATATAAAACAATGGAGTAAGTAAGATGTTAGATTTATCTTAATGTATATTATTGGATTATAGTTTTATAAAGTATAACAATAGTAATTTTCTACTACGTATTAACTTTTTTTTTTTTTGACAACTACTACGTATTAACTTTTTTTTTTTTTTTTTGACAACTACTACGTTTTAACTTTGACCATCTATTATTGCAATTACCGTATTTTAGAATGCTCACTCATGTCAATATAAATGTCCCTTCCAAAATTTTCCAAGACCACAGCAGGTCTTTGGTTCACACTTGTTACAGTTCCCGGTACAGCAATTCTGTAATATTGACACAGCTGAAATCAGGAGGCCATGGCTGAAACAAGCACAATGTGAGACATAGCATTATGAAGCCTTTATCATTCTATGCTTGCTTCTTTTGGACAAATAACCGAAGGAGGCCTAAGCATTTTGAAAACCCATATCATTCATTGGTAAGCGTAATTGGTTGGCCCTGCCAACTATATGCAGGTCATAAAAACTCTATAATATATTAATATTGCTTCTTTTTCTTTTTTTTCTTTTTCTGCAAGATCGCAAGAACTACAAAACATAACTTTTAGCATTATTTCTTATGCAGCTCAGCAAGTATATTCAATGTCCTTCCTGGGAAGTGTTTAATGTTTTACATCGAAGATTAGCAAAGAGTGAACCTAATCCTGACAGAAAATCGAAGCTCGCAGAAGTAATATTGATACTCCCATAGTCCCATGTTGATTGATCCTAAACATTGTCAACTTGGGTAGTTTTCCATTCTTATATGAACATAGTATCCAGGTCAGCAGATTACAATAGCCAGCATATAACTCCAATGCTCTACATTTCTCCACATTCAGCGATAGCACATGGAAGTTTAGGACGGTTGTTTGGTCCAGTGGCAACATTCTCAATTTTCCTGACAACCAAAAGGCCATCTCCTAGCACTCTCTGCAAGGGAGTCATACAGTAAGTCAACAAAACAATTCAGAAAAGGATCTAAAGGAAACAATAGAGTTGAAATTTCAAAACATTCCAGTCAGAAGTTATTTTAAAAACATAAATCACTGCTTGTTCCCTTTTGGCGAATAAGAAAAAAAGAAGGGAAAGGGATGAAAAGTAAAGGGACACTACTTAGAGAGATCAAGACTTTAAAAACTAGGAGGCCAAGCTGTTGGACACTCATAAAAGAAAACATACAGTACAAAGTAGTATGTTTCTAAAATCACTTGAAATTCCACAAGAGAACATGTGAAAACCGCTACTTGAGCTCTAAGCTTTAAAAGCATCACCATGAAAAAATATCATACTGATGGACACAATTTAATGGTCACCAATTGAATTAAGCCCACAGTAAATGACATCTGAAGTATAACCAAGTTAAAAAAAGTTTAACAAACATGTAAGAACATGGAGCACAAACGGTTTCATTTTCTCTTGCTTTTGGAAAACTTAATTCAGCTTTTAGCAGCATGCAGGCTGACTGGAAAATTGATAATTCAAATTCGAGAGATCAGTTATAACTTTTAATCATGTTGACTGAAACACCAATGTGCCATACTGCTATGAACACCGATCTACACGCATACAAAGAAAGGTTGAGGGTTTAAGCTTTTAAGGAGAGCAGGAAGCTTACCCCAAAAACCACATGCTTATTGTCAAGCCAATCACATTTTGCACAGGTCACGAAGAACTGCAATAACACAAAAAAATAAAATAAAATCATATCAGTTCAGCTGCTCAGAGAGAGAGAGAGGGGGAGGGAGGGGGGGGGGGGACTATTCAAGGATACGAATGTGAGCCTGCATGAAATATGCTCATTACTATTACAGGATCTTGACTACAAATAATTAACCAGACCAATGAGAATTAGAGCAAGGTGTCTAATAGAAATCCTCCATGGCTCACCACAGAGAGGGGAAAATATGGTCAAAATCGAGATACTCCGGTAATGAAAACAACTGTCCTCGTCAATCATAGATCAGCTTATCTAAAAGTCAAATCCAACTGATCCTAGTTATCCCTTATCCTTTTATCAAACATTTGGATGATTCAATTTATCTAAAATCTTTATCTTATGTCCTATAAATGACTGGGCATTCAAGGGTTTATAGAAGTAATCTAATGTGGAATACAGTTACAAGAGCCAGACCTCTTTTAATTTATCCAACAACATAATTACAGTAGCCAAATATCTAGTGATCGCTGGCAAAAGTCGTCCATTATTAAAAAAAAACATAGAAATGACTCATCAAAGATAGCTATGGGCCCATGAACAGAATAATTTTACAAATTAAGGAACCTTTATTTTCCTCGCTCATATTTGCATACCTCTATGAGTGATGAAGAAATCAACATGGAGTATGTGCGAAGGATTAGGAGAGTAGAGGTGGAGATTGCACTGAGGAAGATGAAACCTAAGAAGGCGGTTGGCCCTGATGGGGTACCGATAGAGGTGTGGAGGTGTTTGGGTAAGATTGGTATTGAGTGGTTAACAAACCTTTTCAACAAGATATGGACGGCTACAAGGATCCCACAAGATTGGAGGAAGAGCACCTTGGTCCCGGTTTATAAAAACAAAGGAGACGCTCAAGATTGTTCTAACTATCGAGGAATTAAGCTTATGAGCCATACTATGAAGTTGTGGGAAAGGGTGATTGAACAAAGGTTGAGGGCATGCACAAGCATTTCAGATAACCAATTTGGTTTTATGCCTGGGAGATCTACTATGGAGGCAATCCATTTGATAAGACAAATGATGGAGTTTTATAGGGTAAAGAAGAAAGATCTTCATATGGTCTTTATTGATTTAGAGAAGGCATATGACAAGGTGCCAAGAGAGATACTTTGGTGGGCAATGTTGAAGAAAGGTATCCCACGAAGGTATGTAGACCTAGTTAAGGATATGTATCGGGATGTGTCAACAAATGTGAGGACATGCGGAGGGTTGACAAAAGATTTCCCTATTACAATCGGATTGCATCAAGGGTCTGCATTAAGCCCTTTTCTTTTTGTAACGGTTCTAGATGAATTAACTAGACCAATACAAGATGAGGTTCCATGGTGTATGCTGTTCGCAGATGATATCGTTTTGGTGGATGAGACTAAGGATGGGGTTAATGTCAAGTTGGAGCAATGGAGGCAAAGGTTGGAATCTAGAGGGTTTAAGCTAAGTCGGAGTAAGACTGAATATTTGGTATGTCGTTTTGGCACTCAGAGGGGGACAAGCAATGAAGTGGTGAGTTTGGATGGAAAGGATTTGACCATGAGTGAATGTTTTAAGTACCTAGGGTCGATCATCCAGAAGAATGGTGACATTGATCAAGACGTGACCCACAGGATTAAGTCAGGGTGGCTTAAATGGAGAGCGGCCACGGGAGTGTTATGCGACCGCAGCATTCCCTTAAAGTTGAAGGGAAAATTCTACAGGACTGCCATAAGACCAGTGTTGCTCTATGGTACAGAATGTTGGGCTTCTAAGAAAGAGCATATTAAAAAGATGGAGGTTACGGAAATGCGCATGTTAAGGTGGATGTGTGGAAACACTTTAAGAGATAGAATCAGAAATGAGGTTATTCGCAAGAAAGTAGGTGTGGCGGGCATTGTAGATAAATTAAGGGAAAATCGTCTGCGTTGGTTTGGACATGTAAGACGGAGACCCGAGGGTGCACCGGTGCGAAGAGTGGAAGAGTGGGACCATGGAGGGATTAAACGAGGAAGAGGGAGACCAAAGATGACTTGGTTGGAAGGAGTGAGGAAGGATATGAAGTGCATGGATTTACGTGAGGATGAAGTTTTGGATCGTAAGGGATGGAGGAGAAAGATTTATGTTGATGACTACACGGAATAATCAAATTTGGTTCATGTTAGCCGACCCCACTTTCGGGATTAAGGCTTTGATTGATTGATTGATATTTGCATACAAGTATACAACTCCATGAGAGGCTTTTAGTATATATATAACAAAGAGTGCAGCAAAAAAGAAAGGGTACAGAAATATTACCTGGCATCCATTAGTATTTGGTCCACTATTAGCCTGTAGCCAAGGTAAAAGAAACAATCAATTGAAATACAAATCTGAGTATATCAGTGATTTACAATGTAATAAACAGGTAAGAGCCAGATTGTCAACAAGAAATCAAGGATGTTCTCTGCCTTAGAATCAATGATAAAGGATGCGATTCCTGACAATTCCCAAAACACACACACACACACACACACACATTCAGCAACATGACAATGAAGTTTTATACAGATGAGGCACACTTAAGAAGACCATATTCTTCCCCATCTAAACTTGTCGTTACAAGAAGAAAGTGAAAAGCCTCGCCTCATATTATTGCATATCAAGTTGAAAAGGCTCACTATTCGTTTAGGGACATTCCAAAAAACATACAGCAGAGGAGGTTCCATCTACATATGAAGGTCAACTCTAGAGTATAAGACCAGCATGTTTAAATCCCTAGATAGCACCACAACCAATTCACACCAAGACAACAGCACACTCCCCACCTCCTTCACCTCCAAAAAAGAACTATAATCAGTTTGTCTCCCCCCTCCCCTCCCCTGATTCCAAAACTCATAGATCAGCAAGAAGTCAAATTAATCACTGCTACAAGTCTCAAAACATCTCCTACTAATTTCTGTATGCAGTGTCTTGCAATGGATTTGAAATGGTTTTATTTAGCCACATCATCCATTTATTCCCAGTCGTAGCTTTCTAAAGTAATAGTATTTTGTAACATAACCCATGTGAAGTGGAGTTGTGGAAAACCATAATTTGAAATAAAAAAATATGAATTGACACACACCATGAGCTTACCAACAAAAAATTATAATTTCATGCAGATAACCAAGTGAAACTAAGGCAATTACTAGTATACATGAAAGATAGGCTGGACTAGCAAGGAGCTAGGAGAAATCCATAATAAAATGCATATCATTGTATGAGAGAGAATTAGAGCCCATTTAAAGAAACATGTGATATTCTTTTAACGATTGTAATTGAGAAAGAAAAGAATTCAAAAGCTTAAAAGAAGGAAAGAAGAATAATACCATTGACAACAAACCAGGGCCAGTGTGTTTTGCAATGAAATTTTCATCCTCAAACTTGGTCCCATAGATGGAAACACATCCACTACCATCGCCCTAGGAGAAAACAGTAACGTCAAAACCTTACCAGAAGAGAAAAAGAAAGATGCTATACACTACAATACAACAAAGAACCTTCACAAGATTTAAAGGAGACATATAATCAAAGAAGAGCAAACACACCATTCTGCAATAGATATGGTCTCTCATTTAAAAGAAAACTTTAGCAAATAACAGAAATATGCCATGCTAGTTTCAATATCATTGCACAGAGATGGTATGCAAGTCAAAGTTATCTCCTCGTATGATAAGGCAATATCAGAAGGAACAACCTTAATATTCATTAGTTATCTCCTCGTATGATAAAGGCATAATCAGAAGGGATAACCTTTTTATTTTGGTTTGTGCAACTGTAGGTTAGGTATTCAATGGAGGAGATTAAGGAGGACTCATGACCATTATATAACTTACTTCTTGAATTAGAAAATTTTCTGTTCAGCATAAGAAAGTTATAAGAAGACCAAATATAAGAAATAACAGTTCTTACTCAGCCAGAAAGGTAAAAAGCAACAGTTTCTTGGGTAAAAACACTTGATCTCTTAAGAAATTTGTTTTCCAGTATAACACATTCGTTATCTAGCATCAACATCAATGTTCCTTCATACTCAGATTACACACTATCACATACGATGGAAGTCATTAGCCACATTTCTAATTTCTTTAATTCCCCCACTCATCTTTGTGTGTGTGTGTGTGCGCCTTTTGGAAGAGGGGAGATGGTAGGATACCGCATCGAAAACAATGCTTTAATGAACCAAGAAGCTGACATACCTTCAAAAAATCACCAGCTTGAATCATAAAATCCTTGATCACTCTGTGGAACTGACATCCCTTATAACCAACAGGCAATCCATTTTTCCTGCAAACTCAAACAGACAATGCAAGCAGATTTAATCAAAGCAGAAAGCGTACGAAATGGAGCAATTAAATGTTATTTTCAAGGCCGCACCCCTTCAGTACCCATAAGGCCATAACCCCTTAAAACAGTCCCAAAATTAACAAGCATTGATTTAATCCATCAGAAAATACCTGTATTCGCCGGTACAAAACTGCCTGTAAATCAAGGAACGAACAATGATCAGAGAAGTCACACCAAAATAACTAAATAAGTATCAACAAAATTATGATCCTAGGCAATGCAGTACAATACGTAAACAATGATATTAAATGTTTAATAATTTAACTGTTAAATCTTTGTTCATAGCCAAGTAGTTCAACTTTACTAAGAAGTTCAAAAGAAAGAGTTTATCGCAAAAATACTAGGTTTTCAAGCTTGCTTATCTAGTCTATGCAACGAAATCTTCACAAATTGATAAAAATTAAGCAATTGAAAAGCACAAAATACCACAATCAATAAATTGAACCCAGAACAAACCCATCAAAAAGAAGATAATTTTGAGCTAAAATCAAATAATTGCAAAAGATGGGTAACCTAAAATTCTCAGCAGTTTTAGGGCAAATATCAGCAAAAAGCTCCATTTTGATGCGACCAGCAGGAATAGAACCAATGGTGATGTCGAAGAAGACGATGGGATTTTTGGGATTGGGAGGTCGTTGGTGCCATTCCACCACCGTTGCTGCGGCGTTGTTGTTGGGTGCTGCTGTTACTGTCGCCGCCATTGTCGGGTTTCTTAGAACTTCAATGGAAACCCCCAGATAAACCCAGGAAATGAGGGGCTTTTTTTTTTTCTTTTACCTTGGTTGCGTGAGAAAATTTTTCAAACTGAACCTCTTTTCTTTGCTTTATTTGATCTCCTTCCGTTCTTTGGCCCTATTTGGTGATACGACTGATACCGTTTAAGGTAGTGATTACTAGAAAATATTTGAGAATCTTTGGCAAGGTAGCAATTCTAATAGCGGTTAGAGCACTCACATGCCACTTTCTTTCTTTTCCCAACCAATTTGCTCATGAGTATTTTTTGTGAGGAAATTTTATCCCACTAGTGATAAAAAAAATAATTGAATTGCTCATTAGCATATTTTATTTTGGTAATTGATGTAATAACATTTCTACCATTTTTGCTCATCAATTTTAGATGAATGCTGGGCCGACGAGATTACTATTCATCATGAAATTTGCTTATCCTATGAGCAAATTCTAAAATGCTCATGAGCATTTTTCATTATCCTCATTGATGTTGTACCATTTCTACCAAATTTGCTCACCATATTTGCTCATGAGCAAAAAAAAAAATGCTCACTGATGTGAGTGCTGTTAGCGATAGAGGTAGTGTTTAGGTAGCTTTTTTCAAACATTAAAAATTGTAGCGTTTAGAAGTAGCGGGTAGTGATTGGCAAATTTTAATTACTTTTTATATAATATTTATATCAATTTTGATATATTTTAGTATTGCGACCGCTACTTTTAACAAACACTCATACTATCAACCATTAGTTTAACAGCTAATCTCTATCCACTACTATTGACAGCTATTCGCTACCTTAACAGCTACTCGATACTCGACCGCTAAAAACTACCCGTTACCACTACTTTTGCCGAACAGAACCTAAGAGTGGGTTGAGATATGATCAAAGTCATTCTCCTTACCATAATTTTTTAAAATTATCGTAATGGTTGCGGTATGATCAGAGTCATTCTCCTTAATTAACATAATTTTTTTTTTAAAAAAAAAATTAAAATTCTCTAGATAGGTATGTAGTTAAATTAGCTTGATCCCGAAGTAAATAATTTCATTTTTCTAAAAACACAAAATTTACTATAAATAAAGACCTTGGAGTCCAAGCATTTTCCCATGTATATTTAATATCCATATCACCATATGAACATTTCCCTCATCACACCAAGAAAACAAAAAGAAGAGAGGTATCATTATCAAAATTCAAAAATGCAAATATTCGTGAAAATCTTAAATGGAACCTCTATAACCCTCGAGGTAAAACCTAGCAACACCATTGTCGATCTCAAATCGATGATCGAGGTGAAAGAAGGGATCCCGATGGACCAACAACGTCTTATAATGGGCGACAAAGAGCTAGTCGATAACAAGGACGATTACGAGGATTGCTACGAACGTACCTTAGCAGATTACAACGTCAACAAGGACACAACCCTCCAACTTACCTCTAGACTAGTTGGTGGTTTTCATTATTTATTGATTCCTGCTAAATTAAGAAAATTGGCGTACGAATGCAACTTAAACAAAAAGATATGTCGCAAGTGTTACGCCCGACTTTCACCTCGTGCTACCAATTGTCGTAACAAGAAGTGTGGCCATAGTAACCAACTACGTCAAAAAAAGGTGCCTCGATATTTTTCACGATATTTTAAGTAATAATACAAGGATTACCTTACTTTTTTATTATTTGCAATAAAAGAATTTTTCGTCTCACATATAACACTTTTTTGCAAATAGAAATGTAGGTAGTATAATAAATTTTTTATTGTTTCTTTTGGATATAATTTGAGATACCTTGTGAACTTTCTAATGTTAAAGTTACGGTTAATATTTACATATTGTTAATTATGTGTGTAAATATCTATTGAGAATTTTTAAATATTTTCCAATAAATATATTCTACTGCAACAATTTGATACAACCAACACTAAAGCTTATATCAATAATTATTGAGAAAAAGCCACCGGAACCACCCATTTTTTAAAAACCGGGACCAGACCTGAATCTTCCAGTCCGGTTCAGGTATGGGTTCTGGTCCGAGTATTTTTGTACACCCCTAGTTATGGCTATTCTAATTTCTAAGTTAGACTATATTTCTTGATGTCGTTTGGTGTAGATCAAATTTGGAAAAATCAGTGTTCAAGAGACGTGGCTTCATACTCATGGACAAATTATCTTATCCCTTGATTAATTAATAAATGCACTAATCTTTGTTTAAAAAAAATTAAACAAACATACATTCAAGTTGGGTAAAAATAAATCGAGTTGACACTTGAGTTGGTATCTAATTGGGTTAGCAATTAGTTGAGGGTCACAAACTCACAACAAATCAACTCGATAATAAGTTGGGTTAATCGAAAGTTAAATCGGGTTGTAATTTGTTTTGGATTCCCATTGGGTTGAGAGCTAGTTTGGGTTCAAATCATTGTTGAATTAGATGATATCTTCCCTAGGCAACTTTTTATCAATTGCATTTGTTAGCCTTGTATGTTTTGCACAATCGTACGTTTTTTCGAGTTTTAAAATTTTGGTTGGTGTTCATCATTTTATCTAAAGCAAATTTAACTTTCACACTCCTATTAATCGTTGAAACTTGTACAGAAGTATCTTATTTTACAAACAATTACAAGCAATCAATGTCAAAGACAGAATGTTTTTATGCTTAAGGATGTTTTTGTACAACTTTCTTTTTAAATAGTGAAGATGTTTTGGCAAATAAATCTATTCAGTGATTCATTGTCACTGACTTCTTATCATCCCTAAGAAAGACAAAGACACAAACAGAATGTACAAAGATAGAATTAATACAAAATTTGGCAACAGGACTTGCAAAGACAATATGCCATGCTACACAGCAAATCTCAAATCAGAGTACATCTCTCTACAAGTCTACAATCACGACACGTCGACACAATTTCTCTTTTGTACTATATATTGTAATGACTGCATTTATACACTTAAGAAGCTGACTTGGGTATCTTGAATTGTTTCTTCACAAACTGGGAAGCCTCCCAATCACCTCGATGGCACAATATTCTAAGCAAGGTCTCGGTATCAGTTCCTAGTTTACTTCGTCCTCCGTGTCCACTTGTGGATTTCAAGTCTTCAATCAATTCTCGGGTCTGCAAACAGTGACAAGCAAAAAACCAAACATGAGGTTACAATAGACTGTACTCACTCCCTCCAGAATTTCTAAACCTTAGGTTTTTCAGTTTATAAGACAAAGAGGCTGAAAATGTCAATCCACATGATGCATCAAATAAAAATACACGTTTAATATGATGATTTAGCTTTAATTTAGAGGCATCAGTAGTGTCTGAATGGGTAAGACTAGCAAGAACATCTTTCATTCAATTGGAATTTTCAGAAAAAAGTTACTCTTTCCATAGCAATCTGCTACTCTTATGCTAACTTTGCCACCAACCTCTCCTGCAGTACCAAGAGGGCCATGACCACCATAACAGCTCAGCATGACTCCAGCCGTTAACGTGGTCTAGTGAGGTCAAGATGTATACTCTTATCCGTCTCACATTATATAATGCTGAACCTCAGCTTAAAGAATGAATGTTAAAACTTGTTTGACATGAATCACCATGAACTATGCCTACCAAACAAGATCAAATTTGCTAGCCTAGCTCCATTAACAAATTGCCCTGCTGCTGGACTTGGGAAGGTTAGGGTACAGAAGGTCTTACCCCTAACTAGTCAAAACTGGAAGCAGTAGAGATATTATTATTATCCAAAATGAGAGTAAAAGAAAAATTCAAGCCTTAAGTACTAGTATCCTATATTCCTATACTTCAAGAATATAACAAGTCCATGATTATCTGATTGGCATCAACATGGAACTAATCTTATCACTACAACTTACCTCATATCCGAGCAATTGTGTTATATGTCGTGCACGAGACACTAGATTTTCCACAACTCCTCGAGGAAGACCATCTCCTCCAGAAATAAAAAACTCCTGCAAAAATATAACGGATTTATAAGGCTGAAAGTTCAATCAACATGAGAAGCCTTTTCGTTAAACAATGATTGTAGTTTCCAGACCAATGCATAGGAGGTTCTGATTAACATATTAGACCTTGTTAGGTTCACCTTGTTTCACATATGAGTATAAATTGATTGAGGGTTCTTATACATGATAAGATTTTCAATTTTTTTCTTAAAAAGGCAAATATCAGATAAGCAAGTATTAAATCATCATTCGGACCACTAAACAATGACAATTGCATTTTAAAAAACTTTACACAAAATCAGATCAAACCACCACATTTCAAAAAATCAAACTGTTTGATTTTCAATACTCCATATATAACAAAAAATCTGGTACAGTTGGGACATTGTCTCTACCTTTAAAATATCTAAATCTTCTTCGATCAGTTTGGCATCACTTTGGGAAAAGATACGAGATGGGCCTCCATCCAACAATACCCGTATCAGACCATCCTGAAAGATAATAAAGGTACTCAGAAAGGGGAAAAAAAAAAATACACATGATATTACAAAGCAGATAAAACACCCTAAGAAAATAAGAAATATAAAAAGAATTTTAAAAAAAAAATAATCATTTTGCTTTCCCAAATATAATAAATGAGGAACTGACGAGAGATGCTTGTAGAAGACTAGTCACAAGTCGATCACGTAGAGGCTCCATGATTATAACACATAACTGATTTAGTGCCTGCAAAAAAAGGACTACGGTTTAGTACCAGGAATGCAATCAATTCCAAAAAATCCCTGACACAAATGCTGGACAATGAAGAACAAACTTTACACTCATTTAGCTCATACAGATAATAACGCACAGAATGCAATTTTATATCCTTACCAGGTCAAGCGGTTCAATTAATGCTTCCAATCTAGTTTGAGAGACACTGGGTTTGTACAAATTATCAATAAATGGTTCCCTTAGCTCACAAAAAATGATCTTGGTACCTAGTTACATTAGAAGAGAAACAAAGTCAAAAGCTACATGGAGATATGTAGAGAAGGGTGGGATAAAAAGAAAAGGAGATAAATTGTGAAGATTAGGCCAACTAGGTGTTTTTATACAAGTCAGTCTTACCAGTATATTCGCAGATTCTGTCAATAGCAGCATTGAAATCTTTTCTGCTACCCTCAAAAGTGTTACTTTGGTTCAAGCCTTTTGAATTTTCATTGAAACTCTTCTCTGCAAATCCAAAAAAGTGGACAAACAGAAAAAAGCTTTAGAACAATGCTGACTGGAAGAATCTCTCTGCATATTTTTCAAGGGGTGGGGGGACTTGATCCATTATTTCTTGGATGCACGTTTCATGTTACAATTGCTTCAAAGAAAATACTAAGCATTATATAATGTTAATTTATATCAGATTTCCTCAAATACACTGTTAGTCCCAAAATAAATTTTAAAAAAATTGCTAAGCTTAGCCATCTAAGACATGGGTGAAGTTGCACAGGAGATATACATAATGTAGATACAAGTGATAGATGGTGCATATAGCAGTGATCACCAATTAAAACAAGTCATTTTCTCACATAGCTTCCATATTTTCACATACAAGCAATTCTAATGGTAAGAAAGATTTAAAGGCCAAATTAGGTCAAGATATTTGAGAGGATTTAATGTCAAGTTTGCAACAATATAACTCCTGAATTATAGTAAACTTTCATAAGGCTCTGCAGTAAATCGACCCACTAACTAAGGCACCACTAATCTATGAGCTGCCTATTCAGCAGCTACAAACTATAATCTGAGCAATGGGGCAACTGAAGATAGAAAATTGTGATGAAACATACTGGTAATCTTGTCAGTTGGCTTCTTCTTCAACCATCGCTCTGAAATGCTGTCTTCCAGCTTACCAAGATGACTAACTGCATACTGTGATTGTAGAAGGATCCACATCAGCATATATTAGGGGAAAAAGAACATAAAAGAGAAATCCAGGAATGCAATATTTTAATACTTAAAAAGGATTTCATCTCTTTCATAATATCTGTCTCATTTGTCCAAGGCACAAATTTCAGAAACACGTAGGGAATAGGAGGGAGCATATTTAATTCCATGTAATACAACTTTTAATGCCCACTCTCTCTGCCTATTATTGGCCACACATCTAATTTGAGCATTATAAAAATAATATGCCACTAATTAGCTATAAACTTGTATGATTTTAGAATTGCCATGTTGCCTTTATTAACACCTTAAAGTAAAAAATAAAAAAAGTTCAAGGAAAGACTACCGAATCCACAAGATGGGAAGTAAAAAGTTACAAAAGGATAACTATAAGTCTATAATAAATTAATAACTCATCTCAATTTTTTAATTCTACAAAAGACTTCCAGTCAAACATGGCCTATGATTTAGGATTGGAGGGAGTATCATTGGTCAGATTTCAGTAATAGGCAAACATCATCATTACGATATCTCCCAACTCTTTTTATTTATTTTATTTTATTTTATTTTTATTGCAGTCAATCATTACTTCAATTTTCATATTTGAATGTTATATACAATAATTAGAATATTGACAACATTCAGGATTTCGTCACTTCAGTGAAATCCAGATTTGGAAAAATTGACAAAAAATGGTACACAAAAGGGAGAAAAAAAAATAAAAAATTTGAAGTTACAAATCATGCAGATTGCTAGGAAAGAAACCATACTGTAAAATGATAGATATCTGGAATATTATAGAAGATAACAAATAATGTCATGTTGTCAAAACTTCATATCCTTGATTGGCCTAAAAAGTAAATTATTCATGCTTTAGTTTTACTTTCAATATTAGTGGAGTTATTGTTATCAACTTATCTCAACAACTCAGTATTGAACATTAGAAATAATCTATAAATAACAAACACCATAATGTTGTCCAAAGTATGTTTCCCTACTTTGGAAAATCAAATTGTAGAAACTAGAGATATAGTGGCATTTTTTTAATGATCAACTTCACTACCCGAACATTTTCTTCAAATAAAAATTCAGTAATTTAATAAAGGATCAACTTACATGAAGAGTATTTAGTTGAACACACAAAACTGGGGTAGGTAAAACACTGATCTCACTAGATTTTCTCTCTTCAGGGAGTTTTTGGTGGTCCAGAAGCTCTTTTTTCACAAAGGCCTTAATACCAGCTTCCTTCCGATATCGTGTGAGGATGGGCACAGGTGGCATGAGATCCTCTTTGCTGGCTATACATCAAATCAAACAATAAAAAAAAAAAAATTTACCAGAAGTATTGACACCAATGAAGAGCATGCACGATGAAAACATACAGAGAAAAGGTAAATTGATAATGTACTTACACCTTTGTAAAAGTAGACACAATGTTACATAGTTACTAGAAAATAAGAAAGCGAGGTATTATGAAAATTGCCCCTGCAGTTTCTAAATAGGATCAGCTCACTGCCAACAGTTGTGTATTCACTAAAATTTCCATCATATTAAATCCCATTAGCATCACCCCCAACCTATAGTGCCTCCTGGCTGGTACCTTATGCTTCATGATTAAAAACGGAAACATCCTCTGTTCTCATTGGTAGATGACACGTTGAACTAATATTAAAAGGCCAAATTTGTAGAGTTGATTCAGGACCAACAAGACTACTAAAAATCTAACATTATAATACAACCAGAAAAAACAAGCATAAATTTGCATATATAGGCATGTATGCTTACCCAAATTAGCGACAATAAGATTAGAATACCCTTGAAATGCATTGTCAATACCACGACATAAGCTACTGAGCTCCCCAGAACCCATTGGAACTTTAAGATCAAAAAATTGGTCCACTGTCTGCATGAAGAATATAAATAAAATAGAGTTAAAGACCTCTTCAACTTGGATGTAGATGGCCAATAGACAAGGCCAATGTTGAAACAACATTAGGAGTGACAAATATTTATCATCCTCATAGTTGACGATACCCCAGATTTGAATTACGACTGTACAGGTTTTTATGGTACCATTATCCCAAAATGGGAGGCCTAACAACCCTATCTATGTCGAAGAAGTGAGGCCAAAAAAAGAAATCAAGATGAGAGTTTGGGTGTTTGGTTATGTCAATTCCTTAAAATTGCCATTCATAGAAAAAGTAAGCTTCATATTAACACCAAGTAACTACTAAATAATGATGAAAATACCTCTTCAATAATCCTGTAGACTTCAACAATTGAAGTTCCATGGCGCTGCTGAGGTGATACTGGATCCCATCGCTGTAGAAGTACAGGAATTAAAGATCATAATCCATGGTCGAGACAAGAAAGAAAATGGGATATTTAAAAAGTTACAGAAAAAGAAACACATCACTTAGTGAAAGTGCTTCCTAATTTTAAAAAATAAATAAATAATTGATGAGTGAAATTTTTTCCTACAGAAACAGAAATTGATATAATACAAAAATTAAAAATTAAAAATTAAAAATATAAAAAAGAGTGTATTCTTTTGCATGGGAGCAATTATCTGGACAGGAAACCCAACTATAAACACTGAATTACCCTGCCAAAACTCAAACCAATGAACTTTAGAGTGATGAATTTAAGGAACAGGATTTACGTGAAATATAATTTAAGTCTGACATTATTGGCTATAGGAAGGCCTCAAAATTCGAAATTACCATGTGCAGACACTAGACAGCACAGTCAGCTACAAAGTATTCGCATCCATAGGAATGATAAATGTGATGGAGGATCACCTTTTATCTTTTACAAAACCTTGTGCTTGTCAGCCTTCTTTTATTTTACGTCCAAAGTGTCACCTTATATATCAAACTAGGAGAAAATTCTTGCTATACTTAATTTACTGAAGGTAAGAATAAAAAAAAAACGTAGTATAAGTAAATAGCTGTATGCGAAGTCTGCTTGGCAACCAATCTAATGAAACTACAGAAAAGTTAAACTATTTAATTCTGCAGAAGTGAAATGAAAGAAATCTTTAGTTTCCGCTTGGCTGTTCATCACGTAATAATATACAGAGAAGGGATTTAATTTCTGTAACTAGAGGTAAGGAAATGAACCAAATAAACACGGTGCTTTATCCTTTTTTTCTAAGAAAATGAAATTATGATTTTATTTTTATTTTTTTTATTTGCTTAGATTTCCAGTCTTTTTATCACTTTTGAAGGCGCAACAAAGGAGGCTAAAATAATTGAGAGTTTACACAAATACACATAATTCCTTAGTTTTTACTCATAAATAGTTTTCTTGATCAACAAGCTAAAAGCCTAAAATTAAGGTTACCTTACATTTACACTTTCAAACAGATTTCCTCATAAACTTAGAGTTCCCAAACATAGAGTACATATATGGATTACAATCATAAGTGAAAGAAATATACCAACATTTAAAAAAATTAGAAAGCTATGTAGTTACCTCCTGTTGAATGGCACGCTCAACCCAATTCTGAATCCTTTGCAGCTGTGCATTGACCCAGCGCATTACTAATGTTCCAGATAAACTTTCAATCTATACAAAGGAAAGAAGAACCAATAAAGTGATTCAACATACCCAAGAATATGACCAAAAAAAAAATAAAAAAATGGAAAATCCACAACAGGCCTGATTCCAGTCATGAAACTCAAAAAGAAAGAGTGATTTTAGTTAGTACAAAGATAAAAGGCATCTTCACCCAGTAATACACTAGCAACTTAGATGAATTAGAGTTCAACTCTATTATATTATTCCCTCCATTCAAAATCAATAGCCACCTTAACAGCAAAACTATAGAGGGACAAGAAGCTCGCAATCAAACGATTAAAAAATGCTTGATTCCAGAAATCAAACACCTTCCCTCTCTCTAAGAACATGACAATTATTAGAACAAAACACAAATGGACAACTAACAAAATTGATGAATGAAGGCAAGTCAATCACTCAATTGGCAACTACACAAGCAAGTAACACTACATATTTTGACCAATTCTAAAAATGATTGTACTGTAAACAGCATCTACTCACCTGATATCTCCCAATTTTTTTGCAGTATGTCTCAGAAACCTCTTCACCAAAAGTAGAAGTCAATAGGCCCAGAATATACTGCTCAAGACTATGAGCTGCTGGAAATACAGATACTATATCCTCAGTCAAATGCTCAGCGCCATCAAGGAATGGTTTCTAGAGAAATGATTACAGGCCGTTACTCTTTTGTAAAACCACATTAATAGGAATGGAGGTAGAATACCGAGAAACAAATCCTAGAGAGAGACATAAACTTACCAATTTCATTCCATAAAGCTTGTGAAGAAGAGATGTTGAAACAACAAGTGCTTGTGGATGCCACGAAGACAAAATTGGGACAAACAATGTAGCCTCTTTCTTCAGTAATTTCCTAATTTCTTCAGCAAGCAACGTCAATGGATGTTCATGCACTGTTTCTGAAGTTGTGTCAACGGCATGTAACGTCTGCAGGGTCATACAATCTTATTAACCTCTGCAGGAAAAGTTCTCTATACAAAATCAATGTACAAAACAAGTAAAGCTTAGTCACATGTTATCCCTGAATAACATCAGTAGAAGCAAGCCACAGACACCTATCCCAAGTTATCACAAATTTTCCCAAATAGTTTTATATAAGCAAAATATTTGACCTGACATTCCTCTCCGACCATGAAATCTAAAGAAAGACCATTTTTAACAGGAATAAAGCGTAGGTGTAAGGGTTTTTTTTTTTTTAAAATGTTTGGAAAAAGTGGGTGGGTGTAAGTGTATAAATTATGAGAGATAGAGTAAAAGGAGGGTGAGTAATAAAAAGGTGGATAAGATAAGAGATAGGGAATGGAAAGGTGAAAATAGTGTGGGGTAAAAAGGGTGAGGTAGTAAAAAAAGGTATGACAAAAACGGAAGAATTAAAAGTGATTCAAACTTTCTAAAACAACCAAAAAGAAAAGTGAGGAAAACTTTCGGGACGGAGGAAGTATAAAAAATAAAACAAAACATCATGATTAAACCAAACAAGAGCCAAGTAAGATCCTTAACCTCCAGTAATTTTTGGATATCATACATAGAGAAACTACATTATGAGAGCTATTTTATCAACTAGCATTCCTCAGTTGTATTTGCAATATGCTAGAATCACTACCCTCATAATAATACCAATGTACCCATATAATGCATAAATCGTCTACCCTTAAAATGATACCAATCAAAACTTTTCAGCCCATCATACAGAAAATAAAATTCTCAAACATGCATCTTCAATAGGCATCTTAAGCAAATTGAGTGACTTACCCGGGCAAATACACTTTTAATTGACGAGTTTACATACGATTCAATCTGTTCCTGATCGCTGATAGTAGACTGCATGAGTTTTCAAGGGGGGAAAAGGAAGAACATGTTAGCCTTGTTTATAAAAAGAATTATTCTGACATAGGAAAAGGACTAAGACATACTTCTTTTAAGAGTTGTTTACATAAAGAAGGGAAACAGGAAACATACAGATTCTGATTCCTCCACAAGTAGTCTGCGAGAAACCATTGCAACAGTTGCAATATTCTCCATCTTGTGCGAATCCTATCAGATATATATATATATATATATATATATATATAAATAAAAATTAAAAAAAATCAACTTCTAATTCGGAGAAGCAAATGGAAACAAGAACAAAAGGGAACATTGAGCACAAAGTGAAATCACAAATAGCAGTGTCTAGTACTTCGGAAATATGTTTAATCAAATGAATATTTAGATGCAACAATGTATTCAAGCAAAGCCTGTTCCATTAAATTAAGGCTTTTCTCTAAATGATTTTCACTTGTCATTTCACTAAAAGGAATTCTGCATTAGGTGATTCAAACTCACACCAACAAATCTTTTATAGGCTATTATAATACCACATCAACAGTCCTAAACTCATGATTCATTAATATAATCATTACATGTATTGAAAGCTAAAACTTTACCAATTCACACTTGGTTTCGTCACAAAAGCAGCATATAGATTTGGAAAGAACATTTTAAAGTAACAACTAGAAAAGAAAATATTGAAAGAACCACTTAAGTTATGAGGAAGTAGTGAAACTTTTCCAATTTGTCAATTCTCGAAGCAAAAGCAACACCCATCAATGCCGATTAAATGTGCACACGCAACTTTTTGACAATATTGACTGCTAGTCTGCTATACATAGGTGTGTTACTAACTTAAGGTTCCAAAGCTTGAGAAATTCAATTGGGAGGTGTTTTAGATGATAGAAATCCAGGTACATAATGCTCTGTCCTCTTTCTACACTATTAAGTGTGTACAAGTTTGATTTGTCACAACATCTACACGCATGTTCATTCCCATGCTTGAATCAGCATGTGAGCATTAGTTTCAGTATGGTTAAAGCGTCTCCAAATGCATGTAAGAAAAAAGTAAAGATATGGCTACTGTTGAATTCTTGTTGCAATACAGGTTAATTGAGTTCTTTCTTTGTGTGATTCATTAGGACAATTCTTGTACCTAATTTGTCATCCCTCTGTTAATTAAACGTTAACCCACTTTGTTTATTATTTTCTATATCTTACCCACTTTGAATCTTTCCTAAAATGATCAAATTTTATCCTGCATTTTCCCCTCTTTTTTTCTTAATGACTGATCTTTTGATATTGAGCCCACTACAATCTACAGGGAAATTACCCTCTCTCTCTCTCTCTCTCTCTCTCTCTCTCTCTCTTTCTGGATTGTTCAATGATCCAAATTTAATGATAGATAGTAGCATCATCCAAAAATGACATATTTGTAATTTCTCGAAACCTATGCAGCTGAACCAAAAGATTAGAAGAAAAAAAGTTCCCTGAGCATATTCAATTGCATATCTAGAAGGAACCCAGTTAGAATTAGTAGTACATGATTTTGATCTGAATTACATGTTATAACAATTTGGTCCTGATTCCAACAACATTTTGTATTGTTCAACCAGTATCTAAAAACAAAACATACACACAAAGTGACAACACAAGCAGTTAATACACATGAGTGACTATTAAATAAAATGGTTATTCAGACAAATTGCAAACTGCGCTCTGACTAAGGTTCCTTAGACAAAGTTCAGAGCATATACATGATTTTTTGAATCAATATTAAATCTTAAAGTATCACGAAAAAAAAAGGCAATCAAGCAAGAAAAATTGAGCTTAATTTAAAAACTAAAGAAAGAAAGAAAAAAAAACACATAAGCAAATTAAAAGCCTTGCTGAAAGAGTGATGACTGACCCAAATCCACATATAAAACTAACTTTAACTGAAATCATAAGTGA